>NC_048894.1:124161628-124489097 GCF_011077185.1 Oxyura jamaicensis | reverse complement strand
CCCCCCCCCCCGCCTCTTCCTGGCCGCGGCGAGAGGAGCTGCGCTGGCAGCGGGGAGGCGGCGGCGGCGGAGCCCGGCTGCCGGCCCGCCATGGCGATCCGCAAGAAGAGCAACAAGAACCCGCCGGTGCTGAGCCACGAGTTCGTCGTGCAGAACCACGCCGACATCGTGTCCTGCATGGCCATGATCTTCCTGCTGGGGCTCATGTTCGAGGTGAGGCGAGGCGAGGCGCGGGGCGACGCGGCTGCCGTGCGCCCGCCGAGCACACGCCCTGCACGGGCTGCGGGGGCCGCCGGACACCCCCCCGTGGGGCCGCCTAGTCCCCGGCCCCGTGTGCGGAGCGCGGAGCCCGGCCGGGCGCCATCCCCGGGAACGCCCCCCTTCGCTCGCCTCGGCCGTGCCCCGGCTCCGCGAGGGGGGACGAGGCGCGCTCAGTCCCGCCGTGGCGGCGGCGGGGCTACGTGGCACTCGGCCGGGGGAGGGGTGCGCGGTGCGCGGCCGCGCTCGGCCCGGGGGGGAAGAGGGAGAAGGGGGTGGAGGGAGGGGGGTGGGGGGGCGAGGCCCTGCCGCCGCAGCCCATCGCGCTCTTTGTGTGCGCTGCCCCAACGGGCCCCGCTAGAACTACAACTCCCGTGAGGCCTTGCGGCACCCCTCCCGCCAATCCCGCAGGGGGAAGGGAGACAAGCGGTGACGTGTACGTACAGGGCGCGCACACGTGGCTTCCCGCCCCCCCCACCCCCAGCCGCGGGGCCGCGCGTCGCCTGACGGGGCCGGCCCAGCGCCCAGAGGCGGCTGGGGGGGAGCTGGGGCTGCCGGGCCTGGCTGGAAGGCGGCCCCGCCTCCATGAAACTTGGTTTAAAATAAATAAATACATCAATAAATAACTAAAACCCCTCGAGCTTAGCTTCTGATCCCCACCGACTCTGGTTTGGGTCTTCTCGGTCGCCTCTTGAGACACCCCGCAAGGGGATTCGCCTGTGTGGTTGCCCAGATGTTCCCAGTGGTGGCCTGTCCAAGTACCACGCGTCCATTTTCGTTCACTTGAAAACACCGAAAGCCATTTGTTGAAGGGTTGTGGGTGGTTTTTTGCTATGAGGAGGGTTTTCAGAGTAATTTTATTCAGCCTTTGATGCTGCTCAACCTTAGAGTGGAGTTGAGTAAAAATAACAACACACGGAAAAGAAAAAACGAGGCACACCAAGAAAGCCATTATGTTTGGGTTTGCTGTCAAAAGTCACCACAGACAGCCCTTGTATGGTTGTTTGTGGGGTCTGAGGTTAAAGACGTGGACTAACCCATTACCATTTATGTATACTTTTGGGTTACTGTATTTACTGCGTTCATGGTAGTGCTGGAAGTTTTGAGTGGGTTGGATGTGCTGAGGTTTTCACTTTGAGGATGTTTTCTGCACCAGCATAGCAGGGCCGTATGCCTTTGCTGGTGCAGTTGTGGTGTGGCTTGAAAAGATTGCTGTAATTTTGGACGTGCTTTGATATAGGTCTTGGAAATCACCTGGTTAGTGTTGGTGTGGTAAGGTACTTCTACAGTCTGACTTGGCCAACTGAATTAGGACTTGAAGTGGTTGACAGAGCCTTCAAAGAGCCCGTCATAGTTGACTAATGTTTTGCATTGTCCTCTAGAGGCTCCCTCAATATATAGGAAGCCCTAGGCAGCTAACAGAGGCAAACTAGTTAGGTTCCCTGAAGTTATACAAAGTGAACACTCCACAATGTATTCAAGGATTTCCAGAAAACCTACTGCTTGTTTACAAAGTGCTACTTTAAAAGATGAAAAAAATATATTTTAAATGATGATAATTGCTGGTAGTAATCCAAGGTATCCTTCCAAGAATCTCAGAGATGTTTTTTATTAATCCTTAAGATGAAGCAGGGATGCTAGGTTTTTATAGCAATGGGAAACAGATCAGATCATGAACATTGTAAAGCATGGTATTTTTTCCTGCTCTGTTGTGTTGATTCATGCTCTTGGTTGGGATTCACCAGAAATGTCAAAAACTTGAACATGAATTCATAATTACTGACAGATAAGAACTGCTGCTTTTTTTTTTCTTATGTCATCCCCCTACCCAAAAAAGACTATAGAACAAACACATTTCCCTTCCCTCTTTAATTCATTCTGATTTTTATTGCTGTCCCTCATAAAACGGTGGCATAACTACTGCTAAATTTTGTTTGTTTTTTGCCAAGGGATCTCCAGGCTCAAGTGCCAGTTGTAGTGAGTTGGCATGCCAGTAGCACAGTTCTCATTTCTTAATGCCTTTTCTTCCTTGTTCACATTTTTCAACTAACTTATATGTTTTAAGAATATGATACTAACCCTCAAAATTTGTCAAATTAAAAAGTAATTTAAAATGAGGTTTATTCTCGTCGATTGCTGCACACGTTGTGGTCTAGGAATTATAGGACATTGTACATGCTGTTAATGTAACAATACAGTATGCACAGGATAAAGAATTGCAGTGTGTGCTATCATTTTAATTTGGAAAATACTATCTGTAAGCAGAATTTTTGAAATTATTTCTGTAAACAGATCCATACAGATCACGCAGTCTCTTCTGTTGTTAGAAAGTCCTGTGAAATGACATGTTAATGTGAGCTGATAGTTTTCTTAGAAGGGGACAGACATGCTGGGGAATGGTACCAAAACCAGTTTTCAGTTTAATACAGTGTACTTCAGTGAGATTCTTACAGCACTTCTGTTTTTTCTTTTTCAGATTACAGCCAAAGCAGCAGTCATTTTTGTTACACTTCAGTATAATGTTACCATTCCTGCCACAGGTATGTGTCTTGCAGGTGGTTATTCATGAGACAGTGTTCTCCAACTTTGTTAATGTGCTGTATTTTCTAACTTGACAGTAAGATCAATTACTAAATTTGAATAGATGTTAAGTAATTTTCAAAGACTTCACTTCAAATTATTTTCAGTAAAACCTTTAATGAATTAGGTTAGGTAAGAGGTGTCTTTTCTGTTGGATTCATCCTTAACACTAAAACCCAGTCTGTCTAGTAGATAATTTTACGTTAATACTTATTCTTATTTTGCAAACAATGATTTTTTTTTTTGCTAGTCAATGGAAAGGTGATAGTTTAACATAACTTTATATTCCCCTTTCAGTGCATTTGGGTAAGCTTCCTAAGTGCACTAAGTTCTCATTTTTATATTGCATTGTTCCAGAATCAAATATAGTTTGTGATGTGATGGAGCAGACTACTGTAAGTTGATTCTAGTGACCTAGCTCGTGATGACAGTTTAATCTGACTTGTATTTGTTTGGTTGATTGCAAATGACTTGTGTCTAAAAGGTTTCACTTTAAGAAACAAACTTACTAGCAATTAAACTGTATCAGTGCCTAACAGTTAACTCTGTTTCTGTCTTTTAGAAGAACAATCTTCAGAAACAATCTCTCTGTATCACTATGGCATCAAAGACTTGGCTACAATTTTCTTTTACATGCTTGTAGCAATAATCATACATGCTATTATTCAGGAGTACGTATTGGATGTAAGTACAAAATATTAATTCCTTTCATCAAGATAATTGTCAGGTTTTAATTAGACTTTATGACTAACTTAAAAGTAAATTTTTGTGTTAAAGCATTAAAATGGTAATACAATGCATTGAAACTTTTAGGCGTTCTAATGCAGTAAACACCTAAATGCTAAGTACTAGAGCATATAAATAACAATGTTTTTTCATTGCAGAAAATTAACAGGAAAATGCACTTTTCAAAAACAAAGCATAGCAAGTTCAATGAGTCTGGGCAACTTAGTGCATTCTACCTTTTCTCCTGTGTTTGGGGCACAAGTATTCTCGTCTCTGTAAGTATGCTTCCTCTTTTGAAATCTAATCATACAAACACAAGTTTCACTTACTTATAATGACAAATAAGTTTTCAGCTTATTTTTTTTTTCTGGTTTTAGCTGGTTTTAATATTAAAGCAGGGACAGGTTTCAGAATTCTGGGGCAGTGGTAGTATAACTAAGTAAAAATTCTGAGAGCGTTACTGTTGCTCAGACTGAGTTAATTGGATTTGCTATCAAATATTTTTTTACAAATCTTTTTTACTTTACTTTTTTCATTGTTGTAAAATAAATGTTTTTAAAAAGCATCATACGTAGCCTTTGGGCAGCCTGGGGAGTGCGTGTATGGACAGGTTGCTGTAGGCTCAAGGGGGCATGTGCTTTCGTATAACATGCCCTTTGCGTAGCGGCTGTATATGTATGAGCTTATCCCCAGCTGTAGAGCATTTCTGCCCTCAGAAGAAAAAGTGGAAAGTCATCTTTTGTTCCCACATGCCTGGACACTTACTGAGAAGTATCTCATTTACTATAGGCTCCTAAATTATTTTTCCCTGGTAGTAGTAGCCTGTTCTTTAATGTGAAACTTCATTTTCTAATAATAATAGAAATTTAAAATTTGGGGGGAAAAAAACCCGTAACGTAACGAGTTCTAAATAAATTTTACACTCCTCAATTATGTTCAAAGCTTGTCAGCAGTTTATAAGGGAAGACTTGCATCTGTAATGATGTTTAAATTACCTCTGTCTCATAAGGACTCTTTTCTTTAGTGGGCACTTGATTTGTTTTGTTGCCTTTTTTTTATTTTAAGACAACACAGTTGTGTTTTTTATTGTTGTTTGTTTTGGGGGTGAAATATATCAATCTACAGCTTTTGCTTATGTGTAGATGTCTCAATACTTGCATGTGTACACGTTAAATAAATTTGTCTATTTATGTGCAACCGTTATTTCTGACTAGGAAGTAACAACATTGTGTAACTTCAAGAGTTTTCATTTTGTTTGTTCGTATTAGGAGAACTATATATCAGATCCAACCTCTCTGTGGAGGGACTACCCACACACTCTGATTCCGTAAGGCCTCTTCCTTAAAGGATTGTTGGGGGGAGGAGAGGGGCACTGGCATTTTAAACTCAGGGTATGTCATACAATTTGTATAGAATAAATGATCTAAACTACATTAATTGCTGATGTTTGTTTTTTGTTTGTTTGTTTGCATTGATGGAGAAACTTTATTCTACTTCAATTTATAGAATATAAAATCATCTTTCTGTATGCTTTAAGGAATTTGCATTTTTGCAAGTAATCTAAGTAATTACGTTCTTGCAAGTTTTATTTATCTTAATTTTTATTATTTGGTATTTATATATACTTCTGAGAACTGAGTTGGCTGGCAACAAGGATCTTTATTTTTCTTTCTTTAAAGACTGATTAAATGTGTTCACAATGAAATTTCTGAAACGTTTTAAGTTCATTAAGAAAAAGTAATATTCTTCAATTCTTGCTGTATTGTGCAGGTTTCAAATGAAGTTTTTCTACATCTTACAGTTGGCATACTGGTTTCATGCTTTTCCAGAATTGTACTTCCAGAAAACTAAAAAAGTAAGTACAAAATGTAAATGGAGAGAATGCCAAACAAAGCAACTCTGACAGTGGAATGATGCATTTCTTTTGGACTTCCAGAGCAATGTGCTACCCTACATTTCCTACCCTGTCCTTATCTGTGTACTTAAGTTTTTCCTTATTGGAATTTTGCGTGCCCAGATCTCTAGATGAGAATCCTGATGCTTTCTTCTGAATTAAATCCTGTATTTCTAAATGCAGTAAAATCACCATGTATCTGTTGTGTAAATACAAATTACTAGTCTAACTCACCTACTAGAAGAGTTTAAATTTTCATTTGAGAAAACTTGAGATATTTTTTTTCAAACTCTTTTTAAGATTCTTATAATTAATAGTCTGAATAATCTCACTGAAATACAGAATTGCTTCATGAACCACAATACAGGTTATGAAAATAATAAGTGAATAATTTGGTAAATCCAAACACCAGAATTTGTTGTAAATACCACTATCCTCAGCAGAATTTCTAGATAGTTTTGTATCGAGTTTTTTGATGGTGGGTTTTTACAGCACCCTTGCCACCTGAGAGTTTTCTCTCTCGGGTTTCTCAGAATTCAACTGTTAACGCTGAGTTTCCTGTAGATTTTTGTAGCACGTCTTTTGCCTACCTTGACCAATTTAAATAGTCTCTTAGCATGTTCTTTCCTCAGGCTCATTTTGTATGCATAGTTTTCTTTTTAAACTCTTCTCTTGTTGCTCTGTGACTAGACTGAGTCTCTGCTGTCAGAATTCTGCTTTTTTTTTTTTTTTTCAAGAAAATGAAACATTATATAACCATAGGTCTTCGTTTAAGAGCCTAGAGCAGGCTTGGGAAAATAGTAATGAGGTGCTTTGTTTTCATACTGTTCACAAGCAGTATAAACACTGATGCTTTACAGACACTTTAGCTAACGCTCCCGTACTGTGCTAGTGATATCTCTACAGTTTGAATTAATATCCAAATGCTGGTTGCTTTTCTGTTCTTGCTTTTAATGTAACTTTAAGAAAGCTATCAAAAATGCTGTATATTCCACAGTAGTGTTTTGTTGGGTCACTGCTTGGAATTTTAGCCTACATCATTTAGTTTTAAGAGTAATGGTTGATTTATTTTAAGGGTAATGGTTCATTTATTTTATCAAGTTCATAGTTGATGTTTCATCACACTGTAACCTCTCCTATCTTGGCATCTCTGCCTTATTTTTTCTCTTGAAAGAATTGGCTTCTTTTACTTAGGTTACTCATCTGCTGACATAAACAGCATGAAAAAAGGGTCCTCAATTCGGGTGGTGTGGAAACCTCCAACTGCATTTTTACAGTAGGCCAAAAGTCTCTTGACAATTGTTTAAGCAGGCATCATGGGCTATTCAAGTGTTGCCTCGGTTCTGAAAAGAGAATGCAAAAGGCTTGTACTGGTAGTGCTTGAAGAACCTGAGTATTTGTACTGACTACTCTCTAATCTGCCTGATTTAAGTAAGTTTGTTAATAATTTAAAGGTTTTCATCTGTTTTCTCTATACCTCTGTATGTGTGTTGTTAGGTGTTGTCACAAGTGAGCATTTCATTCTGAGCTTTATTGGTTTTGCAGTTGAGTATTGCAAACATAATTAGATCTTACAAGATTAATTTTGTATTCTGTTTTTAATTTACATATGTACAAGACAAAACTGAAGCCCCTTACTTGAAGCTTAGGGAATCCCTTAGGGAATCCCTATTCTCAGAAAAATAGGGATTTCTTGAGCACAAATGAATACAAATCTACATACCATTTCAAGGGAAACACTAGATCACAGTAATAGTCCACTTCAGTGATTCTTCTGTTCACAGGTTTTACCTTTTGCTTTCCATACACTGTCTGTGTTTTCTTTCACGTTTCTTCCTCTTTATTACTTAGCTTCGATGAAACATGTGATTGAATGAGGCTGGCTAAAATCTTGAAATTTTTAAAATAGATGTCAACACCTGTAAAGTTTTCCATTTTCTTTCATTTTATTCCTGTAGTGATCTGACAGAATCTGATGGGCAAGAAACACGTAGAACTAAAGTAGTTTTTTTTCAAAAATACAATAATACATACCAATGAAGTATTGTAATAGCTAGTACAAATTCATATAAGTCATATCAAAGAAAAATTTGCCCTTTTGAAAAGCATCTTTTTGATGTTTGATGCATCTTCTCACATAATGTATGTCTAAGATAGTGCTTACTTACCAATAACATCTGGTAAGTCATGTGTGGAATTAGAAGATCAGAACAGGCCACATTAACGTAGCTGGGAAGACAAAAATAATTTCCAAGACTAGGAAATAGTAACATATAACTAGGAAGTAGTAACATATAACATGGTAAAATAATGAATGACGTTGTGTATAACGTATAATTACTTTTTTCTTGTTAATAGGAGGACATCTTTCGCCAGATTGTCTACATCGGACTTTATCTCTTTCATATTGCTGGAGCCTATCTTCTAAAGTAAGTCAGTTGTAAAGTTTTGCAGTCTCAAGTCACTGTCTTAAACATCTAACAAAGTGTTTGATTGCTTGCTCTATTTGCTTTGATAGTCTGACCCATCTTGGACTTGTTCTTCTGGTATTGCATTACTTCGTTGAATTTCTTTTCCACATATCCCGTCTTTTCTACTTCAGTGATGAAAGATACCAGAAAGGGTAAGTGGTCATTTCCGTCTCACGAGCCTCATGCATTTAACTTACCAGAAGCCAGAATTACAAGGAAATTCATATGGTATTTCCTTAGAAGCCACAGTTCTCCAAATTCATTTTAGTATTTATATCTCTAAAACACCTTTGTTCTACTTTTTTTCCACTTACTCACCTATACATGTAAATGTTAGTAGCTGTAAAAAATGAATTTAAGTCTCACATGACTTCTTCTAAAAAAATGTTCTCATGTACAGTTCTCACAGGGAAGGCAACAGCATAAGTTGCTAATGCAATCAGTTCTGTAGGAACATGCTTATGTTCTAATAGTAATGACAGACACTTTCTGTGGAGTTGAAAATAATTTTCAGAATGTAGTTTTGGCTCGTAGGAAAAAAATGCTAGGCAAGGATTTTCTTTTTGTCTTCGAGTACTGGAAATCAAGATCAGTTTAGGGTAAGTACAAAATAATGAATTTAATCAAGTTCTTAATTCTTAGATGAATTCACATAGTTAAGAACAAATATTTGCATTGTTAGTCCTTGTGGTGGTATGAACAGAGAATTCTTACAGTGTTTGTGGTGTTTTTCTTTGTAGATTTTCACTGTGGGCAGTTCTTTTTGTTTTGGGAAGGCTTCTCACCTTGATTCTTTCAGTCCTCACTTTTGGCTTTGGACTGGCAAGAGCAGAAGATCAACAGCTGAATTTCAGTACTGGAAACTTTAACATCCTGGCTGTTAGGTACAGTAAACTTGGAATGATTTATAGCATGAGCTATAAACCTGTGTTAAATACACAAAATAAATGGTGTGGTATCAATGCTAGTATTGAATGATTAAGTGTTTTCTTGCACCTAATGAGATCAATAGGTATAGCTTCGGTAACAAACTTGTAACAAGAAAGCGAATAAGTTACAGTCCACAGGTGAGAAATCTATAACTGTAAGCTGTAACTATAACCTATAATCAACCACCTGTCATTTTAATGAATTAAATAAAAAATAACATTTACTTAAGCGTAATCGAGAAAGAACTACTGTAATGCATTTGAGGAACCTGAGTAAAACAGTTTCTGACAAAAAAAAAAAAAAAACCTGTATGAGGTACTATTCTACTTTTCTTTCCACTTTGAACAAGATAAACACACTGATAAACTTTTATATCTGTTGTTGTTGTTTGTTTGTTTGTTTGTTTTCCCTAGAATCAGTGTGCTGGCCTCCATCTGCATGGCTCAAGCATTTATGATGTGGAAGTTCATTAATTTCCAGCTTCGGAGATGGAGAGAACATTCTTCTTCTCAGCCTCAGACAGTGAAAAAGAAGTTTGTAACGGCTAAAGGAAAGACCTCAAGAAAAGAAAGAGGTTTGTATTTTCACGTTTCCTGTTGCTTTGACTTCTCAAAAAACAACTTTAAGTAACAGAGAGCCTTCTTAATATAGTTGCTTAAATTTTTTATGTTTAGCTTTCAGGTGAGACGAGTCAGTTAGAAAACTGTATTAGTGAAAATTCTATTTAAAAAAAGATGAACATGAGTCATCTATAATTAAGGGTTTGGTTTTCACTTCTAATGAGCCGAATGAAAGAATTAACATTTTTTCAGTTAATGCAGGATTGGATTTTATTACATCTAATTTTATTACTTGTGCAAAATGTGTCATGCTTATGTTTTTTCATTTATAAAAAGGGAACAGACACATTTTTAGATGTTCTCATTAATCAGATACTTCTAAATTTTTCTTGCAATGAGTTTCAAGCAAGTTTTTCAGTGCCCCTAAACTCAGGTTTCTGGGGAAGGAGGTCTTTTGATGATCCAGTAAATAAGCTTATGTTTGACCATCTTTACTAAAAATAAAATTTTGATGCTTTTTTTTATATAAAGGGGAAGGTAATAACTACTTACTACTTTAAACCTTTGTATTAATGACTTTTGGTTGTGACCTTTTAATGGTGTCAAATTCTTCTTATGAAGAGGGCATGAAAGACAAATAGTCTGCCTTTTCCTCAAAGGAAAATTATGTATTCCGTTTAAATAAATAAATAGATGTTTCTATTGTGCTGTTAAATTTTGGTTTAGTTAAGTGTTAGCTTGAATAATTTCTGTGCTTTTTTGAAACTGAGTCACCACAAAAGCTTATTTCCCCATGATCCTTTGCTACCAAGTGTTTGTTGCCAACCTGTTCCACTTTTTTGGTATATAGAACTTAGTGTATAAAAACAGTTGTACTGAGATTTATGATCAGAGATAAATTTTCAATCTATAAGTTTTTCTTTATATTAAAATGACGTGCTTTAGAGTATTTTTGTAGTAGTCTCTTTTGATCGTTTTTTATTAGTACAACTTGGTGATTGTTGTAGGTTTTTTTCTTTTTACTGTCCAATGCTAACATGCAAGTACTTCAGGTGACAGTCTGATTTTTTTGTTTGTTTTTTTTGTTTGGTCTTGGTTTGGTTGTGTAGGTTTTGAAAATGTTTATATGATACCAATAGAAAAACACGGTTGGACTTTTCCTTTTTATTGAGTGAGCCTATTTACTGTGTAGTTGTCACACTGAATCTGAGCTTAATGTTTATTAGTCTTACTTCTTTGTGTGTGGAATTCATTTAAAATTTTTAATAGAAATATCTGTAGAATGTAAACTTACATAGCATTTTAATCAGTGAGTTTAAAATGTAGCTTTTAAACCTCTTGAAAATGAAACATTCATGTAATTTGGCAAATTCGCTGTAATTTGGCAAATATGCAAACTCAGCTCAGTGGAGGCTTGAAAGAGGTAAACGGATAGAAAAACAGTTGATTTATGGTTTAATTCACAACACAATTGAGCTACAACTGTCTTGTAACTGAAGACGGGGGAAATTTTGCAGCTCATTTTAATTGAAAGAAAAAAGAAGTTTAAAATGTCAAAGGTTAGTGTTGTTTCAGATTCTTCTGTTCTGAAGATTTCTGTAATGTTACTTGTTCAGAACACTTGCATGGGATGCAGCAAACCAGTTTCCGAAAAGTAATATAGGCAATTAAGGTGTGTTTAAAGCAGTCTTTTTTCTCTGTGTGTGTACCTGGATGGATTTTGGGAACAAGGACACAAAATATGTTACTTTTAGACTGTGCCGAAATGGAGAAATGACAGTGGAAAAATTCTGATGATGTATGCGGGATGGGGTCTGGCTTGGGTCTAGCTTATCATTTGTAAGCTTTGCGAATCAAGAATAACCCAAACATTTTGAGAGGAATCTGAAGACAAACTTAGAAGGGTGGTGTCATTTACGACCAAATAAAGTTAAACAGACTTAGAGTGTTCCTATTTGACTAATTAGATCTGTGACGGATCTCCTTCTCATGTACGTTTCTATTTTTTGTTTTATTTTTAATTACTTCTGTTTATTTTATTTTTAATTCCGTTTAGTTGCTTATTTGCATACATGGGAGTATTGGGTGTAGTGAAGGAAGGAGGGAAGAAGGAACATCAGCAGTAGTGTTTGTGTGTTGTGATCTGCAACACACCTGGAGATGGAAAATGTGAATTTAACCAGTTATTTGTATGGACGGGTACAGCAGTTGCTTGAAATCAGAATGATACAGAATGATCAGAGCAGAGATGTAAGCAGCAGGCAGTAGAGCTGACTATGCACTTCTGCTCTTCAGATCTGTTCTGTAAATTTGGTTACTGTCAGGCAACAGCTGTGCTTCCATGGGTCGTGGTGACATTAAATAAAGAGGATACTTTAATTCACAGTGGTATCATGTTGCTCTGTTTTACTCTGTTGTGTGCATGATCTATCTGTAGATGTTGGGTCATTGTTTTGGCGCAAATATTTGCTATGAAATAGTCAGCAAAGCGGTACCTGCACATACTAAAACTGTTGAGACCTTTTAAGTCGAGAATTGGGATTGAAATAAGAGAGCTACAGCTGGTAACAGGTTCTTCCATTGTGTTCTTAGGTGGGTGTCCAGTCCTGCACTTGAGGTCTTTCCATACTTCTCTCAACTCTAACTATTCAAATACTTTCTTCAGAACATAAATGATTTCTATGTTTTTTAAAGTATATGATTAATTAAAGTTTTCTTTATACATATATACACATATACAGTTTTCCTACATATATAAAAAGCTTGTAAAGGTAAGTTAAGGAGTGCAATTTTATGAAATTTAAAAAAAACAGGTGGGAAAACAGTCAAGACCTATACCAGGGAACTGTATATTCTATATGATCCCAAAACTTCATAGGATTGTCTTATCTACAGGTTGACTATTTCTCTTTGTAAGAAAATACCTTCTAAAATACTACAGCTAATCTTGATTTTCAGTTTGGATGTAATATAATGCATACATTTCAGTATTAGTCATGTCAGGAAACTGGACTTCAGTTTTCATAGTAAACTTTGAATTCTGAGCTTTGTAAAAGCTTCATTATACTATTGCATCATAAAAGATGAGATGTAACAAATAAGATGCATCAGAAAAGAAGTTACCGTTGTTTGTGTAGGGCCTACTAAAATGTAATAATAAAGTGTATTATTCTACTTGAAAAATGCGTATTTTTTATTTTGTTTATTTTTTAGAAAATGGAATAAATGGAACAGTGACCTCAAATGGAGCAGACTCGCCTCGCAGCAGGAAGGATAAATCCTCGTAAAACTGGGTTTTATTAAGTTAATTGACTAATGTCCCCAAAGAATCTGCTTTTTACATGGATGGCCCTTCAGCACTAGAGATGTTATAGATTAAAGAAAATACAAATCATGTTTTTTGATTATTGCTATTGTTTTGTGAAACTTTTTTTAAAAGCCATTTTGACTAAGAAAAAAGGTTTATCTGTCTACAAACACTTTGGGGGGGTGGGGGGGTCACAACACTTTTTAAATAACATTGACACTTTTTTAAACACTTACTGTGATGATAACTTCACTTAATGAGGATCACTGATGCAATGTATTATTTCTTTCCAGTTTTTGTAATATTGGTGATATATACTGTTTACCAACTTCACTTTTTCCAAGTTCTTCAAGAAGTATTGCAAAATTGAAGTAAAAACTTCGTATGCATTTTCAGATATTCTAGTTTTTTGGTTAATTACCTTGATTCAAATTCACGATTCAAATTGGAATTCTAAGACCACACCAGTAAACCTTTTTATTTTGTAGTTACTGGCTACACAACGTCTGCTCTAAGAATTGCCCCATATCATTAAAACAAAACTGAACTCATTGGAAATGTTGCAGAGTCTTATTGCTTGTTGGTTAGAAATATCCTTAAAGGAGCAAAAAACCTTTCTGAGATACATTTAGCACTTGAAAATTAGAAGGGAAAGTGCATGTCATTGAAAGTGTTCATTTGAGTAGCACTGTTAACTCCCGTCTGTTCTTTTAAAAGTGTACATATCTTGGAGAATTGGTGTGCGGTGGACCTTCTTTGAAAACTTGTCTTTCTGATTTTAGAGGGTGGAGGTTCTTACAGTGTGTTTTCATGCTTGTTTTAGGAGGCATTTAATGCTCCATGAAGAGGGAATTTGTTAGATAAATGGATCAAGTTTTGACAAACATTCCTTTATTCTAACTGCTTTGCTTTGTTTTACCTCTGTTAGGAAATAGTTTGATTTCTCCTATATATATTTTTATGAAAGAATATTTAAAAGCTACAACTTCTTAAAACTGGTTTATTGTGCCCTTTGCTACAGCTGGAAAAAAATTAAGATTTTTTCCATTATCTGTCTTTCATAATGGTATTAAATGTGAAGCCTTGTCCAGTTGATTTTCCAGTTTAATATGCAGTTAATGTTTTTCCTCTGTATCCTTTTGTAATGGGAATAATTCAACTTGGGAACGAGTTAAAGATTTTTATTCAGTCTTAAGAAGTTGCTAAATCAGGCTTTCAAGTTAACCCAAGTATTAGACTGCTTATTGATTGAGTAGGAGTAATTATAAGCAATCAACCTGATAAATAAAATAGTTTAATTAAAACTGTTACTATAGTTTAGTTTATACCCCAAAAAATAATAAATCTGCATTCTGTATCTTATACAGTTTGGTTGCTTACTATACAGAATAAACATTTCTAGTACAAAATCTTGACTACATGTAACTATCCATTCTTCAATCATATAGTGCTATTTAGAGTTATTACGGTATAATTTATTACATGTTTCAGCTAATTTAAGTCACAGTTCTTGAGTGCTTGCTTCACAGCTCCTGAAGTGGACTTGACAGAATTGGACTTGCTTAACTTGAGAGCTCTGGGGCAGCATGCCCTGCAATACACCCAGTCTGCTTCAGTAGAAGTAGTTATATCATGTATTGATCTGCAGAAATAAAACTCAAGTAGCACAACTGTGAGTCTATCTGATCTGACCATGAAACTGGAAAATTGGAATTCAGAAATGTTGGGGGAATGGCATATATTAAATACTGCACAAAATCATGTTTCGTGTCCGATCTTTCTAACAAAGACCTTCATAGATTCTGTGCCTTGCTCTCTCAAAGTTGTACCTTAAGCCAAAAGGGGCAAATATTTAAAGTTTTTGTCTGGTACTTTGACTCTAAATCAGTTTGTTTGTAATATCTGTTTGTCTTGGTGCTGTCAAAATCATAAGGGGTGGAGGAACAAATTGTGAAGAGAGCTTTTAAGGTACTTCTTGAGCTCTTTGAGATGTTGGAGTTGGTTGTTTCCCTGAGGCAAACTGTTTCCTGTAAAGCTCATTCTTTGTCACAGGAGTCTTGAAATGTAAACTTAAGGTTCTCTTCCAAAAACTTCAAGAGTATATTCCTGCCTGTTAATATTGATATTGCTTTTTGTCTCCTGTTGGCCTTATGGATGTTCTTGGCCTTTGAACTTTACAAAAAAAACTTTTATTTCCGTGATGGCTTAATCTTCATCCTTGCCTTATAGGAGTTGATGCTTTGTGCCAAGTAATAGAGAATTATTTCTGTTGTTCTAGGATTTGAACAGAGTATTGAACACCAGTTTCTTTCACCTCTTGTGTCATACCTAAAAACCCCTTTTTAGAGTTTGGGAGGAGGCTTTCCTGACTTCCTGCAGAAGCAATAATTTTTAAGTATCTTCCTTGGGGTGGAAACCCTCACGAATTTAGACGATTTTGAGCCTTCTATTTCCAATCTGTTATTATCTGCTTTGGCATAAGATCATTCTTGTTTGCCTGGACAACTGCTTTTGAATTGCTTAAAATTCTGATTTTCAAGCCTTACTGCATTTTGGCTCTTTGTTTGTAATCTGGGGTTCAGTAAGAAGAAGAAGAAGATTAGTTGTCTAATCATGTTTTCATGATCATGGAATCAGGAAGTTTAGAAGAGGAAATGACCGAAGAACTCATTATAATATGAGTTCCTATGCCTAATAAAAATTTTTGCTTAGGCTGTAGTTATTTATCCTGGTGAATTACTAGGTCCCACAAAAAGAAGGCTATGTCCATGCTAGATGGATTTTAACTGAGTGATTCATAGAGACTGTGGTTAGGGTTTTTATTCTGTTTTCTTAAGGCCCCTCTGCCTTGTCAGAATGCTTTCAAGACTTGCAATAGATGATTGCAAGACTCTTTTTTGGCCCTAAATGTATGTTCAGATTATGTGCCAGGATTTGTTACCAAAGCCAGGACTTTACTTTTACCAAGTAATTATATACAACTTCCAAGTACAAACAGGGAATGCAGAGCAGCTGAAATGAATTTTCAGGTTTTGCTCTTACCTGAATGTTTTCTCCTTGTGGCTAGTTTAAAATAAAGAAAGAAAGAAATGTATTTCTCATGTAAATTATTCAGGAAGATGGCACTTTACAAATACTGCCTTTTGGGTGATCCCATGCTCAAACTTAGGAACAATCAAGAAGTTCGTTGTGCAGAGAAAATGCATAGGCTATGTTGTTACAATATGTTGAAAGTAAATGATGTATGTTGGGATAATGTATTTGGAAATTCGGTAGCTATTAAGCATCTGATACTTTTCCTAAATACTTAGTTTCTTTGAAAATTTTAGTTGTGTTAATAGAATTGCATTATCCAGAATTCTAGTAAGTAGTGTGTACAAGTAATAAGACTTCTGTAAAAAGGGTTAATATACATCTCCAGTCCTTTTGCTCCTCACAGATATCCAAGTAACTGCACCTGAAGTGGTTTTGTTGGGGGCAAATTCTGATGTTGGAGGGAAGGGAGCATTCTCATGGCCGTACTAGCTGAAAATAATGTAGGTTGCTGCCAAAAAATGGGATCCTGTCCCTTCCCTTTTTCTAGCACAAGCCGTTCTGGTTGCACAGTCAGCTTGATCAGGGAACTGGTACAACTGAAACCTGATATTTTTGCTTGGTTGCTTCTCTACTGGATTAGTTGCTTGATAGTAATCCTGGAGGTACATGAGTATTTATATATAAGCAAGAAGAAAAGATGCCGGGAATACGTGCATCAAGGCAACTACACCCCTTTCAACTGCACTTTTGGTGGTTGAAAATGACAGGAGATTACACTATGTGTAAAAGATGGGAGACCTTATTGAAGGCCTTCCAGTTTTCAGTACTAGAAGGAAACTGGGCCATCTGGTAGCTCTGGCATGCCAAACTGTTAAAGTATTTATGGGCTCTTTTGCCAGGTATTGTGGCGAAGGGGAAATAATCAGTATTCTCTATTGAAATACTTTTTATCTGTCTCAGTTTCTATTTTTCCAAGCAGCGGAAGGTGATACTGGTAATGTAGAAATAGGAATTCTGAAAAAATAGTTTCTCTTGGATCAAGGACCAAGATTGCTTTCCTTAACAGCCCGGAAGCTACAGCTTCTGTTTATGTGAACTGTTTATGTATTGAAGTAGGTCTTCCAGCGAGCTTTGCAAGAACTGCATTGTATTTCTATCTAGGTATGTGGGAGGGAGGGCTATTCAGTTTGTCTGGGTTTATTTTTCTGTTCTGTAGAAGTTGGCTTGCCCACTTCTATCTAGGTCATACTTAGGTTTTGCTCCATTTGTGACTCAGCCCTTTGGACCTGCGTTCTGGAAAGTGACGATCAGCAGGATCGATAGGCACTCTTGTCCATGTTGGTCATTGCTGGCCTAATGATCTGTGTGGAAAATTTCGATATTGAAGGGACTTGAACACCACCAGGTAGAGATGGTCATGACATTTGTAACATTTACAGGCACGCTGGGAGTCTGCATGCAGGGCACGCTGCGTTCCAGTGGATGGTAGTTTAATGCCTGCAGGCTGTAGTCCTTATTAGTCATCTTGTTATGCAAGTGCTTAGATTATTCCTTGGGCTGGGTATAACAATGTCCAACATAATCAAGGCTTTGGGGGAAAACTTAGGAGAGATCCTTTGGAAAGAATAGGACTCTTCAAAGGACTGACATCTGCTATCAGCTGTTCATTGTATATGAATTTCTTACACTGTTAGACGTGGATTATCTTTAGATCACTAGATTAGCTTGTGCTTGCTTGTTTTGGTTGCTGTTGGGTTGTTTTTTTTTTTGGTTGGTTGTTTTTTTTCCCTGTAGATTGTTGTGATGGATCTCTATGGGGGGTATACCCTCTTCTCATTGCTGTCCCCTTCTTTCACTGCTCCCTGAACTACTCTGTTTAGGATCTGATGAGCCTAGTTCTGTACACACTAAGGAATTTGGCGTACTTTTCAGAACTAAAATAGAAGCAGCGCCTGAGTGTTTCTGGAGCAGACATGCAAGGAGAAAGCAGCACATCATGGCAATATATAGGGTGTCATCGGAACTCGTTTAATGGGACCTGAAACTCTTTAAGATGAATACATTTTGATACAGCTTGTATTTCAAGTGAGGTGTTTGAATATAGCTCACATTCAGCTAGCAAGTGCCTTTCTGTCAGTGAAACGGAACTGCTATTAGCATCTACAACTGTCGGTTCCCCTTCTGTAAATGATGGATGAGGAATCCTGGGCTGCAGCTGCAGCAGGCTTCTGTCTGCCTCTTAGAGAAGTTCTTTTGATGTTGACAAGAAGAAAGTCAACAACTCCTTTTTCAGGTTTAAAAAGAAAAAATGTGCTACCTAGTTTTGAATCTAAGACATTTGCTCTTGATCTCTTGCTATGTGTCCTGCCACTTTTATTTTGGGTACCTGCAAATACTTTATTTTTATCTGTCTCGAGACTGGCAAACTTGTGATGTGAGTGCCAGAAATGACAACTCCTTTCCTTCTTACGCTTGAAACTTTTTGCAGAATCGGAGCATCTAAGGTGTAGCTGTATAATTTGATAGCTCATCAGTATTCATTTTTTCTTATTATTTATTGTGGTTAATGTTTAAGGTCAGGCACAATCATGCAGCACAATGCAGTTGTCATTTCTTCATTCCCCACACAAGAATGTTATGCAATTTGATACACTGGGGGTGGGGGGTTGCTGAGTCCTGACTGTTCTGGGAGAAATTGGTATTCCTGGATGTTTTCGTTAGTCTCAAAAGTTTTCCGTATTTTATTCACTATTGTTGTGTCTCATGGCACTTAGTATTTCTGAATCTCTAGATTGTAGTTTTGCTGTACACAACAAAGATATTGGGAAATTATGGTCAAGGACGTTGATCTTAGTCTGTGACTTCTTAAGTCGATTATAAATGTTGAAGAATGTATCTTGCATTGTAATGAACAGCTTAAAAAATCAGTCTGTTGTGATGGGAATACTGTAACAGGGTAGGAATTTCAGCTCTTGAACTTCAGGTAAGAAGCCAAGCCAAAACTATCTTGTGTTCTCACACAGGTGATTCCTCCTCTTTGTTTCTTAGATTCATCATTACCTTGGTTTTGTTTATTTAGATTGTAAGTTCTTTGTGGCAAGGGTTGTCTTTTGTGTGTGTGTGTGTGTGTGTGTGCCCTGGCCGGTAAGGCCTGGGGCCCCAATCTGTGGAAGCTGTAATAAGCAATCACCTTGTTATCATTTTCCTGGATATCATAATAAAAACTATCTAATTAAAACTGTGCTTGAATAGTCTGTTACAGAAATTGAGGCTTGCTGACAGTCAAGCAGCATCAGTACCAGAGAGACTTATGGTCAAAGACAAAGACAGTGTTCTTTCTGAGGATATTCACTTTAACCAATGAACACAGCCAGGAAATCATAGACTGAAGAGGAATGTCCCATAGCTCTGGCTGGAGCTTGCACAAAATTTATCAGGAATTCAAGGTTGAGCTTCTCACCTTTGTCAACTTGAGAAACTGCATTGGTCCTCCCTCGTAGGAACATGCGGCTTGTTTGCTGTAATGCTTATGCAGTGCTTTGTATCCTTTGAGTAGCACTTCCAAGCTTGGGAGGGGAACCACGAACTTAGGGAGAGAACACCAAAAGCTGTGCTGGGAAGTTTCCATTGTGGCCTGGGAGCTTACAAGTCAAATTCAAATGTCTCTGCTCTCTTCAGCTAAGCAATTTCTAAAGCCCTAATAGGCTTTGGGTTCACTGATACGGAAGAATAAAATTTCATCCAGTCATAAAAATAGCGTCTACGTTCACCCCATTGGTGGTCTAGGCAAGGTGGTAGGGAACTGATTAACTTAACCTGAGGTAAAGTTGAACTGTTTATAGAAATATGTGCCACAAATGTTACCTTTCAATGTGTTTGATCCTTACATGGTGGAGGGGTTGGCACCAGAGTCAAGGATCTCTGTATTTTGTTCAAGATAAATCAGAGATTTTCTCCTGAAGAACTGTTAGGCTATTTTTAAATCCTGCATTTGTAAATTGTAAATCCTCTAATTAATTGAAAGAAAATGTTAATTGGAGATTAGTCATCCATGAAGACACATCTGGTTCTTGGGATCATTACAGTTGGGTCAATTACAATCGACACACTTGTAACTTAAAAAGAAAGTGTGTTAGAAAATCAATGGAAAAAGCATAATTTTAAGAACCACAGCTACTTTAGCGATGGATGTAGCTGTCAGATCACTAATTCAACCACACCTGGTGAGGACTGGCAGATAACATACATAAATGGCAGCTAGGAAGACTATCAAGTCCTGCCTTTCCCCAGCTGCTCCTCAATACCATCATCTTGCCCTACTACCCTTCTCAGGGTGATCGAGCAAATACTGCTGGGAAGTGGAGCAGATGCAGCCGTGGGAGCCAGATCATGTATTGAGTTTGGGATGCTGGGAAAAACAGCCACTAGAGGCCACCACAATCTTTCTGGCAGCTGTGTTTAAGCTTGGGCGTCCAGTAGCCAACAACAACAGAAGAAAATAGCAAGTCCCATGCTTTTGCTGCCTTTTCAGCAAAAGTTACTTTTTTTCTTCTTTTAAGTAGCATCTCTGCTGTAACTTAGAAAACAGAACATTGAACTAAATTAGACACAACTCCTTGTAGCTCTGGATCTTGCTGCTGATATAATAGTAGTAATAATAATTAACAAAAAAATTCTGCAGGTCCTAGAAGATGACCTAATATGGACACAAGCTATTTCATGGCTTATGTTTGAGAGAGCAAGGTATAGCCCTTCAGTATTAAAGCTTTATTTTATTCCAAAGCTGCAACATCTTTGATTAAAAACAGCATTGAGAATACACTGCAAACCTTAAATTAGATCTGCTGGCTGTGTGTAGTTTTGCAGGCAAGTACACAGTGCTGTGGCAGATGCTAATTCCTTTGCTTAATGCTTGTGTAAAATAAAAAACAGAAAACCTGTTCTCCAGCAATTTTGATGCTTCCAATACATAATTGTTAGAGGATTTTATAAATTTGTTCCCTGCATTGAAAAGAAATTTCTGTTTCTATCTGCTGATAGGAGACCCTTATTTTGTGAGAGCATTGCTTGTGGATATCTCCCTTTAGATGCTGTAGGAGCCGTATGAGAACTCTGTCTGCAGCAGTTAAAGTACTTCAGAGAAAAAAAATACATTAAACATTGCAGCTTACAGCTTTTGTCTTTGGTCATACTGAAAGGTCTTGTTTCTTTAGCATATGCCCCCTCTCATGTAGAAGAAGGGAGCTTGGGATGATATTAGCAAACTGTTTGCAATATATTCATTTTTGCTAGCACCTTTTGGGTAATTTTACCCTAGTCTGCTTTAAAAAAAAAAGGGGGGGGGGGGAGGGGGAGGGTACAGTAAAAAATAATAGTGCACTGGCTTTAGCTGTTCTGGGCCCTGATAGGATTGCTTTTGCTACTGGAAACTGTTGCAGAGCAGGATAATTTAGCCCTGGAAGAGTAATAAGAAATATGGCTCTCCTTCAGGAATGTCTTGGGATTTTGGTGGAGTCTGGGCAAAACTTTCCTGAACATCTGGATTAGGGTAGTCCTGGTAAGAGATGGCAAACTAGCTGAATCATGTTATTAGCTGCGAGCGTGCTTTGATTTGAAATTCATTAAATTGCCAGCGACAGGTTGAGTGTCTGACCAGCCTGATCCCCAGCTCGGTACTGCTACACTGCCCTCCAAGACAGAAGTGCAAAAAGTGCATTTGTGTGGCTCTGCTTCAAGGTAAACACATTGGAATATGGGTTGCAAGACACACAGTGCTTACACTGAGAAGGTAGGATGTCAAGCACTCTCCTTTTACTCTGGCTATTGCTTTTTAGATGAATGGCTGCATTCAGGCTTGCAGGAATGAAGCAGGAGCCAGTCGCTGTGGTTGTGCTGGAAACAGTTGATTCCCTTGGGACTTGAACCCCTACCCCACTTCCTAACCCTCAAGCCATCCCTACTTCAAGAGCTGAAAGGATTTGAAATGGAAACAATTTATAGTGATAAACACAGCTCAGCAGCATGGGGGCTATTATGAGCCTCTAACAGAACAGAGTATGCCCCACCCTGGAGAGAATGATGTAAATCATCCTAATTCTTGGCACTAGTATTTAAATTTTGTTCATAGCATGCCATATTAAAAAAAAATAAAAATAAAAAAATCAGACGTAAACTGTGCTGTCAAGACAACTCAGCTTTCTAAAGGAAAATTTTTAGAAGGCAAAGTATAGTTTTTAGATGTGACATGAACAGTGCCATATCTCTCATGACTCTCTTTGCTCTTGCTTTCTTGCTCTCCCCTCTTCCCCTTCTCTGCCCCGGAAGCCAGCAAAGTCATGAGAAGGAGCTGCTGCGAGGCTGAGAGAAACTACGGATAACCCTGGAGGTTCCTCTTACGGGGGGGCCCAGCAGACTTCTTGTCTCCACAGCTGAAAAGCTCCTTTGCAGAGAGTCGCAGTCCTGAACAAACCCAGAAGCCCACGTGTTCTGGGGTCTTGCCTTCATGGTTCTTTAGGGAAGGAGTGTAATACTGAGAGCACTGTCATCCTGTTTCATCCACTCAATTTCTGGCAGTCGTCAGCTCAGGGACTTCTGAAGCATCCGGTTGCATCAAGACTTCTATTATTTCTTGTTTTTATAGCCACCAATGGAAGAATTCTACATGCGTTTGTATAATCCCTCTTGAACCCATTTAAACACTTGGCATCCACAACACTCAATAAGTTACACAATTTAAACATGCCTTGTTTGGAAAATGTATTTCCTTTGGCTTGGTTTTTAAACCTGATGATTTCCTTGTGTGTGTCTCAAGTAGTGAATAATCATTCCCTCTTCATCACTCATACTACGCATGACTTCAGAGACCTGTGTTTGAAGCCTGAGGGTTCCCAATCTATAGAGCGAGTTGGTGGGGATTTTTTTTGTGTGTGTGTAGAGTCACAACTATTCTGTACATCTGATTATCTATCTGTGCTACATTTATGTAGGTTTCCTAGATCACCCAAATGCTTTCCCCCCTCCCCAGCCCCACCCCTGCTTTTATCTTATTTTAATTTGGGAGGGAAATAGCTTCTAACTGTTCATCCCCTTGTATATCTATATATAACTTTAACTGCATTTTTATGATAAGTATTTTACATTTCTTTGCTCTTTTTGTTACATATGTTTGCATGTTAGTTGCACGGCTATATTCCTAGACAAATTAGACATTAAGAGTTTCATTTAGGACATTGATCAGTGATACAATAGTGCCTAACAAGGAAATTAAACAGTAACTTGTCAACTTTGAAGAAAGAGGCTTACTCCTGAACATAGCCTGGTCTTCCTTGCCCATGTTCCATCCCTGCTGGCATGTGGGTTTTGTCTGTAGCTCAGTGCCCGGACAGGGGTTGTTCTCTGTTGCTGCTTTTGCTGTAGCTATTAAAATATTTTTCAAATGATTCAGGAAAATGCTTGTAAACACAGCCTTTGTATGCAAATATGTGATTGAATATTGCATTCCTGACTTCTTTATAAGTATCATCAGAGAAGGAATCAAATCAAAGGTCTGTCATACCTCTCCTTTTATTTTAAGTTCTGCTCTCAGAATAGGCCTCTTAACCATCATGTTTTGTGTATGTTCATCTAGAACCTGACACCAATTGTACAACCTACAAATATTTAAAAGAAAAACATGACCTTCAAAGACAAGAATCCAGAATGCAGTGTGTATTCCTGAAAAACTTAGGATCAGATACTTGAATTACAAAAGCAAGGAAAGAGTCTTAAGATGGTCATAATACCTTAGTTCTGCAGTATTTCAATAACAAACAGTGGAAGAGTCAAAGGTCTGTGATCATGAGTTCTTGAGAAAAGACAGCGGAACAAATTAACCCTACTGGCAGGAATGCTGCTAGCTTGCCCTAGTTGCCAGGAGTAGCTTGGGTTTCTTTCAGTGGAGATCAGCTCATTCTTAAAGAGTTGTAACTAATCACAAGCCATAATTTTAGAAAGAGAAATCTTCAAGACTGAGATACATTATTAATTGTTATGCCATTGTTTTGGTTTAACCCAGCAGAGAGCTGAGCACCACCCAGCTGCTTGCTCACTGTCACCATGTGGGATGGGGGAGAGAATTGGGAAGGTAAAAGTGCAAGAACTTGTGAACTGTCCTTATCTCAGCCCATTAGGCAAAGCAAAAGCTTCACATGCAAGCAAAGCCAAACTAGGAATCCATTCACTGCTCCCCATCGTCAGGCAGGTGTTCAGCCACTTCCAGGAGAGCAGGGCTCAGCACATGCAATGCCTTCTTGGGAGCACAAACACCATGGCACCCCATGTCCCCCCAATTCCTCCTCCTTTACCCCAGCTTTTATTGCTGGACATGATGCCACATGGTATGGAACATCTCTTTGGCCACTGGCTTACCTGTCCTGGCTGTCCCCTCCCAGCTCCTGGTGCACCCCCAGCCTCCTCGCTGGCAGAGCAGCATGAGGAACTGAAAAGTCCTTGGCTCCATGTAAGCACTGCTCTGCAGCAGCTAAAACATCGTTGTGTTATCACCAACTCACTCATCAAAAATCCAAAACACAGCATCATACAAGCCTCTTTCCCAACCAAAACCTTGACAGCCATTTTGTTGTACCCTTTTTTCCATTTTATTAGTGGTTTATCTTTGTTTGTGGTAATTTCATAAAAAGCAAAGTTGTTTGTTTGCAGTGTGGAGCTGTGTCCAGGAGCTCTCAGCATTATGGTTTGATCACCCCAACATCAACTTTCTAATGACTTCAGCTTCTGAGGGCGGCTTATAATTTCCTATCAAAGAGTTGCTACATAGTTAAGAAGTTAACTTGAAAACAGTGATGAGTTAACATCTGTTCCTGAATCTGTCTTTTTTGTGATCCTTGGGGTAGCTATTTTAAACGTCCTACCTGCTTCTCTTTAAACAGTGGATCATATTTAGCTCACATAGGTACTGGGATGCTGACTCAATCACTTATGTATGCCTTCCATCTGAGGATCTCAGTGACCTACAAATGTGTTTAATCTGCTGCGCCTTGCAGTTGCTGTTTTAAAGAAAAATGGTAATGATTTGGGTTCTTCATGGCCAGGTGATTCAGCTTCGTTGGGAAGGATCTTTCCTCATAAAAGATTTTCTGTAACTTCAAAAGCAGATTTGTTTATTTTTCTACTCCAAACACGCTGTATGATGACAAGCTGCTGTGCCATGGTGCTTTGGATTTTCCATGCTTCCAACTCAAAGTCCTTTGACCTGGATATCTAAAAATAGCTTAAGACAGCATGTGTACTTTAGAATAGCTGAAGACTCAGGACTCCTAACTAAGCAAGATGTGATAGAAGATGATCCATGTATTAGAGACAGGGAGGGCTGTAGGGGAAATATGATTCTCTTCTTACAGGAGAAGAACTGGAGCTGATGGTCCAAATGCATCTGTGGTACCAACGGGAGCCAAGCCTGAATTCCAGTTCAATGTGTGAAAGTTTTGGACCTTTCCTCCTCTGACCACTGCCTGTGTACGTTGGAAGCACTGCAGTAGATGCATGGCTAAAATTTGTCTGTAGTCAGAAGATATGTTGATATTTATATTCATTAAAAATAAAAAAAAAATAAAAAATAAAAGGAGAACTGAAGATGGCCTGGGGTTTGAGAGTCCTTCTGATAACCAAGCCATTGAGATTGTGGAGTGCCAGCTTTTAGATGAGCTTGCAAGGGACTACAACAGAAAGAAGAACTTTGTTCGGGAGGTCACATGCCTACGAGGGAGCTGCTGACTTTTCAGCTCAGACTCCAAGGTACAGTATAGCCATTTATACCACTCCAGAAAGTGTCCCCAGAGGAATGAATACTTTTACTTTTTTATTTTTCCCCCCACCCTGGCACACAGTCACTTTTCCATGCCTGCAGCTCTGAGCAATGTTTGTATCTGGGCCTGTAATTTGGTGTGGTTTGGGACTTCCAAGTTCTACAGAAACCCTACAGTTTTGGCAGCAGCACAGTTGCCAAGCGGCTGGCTCTTTTGATCTCAGTTCAGACTGCAAATGAAAATTTCATCTAACACCTGAATACCTGAGTTCCTCAGAACAATCAGACTCTTGATTGCCTCTTCCTCCCTCCCAAACGCAAGCACAGTTGAGCAACTCCACAATGGATGACTATGCTTCCAGCAGTGTCTGAAGGATTATAAATAGGCTTAAATAAACGCACGCAAGGATCCAGCGTATTGTCTGAAGGATCTAAAATTAGATTCCTCCAATGTTTGTGCATCAGTCTTCCTTTGCTACAATAAAATGAGTTTCTTTCCAAAGTACCTGAGCCTGAATTATAGTTTCTTAATAACGGGGGAGGGCAGGGAGACAATTTGAAAGGAACTCCTGAAGCAATTGTTCTAGTTTTCTTAAAAGAACATAATGGCTTGAACAAAATCAACTACAGCTACTACTGAGGGGAAAAAAAAATCTGCAAGTTCCTGGAAAGTATGGACATACATCCTTGTAGTTATTTTCCAAAATATCAACTTTATGCTCTATTTCTTGTTTCAAGGACATTTGCACCTCAAATACTACAAATGTTTTGAAAAAGGTTTACAGAAGGTGGGGTGGAAAAATCCCAGAATGCATGTTTGCTTTTTTTTTGTCTGTGATTAAATGACATTGTATGTCCTATGTTCAAGGTATTTTCTTTCTTGGTCTCTAACCATTCTTTGCAACAAATATAACAGTAGCTATGTATTCTAGATAAATTTGAATGTTTCCTGATATCAGCTGGAAATATCTGAGTTAGCTGTTAGTCCTGTGAATAACCATATTACTCATTCTATACAATGAAATAATACTCCCTTGTTCAAATAAATTACTATTGAGTTAAAAGAGAATGTAAATATTAGTAATTCCATAGTCCTCTATTCCCATCTTTATGCTGCAATATTTTGGGGGCAATTTATTATACAATGGTATTTCATACAGAAATGCTAATATACTTGGTGCTTTATATAAATTTTTATTTGTTAGCAATGGAAGCACAGACAATAATTCATTTTTCTGTTGATGAAATTGCAACTTGACTGGAAAGCAGTACTGCTTATTTTATTCTTGTTTTTGTCCCCTCTGAGGGACCCAGTTATGCAAGTTTATTGTGCACATGTGCTTAAACAAGGGTCCACTGCACTGCAACAAAACAAAAGGCATCCTCTGGTTTGCTGTCAAGCTAGAAACCAGGGTGGGGGAGTGGGCTTCAAGCCATTATAGTGCATTGGCATGTCTCTGTTAAACAACACTAGTAACACATCCCATCTCTAATTGCCCTTTGTAAGGACCTTGTCATTCTGTTGTATGTTGGAGTTATAACAGCCATTCAAGTGTGGTAAAAAATAAATCGTTGAGTCTATCGAGCAACCAAAGTCTTGAAATGACCACAGAAAAAGTTTTGTATAGAATTGTGCACAACCTCAGAAAAGAGGTTTATGGGTTTGTGTTTGATCTTGTGAAGGAATCCAGTAGTTTCACATCTTTAATTTCCAAGTAAGTCTGTCAGTTTAACTCTTTGTTACCTAAAGCACAGCAGTTCAGTAAGAGTTTGTATATGATGAGCTTGCCTCTTTTGTCTGGAGCTGTACATTTATGAATATCAGATCCCTGGTACGTTTTCTTTTCTGGTTGTATCATCCTTTTGAGGGAGATAAATTTCTATAGCATTTTAACATGGAGAAAATGGGTGAAATTGTATATCCAATATAAACTTTGTGCATGGTGTATTATTTTACTCATAGTTTGCATGTGTGAACATGTCTGTGACTGTGCATTAGGATGCAAGGTTAGGTGAAGAATTCTTTTTTAATCAACTGTCTTGAAAAGATTTAAAGTACCCCTAAGTTAGCAGTAGTTATTTTTAACCACAAGAGGGAGTGATGTTTAGTGACATGTCTTTAACTAGAAGGGGTTAGCATTTATTTACAAGGTTAAAAGTCTTCATTTTCAGTTCTTATCGTTATTCTATCTTCATTTTTCTATGTCTCTTGGCAGAGCACCTGAAAAAAGAGAATGTTAAGTAAAAAGCATGAAATGTAACGTAGTTGATGATGAACCTCCAACTATGTCGACTTTCACCTGAAAATTGCAAAGTGTTCTTGAACAGGATGTATCCATTGTACTTTGGTTAATCTGTGCCTAACCTGCAGCCTGCATGATATACCACTTCTGACAGAGTATTCCTGCAGCAGAGTTGGAAACTGTAGTCACATCTCCCCATTCTCCAGTGCTATGCTTTTCTTTCCAATTCTCTTCTGCTGTCTTGGAGGCAGCAATTGGAAATATAATTTTATTTCATAATTTACTCAGCAGCAAATGAGTTCAGAAAGGAAATGATTGTCTCTTGCTGCTCCAGGCTTCTTGTACATTTTTTCCTTTTTTTTTTTTTTTTTTTTTTTTTTACCCCTAAAATTTTCTAATTAATCTACTACAAAGTTTAAATCCTGTACACTGGCCACCTTACTAGGTGTTTCCTGAACTGGGATGCAAACACTTGCAGAGGTGCTGAAAGGAATAATGAAGGTGGATGCTTACCTATACCAGCTACAAACCAATGAATCCACATCCAGTTGTAGAAAAAAAAAAATACAAAATAATGCAAAATTGGAGCTTTAGGTCAAAAAAAATCTGGTTGCTGCGGAGAGCTGTTGGAGATGTAACCCTGGAAAAGAAAAGGCAAGAGCAATGGGGAAAGGAGCAGAGAGGAGAATGGAATAGCTAAGGGTTAGATAGAAGTCTTCTGATGTTCATTTCAGGGTCCCATGGTGAGAACCTGGCTGGGACATCTCATGTCCCCATCAGCATCGCTGTTGCAGGGAGGAGAAGAGGTGAGCCATGAGGGTTGAGAAGTGGGAAGTGGGCTCAAGCTGGTCCCAGAATCCTCACATCTAGAAGGTATGACCAAATGACAACGTGCACTTGCACCCAGAAAGACAACCATATCCTGGGCTGTATCACAGGAAGAATGGCCAGCAGGTTGAGGGAGGTGATTTTCTCCCTCTTCTCTGCTCTTGTGAGACCCTACCTGGAGTGCTGTGTTCAGCTCTGGGGCCCCCAGCACAAGAAGGACATGGACCTATTAGGGCAAGCCCAGAGGAGGGCCACAAGGATGACAAAAATGCTGGGGCACCTCTCCTATGAAGACAGGCTGAGGGAGTTGGGTTTGTTCAGCCTGGAGAAGAGGAGGCTCTGGGGAGACCTTACAGCAGCCTTCCAGTGCCTAAAGAGGGCGTACAGGAAAGCTGGGGAGGGACTCTGTGTCAGGGGGTGTAGTGATGGGACAAGGGGGAATGGCTTTAAACTAAAAAAGGTAGATTTAGATTAGGTGTTAGGAGGAAATTTTTCACTCAGAGGGTAGTGAGGCGCTGGCACAGGCTGCCCAGAGAAGCTGTGCATGCCCCTTCCCTGGAGGTGTTCAAGGCCAGGCTGGATGGGGCTTTGAGCAACCTGATCTGCTGGGAGGTGTCCCTGCCTATGGTAGGAGGGTTGGAACTGGGTGGTCTTTAAGGTCCCTTCCAACCCAAACCATTCTGTGATTATGACTTTATGACTATAAATGACTGAAACAGGTCTGGGCTAGGTGACCACTCACTAGCTGCTTGATACAAAAATCTATGTGGTCTGGCAGCAGATAGGGATATGGTTTAACAGAAACCTCTTTGTTGTCACTGCGTACCCATCCCAGTTCCACATAAATGGTTCAATGCTTGACTTATCAAGTGAAAAAGGTTTAAGTAAAGTTTAAAGGTGTGTTTTCTTTAAGTTTAAATGACTGAGTATGGCATTCTTGTGCTTCATTTTTCTTTCTAGGCCATTTTGCATTTTGTTTTCATGCCGAGGCTATCAGATTTTTGGTTGGTTGGGTTTTGTTTATTTGTTCATTTTGTTGGATTGCTTTTTCTGCTGAGGTCTGGTCTGTAATACTTAAATATTGGTCAGTTAATATTATCCTTGTCTCTGTTCATGGGTTCTCTTCTCCACCAAAAATGAGAAACAACGTTTGCAGCCCTATAGCTGCAGCAGCCCCTACTGGCATGGTGCTGCCTGGAGACACATAGTAGTGTCCTCTTCCTTGGGAGGCACTGGGTCTTTCTTGAGGGATAGAGAGAAGGGCCTGGGGCGGCTTGACAGAGGGCTTTTTGTTTTGTGAGTTCTTATGTATATGCCTAACAGCGCTCTACGCTCCTCCCAAGATTTCAGAGGTTGCACATAAGGACAGAAGTTGGCCACAGGTTATTTCTTCGTTATGGGGGAAGTGGTATTTTTTGTTTGTTTGGTTGGTTGGTTGGTTGGTTTTTGGGGGAGTGTCTAAAGAAACCATGAGGGTATGTTTGTCTGAAAGCTGGGTTTTAAAGCATAACAACATATCTCAATTTGTTGTTTGTGAGCTTGTGGTGTTAAGGCTGCTGCTTTCCTGCTATAAAAGATAAACACAATGACTGAATTTTATACTTTAGCCATGTTTGGAATATGAAATGATGAGGAAAAAATGCACCTTTGGCAATATTCTTGGGGTAAGTGAAGCTGTAGATGGTAGATTAGGCTAGAGGATTCAATGGAAGTTTAAGTATTTGCGTATGATAAAATTGGCGGCTGTAGAGAGTTTTATTACAGGGTTTGATCTCTGCTATAATAAGAGTATGAGCCTGGAAACATAAAATGGACCTTTCCCATGAACAAAGCTCTATGTGCATTTTTGACAGCCAACATGACCAAAAATTTGGAACCTACCAATGGGTGTATCCCGGAGAATTCTCTTTTGTAATACAACCAGAAATGTGCTTTAAATCGGAAGGAGTGTGTAGTTTGGGTTTGTTCATCTTTACATAGATATGGTAGAGAAAGTTGGCATTAGTTTAAAAAAAAATCTTTGTACAAAAGCCATTTTTATTTCTATTACTAGCTGTTTTGCTGATTAGTTATTTTCCCTGCATCGTTTCTCATGGAAACATGGTGGCTTAACAGACATGATGTTAGTTCTGTTGCTGTTCTCTCTTTTTCAAACCATTCGATAGAAAATAAATTGTACTGGCAAATTGTCCCATAGATTTTTCTGAACACACAGATTCCCTCCATCATTGTTAGAGGCATCATATTGTGGATTTCATTCTCATAACAAAGCAGTGGTAAGGAGAAAAAAAAGAAGTGAATCAGTTCTCCTAATTGACTATTAATGTTTGTTGAACTAATATGCTGGTTTCTAAAAAGTTAGAGGCAGGCTAGACCTTAGCATTTGTGTTTTTCTCTACAAAATACTAGCTTTGATTCACAAACACACAACTAGAAATTTCATAACAGTGTTATTTGGTGAATGTGGAAAGCTGTTTTAGAAATGTTTAAGCATTTTAGCAGACGTTGTAGAATTGAGGACTTTCTAGTATGCTAGTCAAAAAAGAGAGTAAGAGGAAATCAATGCTGAGGTACAGGTGATGATAACTAGAAGTTTGAATTTGGTTAGGAAAATCAAACATTACAGGTGCAGCATTTGACCCCCCTGGAAAAAAAAATATATATATATATATATATTTAAAAAAATAAACAAACAAAACAGTGAATGACAGGCAAGAGAGAGCTTATGTTAGTACTCAGAGGAAATTCTGGTTTGCTGCAGAGATGCTGATTAGCATGATCAGAGCAGTGCCTTGGTGGAGGAGGGGATCTTCCAAGCTAAGTTTTGCCAGTCCCGTGACTGTGTTTCTGTTGGGCCTAGACATCCTCTTTTCTCTTGTTTGTGTGAGATGACATAACAAATGCATTAAAAACTTATTTCATAATATTGCTCATGCTACTAAAATGCTGCTGTGAAGTGCACAACCTTATTCCTGTTCGTAGTGAAAGATTTTCAGCAGTGTGTGGTTAGTTGCTGCTAATGAGACATCACACACATAAAGATAATAACAAACCAATGTTTGCTGAAAAGCTTAGAAAAACAAATTCTTTGTATTTACAATAGCACTTCTAATTCCAGCAGAGCGTGGGGATCTTTAGTCTCAGAAGGGTTATTCCACTGCTGACTGAATCACAGCCACTTCTGCTTGAAAGAGCAGTATCAGTTTGACAACTCAGAGCTCTCTTGCACAACAGCTTCGAGCAGGAAGCAGAGCCAATAGTCATCTTGGAGGAAGCTGAGCATAGTTACCCAAACTGGAATCTGGCCAGGGATTCAGGCTAGGCTATCTTTCTGAGATGTGTGTGTGCCAATAACTCCTTTTTTTTTTTTTTTTTTTTTTTTTTTCTGTTTAACCAAAAGTCATCCTGTATCTTACTTTTTGGTCTCATTCTGTAAATTCTGTTTTTAAAAACAATTTACTTGAAACCATTTTAAAAATACCAAAATACCATTGATCTAAAAATAGCACTTGTAATTAAAAAATAAAAAATAAAAATAAGTTATTTTTTCCCAGCCAGTAGGTACTTCTGGACACTTTGGACATGTTTTTTGAGTGTCAATTGGATGTTATGCCCACTTCATTATTTATCTGCTTTAATATATGATGATCCTAATTGACCTCCAGTTGCTGTTCAAAAGCACACCAAATGAAGTTGCCCTCATCTCTGATCCTAGACAAGGAAAAGCTTTCAGAAATTGTACGAATGTTTGATAGTTTTGCCTATTTTATTCTTGTTCCAGAATTCCACGTTCTCAAGTATATTATCTTACTCTGTGTGTTTACAGTACAAAACAACAAATAATTTGTTGGAAAACCTCATAATATCCCCATTGGCTTGGAGAATGAACCTGTTCCACACATGAAGAAAAATGCAATTTGCCCGGAATATATCTGAGAATTTAAAAAAGACTTATGTTTTATCACTACAGCAAACTTCCTTCTTGTCCTTCTCTTTCCTTCTGTCTTTATTTCCTTCCCTGTTGGGTCTCAGTTTGAGTCCCCATATGAGATGTTAGATTTGATGGGATTCTTTACCTAGGATTCCTTATGAAATCAGTATAGCTACACTGCTTCAAGATAACTTTTTTTTTTTTTTTTCTGGAGTTTTCCAGTTGTCTAAGGTTTCCCAGATCTTCTGAAGTTCAAAATGATGAAAAGTTGACTCTATAAAGAATAAAAACTTACCAAAAAAAAAACAAAACAAAACAAAACAAAACAAAAAAAACCTTCTTAACATCTCAAAGCACTTAGTGCAAAACTGAAACATTTCCACAAATTCTTATAGTTGTTCTCACGTTGTTGTATTCTTTTGAGAACCAGATCCAGCTTTTTAAACCTCCACCTTTTTGCTACATCCTTCATTTCTGCAGAGACACCCTACTTAGGTGACTTTCCACTTATAGCAAAACAGCCCACATTTCTGTGCTCTGCATCAGCGTCACTCAAGAGGAGATGTTAATAAATAGAGATACAAGGGTAAAATATTACTCTCTCTCTTTCATTTTAGAGTCTTTTTAATTTGTGTTGATCAACTTACATTCCAGAATGTTAAGAATATTGAGAAAAGTAGAGGGATATGACCTTTCAAACTGTATTAAACTGAATAAAATGGTCCTGTTTTGTCACAATAAGGAAATTTCAAGCTGATGAGTGTTTTAACTTTTGGTAGCGAGGCAGATGAGGGCTTTGTACCTGTTCAGAGTCCATCTGTCAGCAAGGTGATGGAAAGGCACTTGTCCTCTGCACTACGTCTGACTCAAAGAATGACCTATGGATAAAAATTATTTAATTATACGTTCCTATACCTGACAAAGCTGCAGCTGGTAACAGTGATGCCTGTTGCTCCCAGCTGCAATCGGGTGTTCTCTGATGCTGAACAATGACATGTTATATCTTAAAGATGCTGGAAGTGGGACTCAGAGGCCACAGACTTCGGAAACTTGCTGAGGACTCTTGAATGTCTTCATTTTTGTCACAATTCTTGACACCAGCTGCCTTTGAGATGTCTGCCTGTTATACTAAATGCCAAGACAGCTTCTTTATTGTTTCTTTTAGGGCTTCAACTTGGATTCACAGAAAAATACACTCAAAATCAGTAATTATTTTTGAAATGTCTGAATCTTTGCAAAGCATTTGGAGCTCATTAGCAGAAAAGCACTAGAAGCAACTGTGAAAGTATTAGGAAACAGTATTGTGTAAAATTCAAAGCATTTGGCTAGGGTAGAGACTCTAGCTGTGCCATTCACTTGGTATATGTTCTCAGTCACCTTTCTTTTTGTTACCTACTGTACAAAATAGGGACATTTCACCCCTTCAAGGTATAAGAAATTATATTTTATTTCATATTTAAGACTAGTAACAGGGTCATCCAATGGACTTCAATGACCTTTGACCAATTTATACTTGACCGGAGTCTGGGGGCACCTGTGACCCCAGATGTTAAAAGGCCATCCACAGTGAGTGGATTGGGTTGTATTCATTATGCCAAAGATGTAGGTTTACACTGTTCATAGAGTCCAGTGTCAGATTTGTTGCATATGGGTGGATATGTTTAGCAGTGTAATTCACTTACATGTATCCAGCCCCTTCCCTACAAAAGCAACCTGTTGTTAATATAGGAAACCTCTATCCTCTATGCTTTTCATGTGCTTTTTTGGTCATGTACTGTGAAGTCATGTAATATTTTCTGTCTGGCAGGCCTATTGTGGATGACCAGTCTCTTTGAATTGGTACCTGGGCTCCAGATTCCAATAAAACTTCTCCTTAAGATGGCACTGCTTAGCTAAGGAGTGTACATAGCCATGCTAGGGCTAATTTTCACAGCAGGACTTCTCCATGGCTCTTGCCTCAGTTATGCTGCTAACTGAGAAGAACAGTCTACAGCTCTTCTACAGTCCTATGCCATGCTTTCATTCAAAAGTGTCACTTGTTTGTTTGTTTTTGTTTTGCTTTCATCCTACGTTTTGTAGTGTTTCATTTTGCTTTTCATTCATGATGGGTCTGTTTTTATATTTTTATATATTACACATTTTATATACAAACACCCTCGGGATTTTGTATGGTTCTATATATGTACCCACTGCTTTCTGGATGCTTTTTGGATACATCCACGTCACAGTTATGATGTAATATTTGGGTATGATTTGTTTGCTTGGTTTGTTTATGAACCTTTTGCATCATATATGAATAGCATTATTTAAAAGGTATTGTAGCTATGAATCAGGAAAGATTTTGTTCAGAATGATGCTGAGAATTTCTCTGAAATGCCTCATTGATATATATATATATTTTTTTTGTGAAGCCGTCAGGTTTTGTTTCTTTTTGAAAAAATGCTCATCAGAACAAAAGCATCATTTTCCCATTAGTGATTGTTTACATTGGGTTTTATATACTGCAGAATTACTATATTTAGCCTAGTAGAAATTTTCTTATAAACAAGTGTCTGTAAGTATGTTTAGGTATAAATCTAGGTAAAACACATTTAAATATATATACTTTTTTCTTTTAACAAAATAGCTCTGTATTTCTTGAGATAAGGGGCTGCTTTTACCAAGAGACTGTTTTTTGCAACTTGTAAAAGTCATTACCCTATTGGCTTCAGTCAAGATGGCCAAGTGCAACATGCAGAATTGCTGTTCTGTGGAAATGTATTTATTTTTCCAAGAGGTGATTGTGGCTCCCAAAATAGCTGCAGTATGACTGTGTAGGAAATTTTAGATTTGCCAGTCTTGGCACTATCCTTTAAACAATTTGTTTCCTCCTGCACATTACCTCAATACTATCTTTAAAAATAATATATATTATGCAGTCACAAGGATGATTGGAGCCATTCTTGTTTTGTGGTAAACATCCAGTTTTCAGTGAAATAAGCTGCCCTGCACTCCATGTTGTATGCAAGCTTTCACTTACGTTTGTTATCACTTCGCTGGATTAGTCAGTGGATATTATAATAGAAAGTAAGAAATGAGGTGTTTATTTTCTCCAGTACTTGGGGGAAGGGAGGAACAACAGGAAATTAAAGCTTAACGTGCATTTTTACTTCTCTTTTAGTACTAATATTATTCTTATAATGGGTAGTGCAAATTTGGCTTGGTTGCTTTTATATTAATACTTCCAGTATACTTCCAGTGTATGTTTTCAGCCAGAAAGACACTGACAGGTGTAGATTATTGGTAGAAGTTTTTTCTGAAAATGAGGGGAAAATCTCAAAGCACTTGTTGGTAACTTGGAAAAAAAAAAAAAAAAAAAAAAAAAAAAACATGTTACAGGCACATTGCATCACAACTGAAGTATCAGAAATGCAGAGAAGGCAGAAGGAAAGCTAATGCAAACAAGCTGAAATACAGAAGGGTGTACCTGAGGCGTGTCAGCAATTAGTGCTGCCTCTCCTCACAGCTCTGATTAAGGTTGTGTTCATGCGTGTGAATCCTGACTAATTCGCACTTTTTATTAAAGACGTGTTGTACAGTTGCTGTTTTTTTCCTTCCTACAGAATGCTCTCGTTAAACATTTCCCTCTGTGGGTCTCTTGTGTGGGCTGTCTCCTGGTAAGATGCTCATCTTCGAAAAGTTACTGCATCCTTCATGCCTCGTGGGACTGAAGCCAAGGTGCCCTCTGAAAATGATGTATCCCTTGTCCTGTCAGGGCACAAAAAGGGAAGATGAAAAATAGATTAAAAGAAGCAGTAGCTGTCTTCAGGAAGGGAGGTCAGTGGCCTCAGAACAGCTGAGAACAATCAGACAGGACAGATATTTGGGGAGCGGGCATTCCTCACTGGGGTCCCTTTGAGAGCCCTACTTACCTACTTCACCAAGGGTGAACATTTCAGGTTGGAGACCAATGGGGCAGGAGGAGTTGTCTGCAGTGTCATCTTCAGGTGCAGCCTGCTCAAGAGGTTTTGGTGCTTTTCTGTTTTATAAGGAGTCTGTGAGCTGCCCCGACACAATCGGCTGGGACAGGGTGAGGGGGATGCTGTGTACTGCCTTCTGCAAGGTCTTGTTTCAGAAAAGCATTTTATCTCACGGTCTGCTTAACCCACAGTTCTTCTCAGAAATAAAGTAATCGGCCTAATGTTACTCTCAGAAAATGACTTCTGGTCCCGAAGGATTACTTCCTTCATTTGGGAAGAAGATTTGTAATTGGGATACCACAAAATTTAAGTTGCTGCTTTATGGATGAGTTGGTGTGTACATTGGTTTGTGGATGGCCTTTGTAATGCCACATAAAGATAGACATGTCTTCAAGTGTACATAAACCCAAATGCTTTCTACCTTTCTTTCTTTCTTTCTTTCCAGTTTAATGCTGTGTTGTCTAATATAGTGAGTGAGTTATGGTAATTAGAAATATAAAAACCCTTTAAAAGAATCCTGAAGGCCTGACTTATTTTTATATCAATAAAGCTTCTGTAATTTCTTGGCTGTCTTATAGCTTCAGAGAAAATTCAGAGTACCAGCAGAGTAAGTGTAGTGTGGGAGGGGTTCAGCTGAAGCATAAATTAACTGTATTTCATTTCCCCTTAATAAAGAATTTCAGTTTTTCCACAGCTAACTGTATAATCAATTTGCTCCCCTGCTGTCTTGCTAACTTGCTGTTGGCTTTGCTTCAATAATATCAAGCCTGTAATGAGGGAAATGGGAGGCTCTAATCACACTGAGGAGAAATAAGCTACTGTGATATAACATGGAGTTTAGCTGTGCAGAATTTTGCTGCCTCTTTTATCACTGAAGAGCTCAAATACGTTTCCCCCCATGCTCGCCTTACTTTGCAGACTAAAAAGCAGTGTACTCCTCCAGACTCATTAATCATATTTCACTGATTGGATGACATTAAATACTTAAATCCTATTCAGTTTTCTGCAGCCTTGAGCTTGTTCATTCTTCTTGGTAAAGTTTTATCTTTAACTATACTTCGTAGCCTGGGTACATTGCAGCCACGCTTTTCTGTATTAGTAAATGTGACATAATTTTGTTTCTTTCTGCCATAAAATCCTTACTCAAAGTATACTTTAATTGTAACATTATTGTACCAAAAGTCTGGGAGAGATTACAGAGGGAAAAAAAAAAAAAAATACAGTATGATAACTGCTGAGTTTGTTTTTCCTGCCTTCACCATGCCTAGAAATTATACCCTGTGTTATGGGTTTGTTCAGTTACTCACTTGCAATTCCACATTTTTTTCCAACACTTTGGATATACAAGACACAAGTTAAACATACAAGATAAACAAAGATTATCTTTAGTCACAGTATCGCCAGACAAAAGGCTCTTCTGAGCTCACAGTCCCCACCCCTACATTTCTATTTCTGCTCTTCATTCTAAATGCTCTATTTCCAGTTGCAGATAATATGCCTGGCAGAACTGTGCAAAAAAAGAAAAGTCTTTGTGTCAAATTTAATGCACGAGGTTTTGTGTCATTGTTTGTCTTCAGCATTTGGGGGGGAATGACTTGCTTGGGATATTTTTTAATTATTATTTATTTATATATATATTTATGCTATCAATGTGGGGGGGAAATAGTTGGGGGGAGGAGATGGGGTTAAAGTTCAATTTTAGTTTTCTGCGTCATTTGGTCTCATTTTGAATTGTGGCCATGTGATCAGGCAGCATTCAGTGCAATGAGAGGCAGCGTGGGGGAGGCTGAGCCAGTGTCAGAAAAGCTTAGAAGAGAAGTAAAGATCATGAGTTAAAGTCAGATTTCATTTAGTTTTCTGCTTTCTTTTTCTGATTATGAATATAAAATTACAGTTCATAAACAAGTTCTTGTTGCTTCCCATGATGTTTTGGAATCTTCTGTGTTCAGAATCCTGATGAAAAAAAGAAATTTTCTATTGCACACCAGCAAAATAAAGGTCAATGTTGCTGAAGAGATAACTGAGTATTTTCTATGTCATTGAACAGTGCATGATAAAGTCATCATTCCTAAATATGTGCCCTGGTTATGATAAAAGTTTAAAGAACAAAGTAATGTAAGTGTGCACAATTAGGAAAACAATCTTGCTTTGATTTATAAACACAGTGGAGCTTGCCACTGATTCTATTGCTGCAGTGTATATAACAGTGCACAAGGCAGTGATTTTGTGAGAGGAGAAGGATCAGAACTAATAAAACCCACTCATCACTTTTGTACATGTGTGATTTTCAACAACTGCTGTACTTTGTGTACATACATGGGGGTATTTGAATGTATGGGTGCATGCTCAGATATCAGGATGCTGCAAGTAGGATGGAGTGCCTCCCTGCCTTCTTACTGCTTCAGAGGCAGAGGGCCATGCTGTTGCCAATGGTGCCAAAGCTCTGGTTATTCTACTGCTGTTTTGGGGCCATACTCATTAAATACAGCTCAAAAATACAACACAAAATAAATTCTGCTGGCAGCAGACTGGCAGGGGGGAGTCCTAGAGGTGCTGTTCAGCAGTGAGCAGAAGCTGAAGGTGCAGTTGTAGGAATGAGCCAAGTAAATGTGCTGATTTTGAACATCACTGACAACAGCCAGAGGAAGAGGTTACAAGGAGTGAAAGATGCTGGATGTGTGATGCCGAATCTTCTCTGATACTGCTTTGTGTGCAGGCCGGATAGAGAACACCCAGTCACAGCTTTACTTTGTTTTGCAGTTGGAGCCAAAGATTTACAGGGCATGCAAGGCTTTCAGTCTTGGATCAAAAGACAGAGTTACATTGCCTTTTGATTAATTCTTATGATTCATGGTTTTCAAATCTGAGTCCATAAAATTAAGAATGAGAAGCATGCTGTTTTGTTTTTAGCACTTCAGAAAGAAAAAAGAACCAGTTACTGATGAAGTTTTATGTTTCTTGTGTATAAAGAAGACTGACTCATTTTATGTCATGACTATAAAGGTTCAGAGAATAACAGAAGGAGCAATCAATTTTGTAAGAAAAAACTGTACACAGGTCCTACTAAGACTTTACCAGTTGTTGTTCTAATATTTATTACAAACCAGGCCAGAAATTATCAGTGATCAAGGAAGTTGTCAGTAGCATCCATTACTTTAAGCACTGGTTGAAAGAGAAGAGATAGAAAGCCTTGAAACAGAGATAGGGACAGTACAATTTAAAGGAAGCTTTTGTGGGATGAGGAAGTACCTCATCTACTGGTAGCAGTTCTCTCTGTTAAACAGTGAAGTTTGTGGCTTTCTACTTCAGATGATTTAATCTAATTTGAGTATCAGCTTTTGGACTGACACATATTTAAAATGTTGGTCAGAATTCTTGTGAAATATGCAGATAATGAGTTTCTCAATACTCATGATGAATATGGTTCATGAAATAATTTGAGAATTATTGAGAGCACATATTTCTGAAAGGAAGCTGCCTGTCTTCTTCTTTCAGACCTGGACTCTGTTGTTGTGACTGATGAAGATATCATGTGGCAGGAGGCTTTTGCAAAATGAAGCCCTTCTCACTGGGACCAGCACAGAGAACCACAACTCATTTCTAATTTACTACTGTTATTCTACAAGAGGCTTTGAATTGCTTCTGGCCAGAATGAATTGACTCAATCAAGAAATGTCCCCATTGCCAAACCCCTTCTCCATTTTCCAGCATCGTGTTTTATTTAATGTTTCCAAACATTCACTCTCATAACATTTTTGAAGGGGAAATTCAAAACTTGTTGACATGCTTTCCTTGCAACCTTTTTTATTTTTCTTCCCTTCATTCCAGTTCATTCCAATCTATTCCAGTGTGCTGCTGTCTTCTGGGAGTGAGAACTGAACCAGATTTATCTAGGGAAAGTAGCTTTTGCTGCTCTATTAGAAGACAAACTCCACGGCAGCAGCCTGAATTTCACATACTTTTATGTGATGCTACATCAAGTTGTGAAGTTTTCTCCAAACTGCTGCCTACTGTCACCAAAAGGGGTGCCCTGGTATGCCTGTCTTCACCAGCTTTTAGCCTTCCCTTACAGGATTTTGCCTGTGTTCTCCCTGCAATAATTTTAATTTTCAAAAATTGATATTGCATTTTCTTTGAGTGTTTTTGTTCCCCCCGCCCCCCCCACACACACACTATCTCTGTTCCTTATAATATCAGAACCTCCTATTTTAGTATTACCTGATACGATTAAAAATATGTTCTGCAGTTTTATTAATGAAGATACTAAAAGAGATTAAACCTATTTCATAAACCTCCTGAAGCTTAGAGAGAACTAAATAAACTCAATCACACCTTACCTTTCTGATTTTAAAGGGTGGCTTTGGATGACTTTCAAGTCCTGCAAAGCAGTTTGAAGTCATTCTTTAAGGAAGACTGAGAAGATACATTACTGACCTTCATGCAAATCTGCTATTGCAGAAAGACAACTTTTTTAGGCACTACAGCTGTTCCTTCCATTTTTGAAGCATTTTAAATGAGATTGTATCATCAATTTTGTTTAAGTAATTTATTTCATGTTTATTAGGCCTCTTCCTACACCTTATTCAGAAAAAAAAAAAATCATTTTCTCTTCTGATCTGATACCTAGCAAGGAAAATCAAAGCACCTAAGCATTTCCTGTGTGAGGTTACTCATGACAAGTATCACAAAGGTACTTTAAGGGGTAAAAGTTCTTCAGAATACACTTCAGTTATTCCTGACTTTTAGTTTAGAAAAAAAGACATCCACAGGACTACAAGGCCAGATGCAAAATAACTTAGTTTTTGTTTGTTTGTTTGTTTGTTGTTTTGGTTTGTTTTTTACGTTATTTTATCACCATGCTTGAAGTATTTTCTTATTGTGGCTTTCCTATACTACCAGGTACTTTTAAAGCTTCTCAAAGGATTACCTACACTTTTCTGGCTGAAAACTAAAGAGCCTTGTAATGGTGGCAATGAAAGTATAACATTTAACACTTTCTACTTTTATAGTGTTCTAGATAAATTAAAAAAAAACACTGCACCCTGTGCTATTAGTAAGAATAGCACCATGTTGTTGTAGTAACGTGGCAAGACAGAACTTCCTCAATGTTACAAAGAGATATGGTTAGATTGTTGGATTCATATCTGTTGGGCATTTCTGGCTTTTAGTTTGGTACTTTCCTGAAACAGTTAATACTTTTGATACTGTTTCGTTTGTCAGTAGTTATTCTGCCAATTGATACACTGGGGAGGTTGTTTCTCATTTTCATAAATAAGTTGGATAATTTTCTTCAGAACTTTATCAGACAGGATGCTGCATTTTAGTTTTTATTTTGAGGACGTGTGACCTATCTGTTAATAGTCATTTTTGGACATTGTGCTGTATTCTGTGTTTGCTCAAAATTTTCACTGGAGTCAGCCAGAATATGCATCAGACTTTGTGAGGTTATCTATTTCCTGAAGGTACTTTCAGGCCAGTTTTATCAGATTGCCAGTTATTCTATGTGCCCCAGTTTTTGTGGAAACATTGGAGGGGACCTGATTTTCAGAAGACATTGAGGACAGCAGAACAGACCACATTAAAGTTGCAACTATCCTGAAATTACCAGCTGTTAAATCTTGGACATTACTAGATTCATTTCCCTAGATCATACTCTGTACTTTGCATATAATCTATCATAAAAATAGTAAGCATTTTTTCTTGCTATATATTTGCAGTAGAAAAATCTAATTTAAGGAATTTCAACTGATTTATAATTCCTTTGTTTTACTGGATTTATAACAATTTCAACTGCATTAAAAATATGTAGACATCAATTTTAAATCCCTACCTCAAATGATTTTCTTTTCTGTTTATCGTAATCTATTATTTTCCACTTTGTTTTTATGATTTCCTTGGTATTCCTGTGGACAAACCTGAGTTGTTATGGTCCCACTATGTTTCTTCTTATATTCACTTGTTCAGATCAACTTTTTTTTTTTTTTTTTTTTTTTTTTTTTTTTCTATAGGAAATAAAAATACTTTCACTAATCTCCTAAAGAGAACTTGCCTTCGTCCTCTACTGCTTTCTACACAGTGCCTTTTTTTATTTTTAATTGGGAGTTGAGGGTGGTTTGCTTTTTGAAAAGTATTTAAAGTAGGTACAATTCTTTCTTTGACTTTCATCCTTGGAGAAATGGTTTCTTGATCAATTTCTACTGAAGTGAAACATACATATCACAAAATTTCTGCTTAGGAAAAATAAAGATCTGTTTTGTGTTTCCAGATATATTGTAGTATTTTAGTGAAGTGCTTGGAGAGCTACTTTTTGTTTCTTGATGTAAGTAAAACCATGCTTAGAAGTTTTTCATTTTGTTTGTTTGTTTGTTTTTTTCCCTTTTTTTTCCCCTCCATCATTTTGTCCATCTAGAAGGACATCTCAGCTTTCCATGTGAAGTTTCTATATTCCTTCCCCAACTAACATAAGAAAAATGTGTTGTTTACTTTAAAAGATATCAAAGTCTGGACAAGTTAAGATAGGGAGACACAAATCTGTTTGCATGACAGTATTATAGTACAGGCTTGTATATTCTTTTCTTCATCAGAAATGGGATTATGGCACGAGTATACAGGCTTTCTTATCCATATAATTTGATGGCAGGAAATATTAAAATAAACTATAAACTCAATTTGCAGCTTGTCTTAGGGAGGAAATTGGGATAAAACTGGGTAAAATACAGATCGCAGCCAAGCATCAAAAAATGTGGATTTGCAGAAATAGAATGATTACATAACGTTTTCTGTCATTTTCTTTCAGTAACTTTAAAAAAAAAAAAAAAAAAAAAACTTACCATTTATCTTACTAAATGTTAGGTTCCTGAACAAACCTACATAAACACAAGTTTTTGTATCTTGTAATAAAACTGAAGAGACTTAACTAACTATATTCTTAGTGAAACATCTATGTCTTAATCCATGCAATTAAATTAATTAAGGAATTAAAGTTTAGAGAAAACAGCTATTACTTTGTGGAAAATTCACTCCTACAAACAGGATTACTATTTTGTTAATTTATTTTTTTTTTTTTTAGAACATTGAAGGCCTAATTTTTAAAGGTGCTGAACCTCTTCTAATTAGCTTGTCAGTGAATTAATTGCCTATGGAAGCTATTCTGTTGAGATATCAGGAAATTACAAATTGGGCTTTGCAGCTGCAGGTCCCATCCTACTGCCTGGGGCCTGGCAGCAGCAGACCTGCTTCCCTCAGGCTCGCTTTGGGCCTGTTCTCTTTTTGTATGAAAAGTCAAAATGGGGCCTCTTGGTGCTGACTCCCAGCCTGCTCCTCCTGGGCGTGCTGCCTGTTATCTGAAGCTGTCTGGCTCCCGATAAACTGTGCTGCCCATGGGAAGCAGTTTTTTTTGTTATTTTGTTGCCATCAGCTGGGGTGTTTTATTTCCTTTTTCCTCACACCTGTTTGATGCCCAAGAAAATTTCCATGGAAGAATGTCTTTTGCAAAAATACTCAGAGTTTTTGTTATTTTGGGGTTGATCCTTCACTATGCTGTTGCTTTCAAATGTCAGTAGAGCAAAAGTTATTATTTTTGGGTAGTTTCTTGCTGGAGGCTGTGGGCTGGCCCTGGTAACTTCTGTGGGACTGTACAGCACACATCAGGGCTCAGCAGCACCAGAGACCCCCCAGGCCTCCTGTGCTTCCTTTCCCAGTTGTCTTGATAAGCCAACACCTCCTCCTAGTCACTTTTGCTTAAGTTGGGAAAGAAATAAACTTCTCTGTGGAAAAGGGAGGTGTTTTTTTTTTTTTTTTTTTTTTTTTTTTTAAAGCACTCTCAATGAAAGAGGAAGCAAAGAGCAAGAGAAGATCAGATGCAGGCAAGAAGAGCATGTGGGGCAAAGGGCTATGTGCAGAAGGCACGTGCTGCTAGAAACCACGCAGATCTCCTGCTGCAAACCTAGGAGGTGTCAGCTTGTGCCTCTCCTGACCCCTTCACCCCAGTGGTAAATGAGATCTTGCTATTCTGGCTGAGCAGTCCAAAGCAGTCAATTTGCTCTCTGGAAGTCAAGTGTCTGCATTGCTTTTGTTCACCATTAAAATTGCACTGGGAATATAGTTTATGTCCACTTGGAATACTTGTTTTACATCATACTTTTCTTCACAAATTTGAAAAGTCCATTTCCTCAGTAACTACAGATGTGCCTGACTTACACCTGTGTTGGGAACCCCCCAGTGTGTGGGTGTTTGGACGTGAGGGCAGGTCTTCATTTCTGGTGTGCAAAATGTACCAAGAAACCATCAAATAGTACAGATGTAACAGGTTTTTTAATAAAATTGAAAACATAGTCTGTTTACAGAGTTTTAAGCCTTCAGTTTGGAGCTGATATATTGCAAGCTGTTTCGTCTCTATTACTTTGCTTAGAGAAGTGTTTTCTCTAGTGTATTATTTATATTTAAAGCCAGCAAAAAGTAGCAGTATCAATAGGAAGAGCTTGCAATGCAGAAACAGGAATGATATCAGCTGGAAAAAGCATAGAGTATAGCTAGGGAAAGGTTGTCTGTGGTCTTGTTTTAACAGTTTATGACTCTTCTTGCTTTATGTAATTGATGTCAGTATTGCAGATCCATCCCTACGAATGAGGAAAGAAGAGAAGAACATAAGGCATCCATATAAAAAGGAGCTGACGTGGTGTTTTGATGCAGATTTCTACCCACCTGTGTGTGAACCAGTTACACCAGAACTACAATGTTCTTTTTTTTTTTTTTTTTTTTTTTTTCCCTAATTGGTAGCTGTGATTTGAGGTAGGGCGAGGTCCCTTTCTGCTTGCATTTAGAATAATGCTTGTATTTACAAAACACAATATAGAGTTGAAACTTCAGAATATTTTATTTCCTAGTATCTTTTTTTTTTTTTTTTACTTTAAATTATGCAGTATTTCAATGTAGATTCTATCCTTATTGCAATCTGCACAGTATCTTCTAATGTATTTTGTATTTGAATTATTTGAGCTATGTCAACAAGACCTACCAACATTACGCTAGGTCTTGGAGTAACATACAAACTCTGGGATGTCATCGCTGCAGGTAAAGAGATATTTCCATGCCTTTACTATTCAGGAACTTCATTTATTTTTAGCAAGAGATCTTTTCACTTGCTCTGAAGTAGCAATTCATTCATGATTTGGTTATAGATTAAGGGATATCTAGTATGTATATTTCCGTGTTTAAGAAACAACCTGAATTTCAGTTTCACCTCTATTTGCATTTAATTTCCAGAATTTTGTACTCCATTCACCAAACTGGCATTTTGTATGTAAAGAGGAGAAATTATCTCTTGAAAGTATTCTTGTTTATCTTCACAGAAGTATGCATAGCTTTATCTTTTCCTCATTTAGTTTCTATTGCTTTGGCTTCAGCATGTTTAATTCCAATGAGTACAAATAATTACAGCTGGTGATTTTATAGATGACATTTTATGTCTACAATTTGTATATAGGCACATCTCTAGATATAATGCATTATATTACAACTAATTAATACAGGTTTTAAAAGTAATTCTGAGTTGTGGTGGTCAGATGAAATTCCAAGTGTTTAAATAGTCTCCTTCTAGAAAATAAACAGTGTTAATTGGGAATTATTCTTGCATTACTTCTTCATTCCACTGCTTGGGGTTTGCAGGTTTACTTGATTTTCTTGTTTGAGTCATGTGAATTAGGAAGGCTTACTTGAAGTAGGCAAGCCTACTACTCCTTGCTCATGCTGTCCATGGTATCCTCTTGTTACTGACTTTTTATGCTATTAGACTGAGTAGTGGGAAAGTACTTGGGAAATAAGCCAAACACTGGAATATAAGAATGGCGACTATGGGCTGTACCAAGGACTGTTTACATTTGTCTGTTCTCATATAACAATCAAACCGCAATTTATTTCTAAATAGTTGCATAGGCTACCTGGCCTTTAAACAGAAATGCATGGCTTATCTAACCAACATATTTTCTTGCTCTACGAAAATTTGTGAATATTACAAACAAGGTATTATTGAAGTGCGAAGAAACAGGCACTGATGAATTTAATACATTTTAAAGTAAGGAATCAGACAGAAGTTTCAAATAATATAATGAGCAACTCTTCCACAGAAATGGGATATAAAACATTTAATAGGGTATATGTAATATTTTACTCAGTTCTTATAGGTAGTTTATAAACTAAGATGCATTTTGTCATAAAATCTCTTGGATGTAAGTCAGTATGGAAAACCATGTGCTCTGTATTAATCAACAAGTATATAAAAAACTAAATGCTATATTTGCAAATACTGATGCAATCAAATCTATACACAAGTTATACATAATGCTTTCCCTGAGTAGCACTCATTCAATGTATCACAATACAAGGTTACTTCTTTAACACTGTTGTTAAAGAAAAATGAAAGATCTTATCAGAGCAGCAGGGGATGTGATTTAAGGAATTTCTGAAAAAGCTTTTCTATTTCAAATATGTTTCCCTCAAAATTAGAAGTATTGTATAAATGCCAAAGTGTTGGATGGATTTGTTTATTTCATTGATGGTTTTCATTTTAACAACAAAAGAAAGATTAGAAGGATCTACAAAAACAAGCATGAAGAAAATGGTCTTTATATATATATAGGTAGCAAGTTCAACTGAAGGCATGTTTGCAAGGCATGTTGTATTGTGCATGATTCTCTCTTGTAAAAACTAGCTAGAACCAGGCTCAACAGCTTTACACAAACACATTTCAATTTCTATCTCCAAATAGCTTAAATAGACTCCTGATTAGCAAGGTACTTAGGCATGCAAGTAGTCTCAGTGAGTATCCCCGGCAAAGCTAAATATATTTGCCAAATCACTTACCTAAGGGTGTCTCCTGAATTTTTTGAATTGTTGCATTGTTTACCCTGCTCTAGTTTCTCCCAAGAGTGACTCAACAACAGTTAAACAGCTGGTATAGTGTGATACCTCTCTATCATACCAAAACCTGTACTTGGCCAAGTTTTCATTGTTCCTTTTAGCTTTGGTTTCTAGGTGCAGGGTAGGGATGGGGTTTGTAGGTTATTTTTATTATTATTATTACTATTGCTATAAATAATAATAATAATACTTTTTTTATTTTTTCTTTTTTTTTTATTTTTTTTCCTTTTCTTCAATCCACCCATTTCTTATCTTGTCTGTAGCTTACAATGTTTGGTCAGGTAAGAACTGTTTGCAATAAATTTGTACAGTCCTTTGCAAAGTGGGATCCCGTTCAACAGCTGAATCTCCCAATCCCTACAACAGCACAAGTTTACTTCCCAGTTTTAACTAATAGTTGAGCATGGCCTGTTAAAATAAACTAAAATAAAATACCTGACCAAATGTGACCGTCTCAGTTTCATAAACATAAATTGAATCTTTCTCCTGCATTGGAGGTTTTTTGTATGTGTGTGTGGTGTTTTTTTTTTTTTTTTTTTTTTTTTCCTACGAATCACACTGTGTTACATAAGGCTCTCATAAGACAATACTGAGACTTTTCTGTGGTTAAAAGTAAAGAATGAATCTCTGATATCCTTGATGCCAATCTGTAGAAATACTACCAAAAGAGAAACTAATGCATGTGCACTTGCCTTTGAAAAATTCAGGCAGGTTCAGTATGCACAAACTATACCAGCATTATTTGCTTATTATTCTTTGATTTAGAGTTTGGACTTTGCTGTAAAGTACAGACAGTTGAAATCTAAAAGCCTCTCTTAGGTTTTCCTTTAAGATATTTTAAAAAATAACTTGGTGAGGTCTTCTGTTGGAGTGCTATCTATCAATATAACCTCTGTAATAATGTATTAAAGTGCATTTTTAAATTCAGATGTCTAGGGTGATAGGTTTGATCTCTGAATAAGAGTGAGCAATGCCATGTTCTCAGGGACTGGGACAGAACAAAAGCATCAAGGGGTGAGCAAAAAGACATACAGCCTGCATGGCCAGTGGAGTAATGCTTCCAGCACCAGTAAGGTCTCAAACCAAGTGGGATGTTCACTGTAAAGAAACGTGTCTTCTCTGCACCAACTGCAGAAAGTCCATAGGACTGCAGCTTGAATGCCCAGGGACCCACAGAAATGAGAGCTGGAAGGAGCTGGGATTCTCAGCCTAGAAAAAGTCTGAGAAAGAAACACAGCAGCAGTTCTGCATACAGGTGAGAACCAGTAAGTAAAGAGACGTGGAAAAAAAATCTCATCTCCATACCTATGGTAGATATGAGGAGAAGATAAAGGCTTAAAAGGCAGCAGGAGAAACCAAGTCAAAGCTTTAGAAAAACTAGTTGTGTGGAGCAGAGCAATGCAGTAGCTGGGAGGCTGCGATGTCTTCATCGCAGGTCATCGAGAACAGGTTAGACCAATGTCTTAGCAGAGAGATAGGTGTTGATAGTCCTACTTTAAAGGAGGGGGTGGACACAGATGACCTCTCGACCTCTTTCTGCCACATGATCTTGTTGTTTCTCTTTTTTTTTTTTTTTTTTTCTGGATACAAGGTATATATTTAACCCAACAGGCTGTATTTAAACTAAGAGGGAATGTAATAGTTTTCTATACAAAAATAAAATTCCTCCTCATACTTTGGTACTCTCTGATGTAAAAAAAAAAAAAAAAAAAAAAGAGCACCTTTGGCTCAGCTCAGTCCGTCTCTCTCTCTTTTTTTTTTTTTTTTTTTTTTTCCCCTCTGGTAAGCGTAAGGCCATAAGACTGAGGTTGTGGGCAGAAGAATGTACTAAGGACAATGCAGTCATCCAAAAACATCCAACCATCTCGTCAAATGTGTTTTAATTCTCTACTGCAGGATCTTTCTTAATTATGAGAATCAAAATGCAGAGTAGAAAGCTTAGGGTGTAGCGGCTTTTCTGAAAGGAACAGCATGGAAAGGACAGCAAAAGATGGGAGAGAGCTTTATGCCACTTGTCCTCCTAATGTTAGGGCTACACTGGCTCTTGCGAAACATTTGTTGATTTAAACAGTGCAAGCAGAACTATTGATAGAGCCCATTACCTTAGCTGTCAGATTGGAGTCACTAAACAATTGTAAGGTTGAGTTGGTTAAGTTACATGTAAGTATGCACATTGTTACAAATTGTGCTTTTCTATTTATTTTTTTTTTAGTGCATTTGAATCATCTTTCAAGCATCTAATCAAGCATGAATTACCTTACTGCAGGTACAAGCAGTAAGTTATTTATCCATTTATCTTCGCTCTTTTTCTCCTTTTAATTCCTTTTTATGAAACAATTTAAGGTTCTTTTTTTTTTTTCATATATTATGATAATTACTAAAATATATTTGAGAACTTAACAGGGAATAATCTTCCACCTTCAGTTTTGCCTTTCCTAACCTTACTGTTTCCTGATGGACCCTATTTAAGAGGTACCTAACAGCCACATGTAATAACAACAAAAGCAATACCTCTAACTACAAAAGCAAACAGATGTGAGCATGTACTATAGCAGTGTAGCAACTTCACAAATGTGAACTATCTTATACTGATCAAGAGCTGCCTACCTGAATGCATAGGAAGGCTAGAAGCAATAGCTCTGAGACTAGTTTTTGTGAGAGGTTAATTCTGATGGCCAGTGATTATTTAAAAGCCAACCCTGTTAACTTTTCTTCCTGATACAAGAAAGCAGAATGAAAATCATAGAACTGCTTGTTATACTCTGAGCAATGTGTCATCTTCATCCTACAGGTGGAGAAATTATGTGGTAGTAGTATCTGCTCCTGAAGCCCGTAAGTGGAGGAAGCCAGTTTAAGGAGATCACCAGAGCTGTCAGGCACACAAAAGTCAGTAAATCCAAAGAGCTGCCTGGGGAAGGAAAGGAAGGATGTCCAAAACCAATCACAGAAATCTTCAGCTTGTTGGTGTGCACTCTCTGTCTCACTCTTTAGGAATGGCTGTTCCCCATCCCTGATGCCTTCATCTGATGAGTCAGATGAGGCTGATGCTAACCACCTTTCAAGAGGGCAAGCCATTAGGCTGAGATGGAGGTAGTCTCAGGAAATTGAAAACTTCTGCCCTGCTATGTAGTATGAAAAACTCAGGGTCATTTTTTTCCCCTAATTTTTTGTTAGATTAAAACTATTCCACACAAAACTTGGTTATTCTGGAGTTTAGGGTTGGAAATCAAACTAGAAGTCTAGCTAGGGAGTTTTGCCAGACTTTGTGTATTTCCTTCTTTATACATTCTGGACTTTATTTCAGTTAAATGTTTGTAAGATCAAACTTCCGTGCTATCTGTAAATCAAAATGCTATTTGTGGCCTCAAGTTTGGAAAGCCATTTAACTGGTTCTGTGACTAAATCACTGTCATCTCCATCTTGATTTAATCTCTTTCATAATGGCATTAAGAACTGCAGTACAGAGAGGCAGATCTTAAGTCTGCTGCATGAAATGTGCTACTTGTACAGACATGCTGAGTTTTTGCCAGTTAAAAACATGCTTCACCACCCCTCTGATTTTTTTATGTCTTCTGCACTCTAATTACATGAGCTAGTAAACTTACATGTGTACATATCTCTAGGTTTACATGGTAAGTGACCAATGGAGAACATAGATTGATCGTCCTCAGTGTGTAATCAGCTTAATAGTGAATTTAGAAAGTGCATTCAACATCAAAGATGTAGGGCCACTTAGACCCTACATGCACGGTCATTATAGTTTAGGAGGAAAACATTCTAATGTGTTTGATCAGTAATGAGAGGTAATTGCTAAATATGAATTAGTAAAGTTACCTTAGAATAAGTTTTCTGAGGACATCAAAAATAGAGCAAACAAAGGGTGTGTCTAGGGGTTTGTTAAAGCATTCATGTCACCTAGTTAATGTTTGGGTGTCTTTTGAGAAGTTTTAGTTCTGCCTTTCCTCAGCAATGTATTTTATTATCAAATTCTTGTGAAAGTAGGAAATTGTATATATTAAAGCACAGGAAATCAAGGGAGGAAGGCGGTGTTACACAACTCTAAATAAAAGGTAAATTAACATGTTCAGCCACGTAATTACAAGGGGAAGAGGACCTTGCTCTTTAAGCAGCAAAAGCATAATGAAACACTTGTAGCTTTATTTCTTATGTGTAGCTCAGTTATACCCCTTAGTGTGGATGCTTGACAGCTGTTTACTTTCTTGATTAAAGTCTGACTATAGGGGTGAGCTGGGCTTTTTTCATCCTCACTAGAAAGAAAGGCAACATCTTTTGAATAGACTACATGAATATGCAGAATATGTCAGGGCGTTTGTATTGCTGAGCACATGTTGCAGGATGAGAGTATGGGAGAGACTGAGAATAAAAGACTAGAAAAAATAAAGATAAAAGGGAAAATAAGGGCAAAAGGAAAAAAAAATAGAGAATATTATCTGGAAAAGTTAGGAGAGAAGTGTGAAATAAAGCATAGAAGCAGAAATAATTGCTTCCCACAAAAAGTATCACAGAGTCACATAATTCCCAGGCTGGAAGGGACACCTAGGGGTGTCTCCCACACGAGCAGGGTCACCCCAAGCTGTGTGTCCAGGAGTGCCCAGCCAACAGAGAAAAGCAACCCTTTTTTCATGGCTGGGATTTTGTACCAACTGCTCAGTGATCCCATCACTACACACAAGAAGAAAATAAGGGGCAGATTTTTTTTGGTCCAGCTCTTATTGCAGTCATGATTGCTATGTGTAGCTGAAGGAAAGGGACGCAAATAAATGGGCTAGGTAAATGAAGGACCAGCAATGTAAAAGTATGTTTTCTTGGTGTTTTTTGTTTGTTTGTTTGTTTTTGTTTGTGGGTTTTTGGTTGTTGTTGTTGTTTTTGTTTATTTGTTTTTTATTTTGTTTTGGTTTTGTGTTTGTTTTTTTTTGGTTGTTTTTTTTGTATGATATTACAATACAAGGATGATATATACACTTGCCATAACTGTTGAGCTTTAGTTATACATGTATATTTCCCTCAGCTGAATGTTATTTTGTCTTAGTCAGAACTACTAAAAAAAAAAAAAGGCATGAATAAAACAAGAGTAATCTATTCTAGTACAAAAATATTTGCATAAATATTGATTAAAATTCTAATACACTACACATTTGTAACTTTCATCAGTAGTCCAGCTAACCCAGATTTTTTTATAATACCTCTCTGCAAAGAGTGTTGGCTTAGCATATTCAGAACATTTTATAAGATAAAATCGATCTCGATTGATTTATTGTTTGAAAAAGTTTGGAGCTTTTCAAGGTTACTTCATGGAAAAAAAATATGAATATAAAATACAAAAACTGTTGTATTAACAACACATCAAAAGGCAACAAAATGTTTGATTAACCACTTTTTAAATTTACAGTTTTATTATTTGAGGTGGGAAAATGATGTCTTAAGCTTTTCTAAGAGAGAAAAAAAAATCTTATTTTTAATTTTAACATATAAACACTATGTACCTCTGATATGTTCCTCACTGCTACCTCATAATTAAGCCAGTGTGTCAATGCATCGAATGAAAATCAAGCCAAAGTCCCATTAGAGAAGCTGAGCCAGATCCTAGATGCTTTAAAAGAACAGAGCAGCACTTAAGTCAATGTGTGACTTTCAAAGGGGAGCCTTAGGTAAAGGGCTGATGGAAGGAGGATAATCAGAGGTGGTTTGGGGATGGGATGCCATGTCAGAGGGTCAGACTGTAACCATAAGGTATGAGCACCATGCCAGGTGTGTGTACAGCATACCTTTCGATGGTCATGGTGTCTCAGGGAAGCACTTGGTGACTCAAACAAGGCAAATGTTGCCTCCATCTACAAGAAGGAATATTTGGGGAACTGCCAGCCAGCCTGACGTTAGTCTGTGGGAGGATTAGGCAGGTGATGGGGGACAGGCAGTAAGCCAAAATCTGCCTGACCAACCTGATTGCTTTCTATAACAAGAAGGGATGGACATTTTCTGTGGAGAAGGGGAGAGCAGGGGATGTCATTTGTTTTGGTTTTAGCAATACTTGTGACACAGTCACATGTAGACCTTATTTAATAACACTGGAGAGGTATGAACTAGATGAGAGGAAGATTCGGTGTAAAATTGGCTGGACCCTTAGGCTCAAGTGTTGTGATCCAGTAGCAGATCCAGCTGGTGGCCGGAATCCTGGGGCTGACACTGTGTGGCATCACTGTCAGTGACCTCAGTGATGAGATGCAGTGCACCCACAGCAAGTTTGCAGGTGACAAGAGGCTGGGAAGGTGTGGTGAGTACACTGGAGGGACATCAGGCTGGAGAAAAGGGCTGGCAGGAACCTCACAAATTCTGACAAATGGTGGTACAGCATGCTCGAACTGAGATGGAGTAAGTGTCCACATTATGAGCTGGGGGGCTGAGCAGGTAGAAAACAGCATTGCAAAAAGAGATTTGTAGGTGAGCAACAACCCAGCCAGTAGTGTGCACTTGCAACAAAGGCCAATGGCCACAATAACAAGAGCTATATTCCCATCCGTGGAGTACGTGTGAGATTGCATCTGGCATACTGAATCCTCCTTTGAGGTCTTGAGTACATAAAAGACATTGACATAAAAAGGCAAATCCAGCAAAGTGCTGCCAAGGTGGTGAGGTTGGCTGGAGCAAATGGCATGCAAGTAGCAATTGAGAGGGTTGGGTTGTTTGATCTTATGGAGAGAATGCAGATGGGAATTTTGTTGTTCTCTTCAGTTATCTAATGGTCAGGTATAGAGAAGATGGAGCCTTCTCAGAAGGCCTTTTAACTGTGAGAGGGAACAGATACAAGCTGGAACATACTTGTTAGATATAAAGGAAAACAAACAAACAACAACAACAACAACAAAAAACCAGAAACCTCACAAGTGTGGTCAAACACTGGAACAGGTTTCTCAGAGATGCTGTGCAACCTCCTTCCTTAAAGACAGAAAAACTTGGCTGGATATGACACTGGGAAAGCTGGTATAACTTCAAAATTGACCCTACTTGGAGCTGAGGGTTCAACCAAAAGATCTTGACAGGTCCCCCTCAACCTAAAAAGGCTGAAGATCATATAGTAGATTTACCTGATTTAAAATTTCATTTTGATTTCTTTGTGGATTTGAGTTAGGAGTATACAGTATCTCTATATATACATAATTGATGTCATAAAGACTATATCTAAGTTGTCTTGGGAATGTTAATGAGTAAGTGGGGACTCAGTTCTCCATAAAGGTGAGCAAAGTGAATATACAGGGTAAATGCAGCTGCTCATGGGAAAAAAATAAATAAATAAATAAAAATGTACACCAACAGCTGCTCTACATATAGACCTGATTCAGCAGGTGCACATAAACCCCTCTTTGTTACACGTTAAAGCTGGAGATGGAGCTTTATGAGACAGCAGCCATACCTAAGTGGCTTACCAAGTTCATGAGCATTCAACAAATTGTTAATTGCCTTTCACCTGATAGAAGAATAACTTTCTAGCTTATTTGAAAAGCAGGCAAGAACATTCCTGTGTATGTTAGTTTTACTCACAGTACCCTCTGTGCCAAATTTTGTGGAAATTCACCCGGGGGTGTGTGTGTGTGTGTGTGTGTGTGATAATTTTAAAAAATTAAAACATATGTTTATTCTGATTGGTGAAACACTATTACACTCAGATTCTCCTTTTTTTTTTTTTTTCCTTATTGATCTGGGGGAAAAAAAAATGTTATGATGAGGGAATTTAAGCAAACTTCACTGAAAATTCAAAGGAATTAAAAGCTTCTGTCTGTGTTAAGTTTCACACCAGGAAAGGTTTGCAGATCACAGTGAATAATCAAGTGACTGTACAATGTGATGCTGTGAACAAAATAGCCAGCAAGGTTAGAAGTCTAAGTGGGAGGAGGATGAACATGGGAGGATGACAGAATGCATATATTGCTCTTGTTTAAAACTGAAGAAGCTTCTTGTGAAAAGCAAAACTCATCTCCACTCAGCTTAGCTTAATGCAGCACTGGTGCAATACATTGGAGGAGATTCAAAGAAGAGCCATAAAGCTGAATAAAATCCAGCACTGAAGTGTATTTAGTGAATCCATTTCCCTCTGGTAGATGATGCTTTCCCTTTAAAGAACAGCAATTAGGAATAACATAATTCCTGGCCTTTGCACACAGTGATATTTGTGACCAGGGTTTTGTATTCTGGTCCCAGATGACAAAACATATTTGCTCATGAGTTAGTAGCTTATAACAAATTTCAGAGGATCTGAACATATGTGTATGTAGTTAAATCCCCTCTCTCACCCAGTTTGACAAGGACACTCAGCTGCTTCAGACTTAGGGGTTTTCTCAGTGCTGAGCACATAAACATTGTGGTAGGTGGGCAATTTGTTGTGTTTGTACCGCAGCAAGGTAAAAGGCCTGCCTTGCTCTTCCTGGTGGATTCGGGTAATAATTTAATAATGACCTTTGGTTACATTGAAGGATGTGTGGGGTTGGGCAAAATCAAGCATTTATAAATAAGAAATACTGGAATTAAAATTACCTGTGCAATTCTAAATTGGACTGCTTATGGTCATAATATCAAAGACACTTTTTTTTTTTTTTTTTTCCCAGCGGACCACTGCTTCATTTCGAATAGGGGAATGAATGAATCATGACCGTGAGGTAAATTAGATTATTGCCTGTATAACAGTTAGCTTATTTGCTACAGAAATTTGCACAGATATAACAAATGAGACCAGAGGAAAAGCTCTATCTCTTTGCCCCAGGTTTTCTTCCACATACAAGCTGCTCTCATTTGCCAAGTTATTTCAAGGTAATATTCTGACTTCTCTGCACTTCAGCCAGAACAGCCCTTCGATCTCTTTGCTGCCTGCCTGTCTATGGGCAGGGTGGGAGAGCTTTCTGCAAACATAAGAGTTTCTCTGCCTGAGCATAACCGATGGGCAGGGACATTCCCAAGGGTTGTCCTCTCCAGCTGCAGCAGCCCAGCACTGAAGCATGCCCACTTGGGGCGATGCCAAGAGCACTCCCCTAAAAGGGTGGCATTTAGGGTAGGTAGAATCTCTCGTTAATTTAGCAGCAAAGCTAAGCATATGTAAATTATCCCCTCCATCCCCCCCCCCAGCTTTCTAATGTGACTAAATTCAAGCAGACTTCTGATGGCCATCCCCACCATGCCCAAGTTCTTTCTTCAGAAGAGGAAAATATTAGTTTTCAGTGGACAGAGGAGACAAGCAGGGCAGAAGGTTTGCCTTAAATTTGTTTTGAGAGACAACTGAACTATTTTTACTGAATGAAAGAAAAAAAGCAAAACAAACAAACACAAAAAAATGAGTCAGACAAGAGCATGGGGAACAAGGATTATGATAAAAAAAGTATCAAAGTATCTGCTGAGTTAGCCATACTATCAGTAACAATGTATAATACCTGGATAACTGCAGAAAAACTTAGGGCTACATATTCATGTGAAAAAACATTAAAAATAACAATTGTTAGAGCCTGTAGAGTATAACTCACCATTAGTGATACTTGTGAAAACGTAAGGCTGATCTTTTAAGACAGCATTTCTGCATCATGGCTTGCCTGCAGAACTACAGGGCAATGTTTAACAACCATCCTTCGGCCCTCAATAATTTTTAACTCGTATCTCTCCATCCTGCGAGAGAGTCGGTGCTGCTGCGCGGTTGTGCGGCGGTGCCACAATTTGCACGCAACGCGTTTTCCTTTTTTTTATTCTTTATTTTGTTTGGTGGGGGGGCAATAAGACCGTCCCCTTCTTTTCGGTGAAAATGGGCCACTACAAGGGAAGCGCCCCAGTCCCGCAGCGGGCTGCATTGAAAGTCTCGCCCTGTGAGGGCAAAGGACTTTTTTTTTTTCTTTTTTTTTTTTCCTCTTTTCCTTTCTTCCCCCTCCCTCCCCTTTTTCCCCTTCCCGCTCCCCCCCCAACCCCCACCGGTGGGTGCAGGGCTGGGGGGAGCGGGGCTGCCATTGTCCCCGGGGGCGGGCAGCGGGACAGCCCCGCGGCCCGGGGGGACATCGGCCGGGGGTGGCGGCGCCTCGGTGCCACCCAGCCCGGCTCGGCTCGGCTCAGCTCGGCCCAGCCTCCCCCAGCGCGGGGCCCGGCCGCTGCCGCCGTGCCCGGGGGCAGGGGGGCGGAGTGCCTTGTGCCTCCCCCCGCCTCCTCCCCGTCCAGCCCTCCTCTGGGTAGAAGGGGAGGAGGAGGAGGAGGAGGAGGGCGAGTGGTGGGAGGGTCTCTGCATTGAAATAAACAAGCAGGCAGTTATTAAAACGGGAACATGGCGGCCGCAGCCCCAGCTTCAGCTTCGGCTTACAAAGCGAAGGTCAGCGCCGCTGGCGGCCGCGGGGGACGCCGCTGACCCCGGTACCGGCTCCCGCACGCCCCCCTCGGCCCCGGCTCGTCGGGGGGGGATGTGCCCCGGGCCCCCCCACGCCTCCCCGACGGGCACCGGGGGCCGCCCGGGGCCGCGGAGGGGCGGCGTTGGCGGGCGGCTTCCCCCGCGCTGACGCCGGCCGAGGGGAGCGGGGGGGCTACGGGGGGAACCGGGCGGGGGTCGCGGCCCCCTCGGCGGGGAGGTGAAGGGGAAGCGGGGCCGCGGGGCCGCCCCTCGCGGGGGCATCGTGCGCGCACACCCCCCTTTTCTTTAGGGGGGTACTGCCCCGGGACGCCCCCCCCGTTGTTGGGGGCGGGGGGGTGTATGCAACGCACCCTGCCGCCGCCGGGCCGGGGGGGCCGCTTTGCTGCGGCCAGGCCGGCCGGAGGTGGGGAGCCGCCTCCCCGCAGCTGCCGGGGGGAGAAAGTGGGGGGAAGGCAGGGGGCGCCGCGGGGGGGCGCGGGCATCCGCCGGGGGAGAGCATGGGGCAGAGCGGGGCGAGGGGGGGGGATTTCAGAGGGGTGTTTAGGATCCCCCCCCCTCGCACGGGAAACTTGCAGGGAGGGTCTCTCCCTTCCTCCCCGCTGACAAAAGGGCTGATTTGGGGAGCAGGGCGGTGTTCGCCCCCTCCCCTTCCCCCGGCTGACAACGGCTCGGGGCCGAGCCGGCCGCCCCCTTCCCTTTTCCCTTCCCATCCCGGCTCGGCTCCTCCAGGTGCCCTCTGCCCTTCCCGGTGGGCCGGGGAGCGCGGGGGGGAAGGAGGGGGCAAAGCGGGCAACTTCTGCGAACTTTCTGCGCGGGGGTTGCGCCTGCGTGTGCGCGCAGCGCCGGGCCGGGGCCGAGCCGAGCCGCGGAGGCTCCGCGTTCGCGCAGCCCCGGGGCGGCCGCCGCCGCCTCCCGGGAGGGGTGGGTGGGGTGGGGGCCCGGCCGCCGCAGTGCCGTGTGCCTGCGTGTGTGCGCGGGGCGGGGAGGACGAGGAGGAGGAGGAGGAGGGATGGCAGCCGGCTGGGCGCGGGGTCCCTGTGCGGGCGGGGCGGGCGGCGCCGCGCTCACCGCGGGGCTGCAAGGACGGGGGCGCCGCAGCGGTGGTGGCAGCGCCGGGAGCGGGGCCCCACGCTTTTGGGGCGAGGGGGGAGAGGTGCCCCAAGCCCTCCTCCCTCCGCGCAGCGCGGGGGCGCTGCGGGCCCCCCGCTGCCGCCGCTCTCCTCGGGGGCCGCCGGGCGCGGAGTAGCCGCGGAGTAACCGCGGTGTAACCAGAGCCGCGGGGTCCGAGCTGGTCTCACCCTCGCTACTTGTGCCTGAAGTGTGTGCGTGTGTGTGTGCGTGCAACCCGCTGCCTGAATGCACTTGTAATTTAGCCAGCAAGCAGCCTCCTTGTGAAAGGAGGCCGGCTTGCTTGTTGGGCTATTGCTGGGTTTTCTTCTTATGCTTTTATTTTATTTCGGGGTAGTCGGTTCGGTTATAAAGCCTATTCACCTGCTTCCTGCAATATTTTATGCTGTTTGAGAATAGTTTGAGCTCAGCGTTTTGTGTCTGGCTATGACAGTTACAGCAAAGCTCTATTGCCACTGTAAATAAGTAGGCAGTTTAAGGCTGCCAGTCTTTTAACTTAAAGCTTTTTTGTTGTTGTTGTTCTTACTTCGCTGCCATTGTGGCTGACGGCAGTCATTTGTTTTCATCCCTTTGGGTTTTTACTGCTGAAGTATAAAATCAACTCTGGCTGGTTAATTTCCTCGCTCCTTACAACCTGATAGCAGCATTGGGCCACCTGGTGGGCTACCTCTCCTGGGGGATCCCTCCGAGAGGCTGCCTGGGCAGGGGGAGCTGCTGATCCGCTGTGCTGGGCGCTCGCAGAGGAATGGCAGCATTGGGTGCCCTCAAGAACCTCACACTGAAGCTGTTATTCCCCAAAGCGAGGTTCTTGTTTGCTTATGAACAGTGCAAGACCCCTGTGAATGAAAATTGGCTGTTTTACAACAGATTGTGTAGGTACTGCACCTCCTCCTACGTAGTTTTCAGAACATTTGCTTGTTTACGTCAGCAGTGGTGTCATAAATAGGGTACATGAGGCTCGTGCAAATTTGCACATACATGTGTTTGCGGTCATACGTGGACACCCATGCATTTGTGTTCCGTACTTTTGACACTTCTAATATAGCCCTCAAGTAGCTGTATTACACAGGAACACAGAAGTTGGTTCCACTGTGTCCCAGGAGATAAAAGATGTAAATTTGTCCCCCTGCTCTCCCTAGGTTATTCCCTAAGTTTACAAAAAGTGCTGAGATGAGCTTAATGTCTACGTCCAGTTTTGTGATACAGAGGCTTGAGCAAAATAGCCATGTAATCAACCTTCAGAAATATTTGGAACAGCTTTAAAAAGAATGGTTGATCTTAAATGTCATACAAATATTTGAAGAATCATGTAATTTTTACTATGTTTGTATCTCATTTTGGTGAGCATTGTGCAATAAATGCCTGACAAAGGTGGTGTAATCATGTCATTTTTTTCAGCCAGCAGCTTCTTTCATTTCACATAAAAGCTGAAGGTTTCTCAACTTTATATTTTCTCAAGCTTGTGGTCTTTACTAACAAAAGGATCTATGATACTATGATACACTGATACTTCATGAGTATCTGCAGTTTCTGAAGATGCTTTTTTGCAAAATGTGTGGCTCTTCTTGTGTTCCTCTTTGTGTGTCCTGGTGGTGTCAGTGCTATATTCGGAACTTAAGACATTTGAGGAAGGAATACATTATTCCTATCAAGAATGATATTGTTGGAATAAGGCAGTTCAGTTTTAAGTTCTTAAACTGTAGCTACATCGTTTGAGAGTGATAATGTTCAAAGATTGTTCCCCGTGGACAAAAATGGAAAAATATTAGGGATTTGTTCACGTAGGAAGTAGAGTATTGTATTAAACTGAAGCCATGAAGTCAAGATTAATTACTTAAGAATATTTGTATTTTTTTAAACCTTTAGGATGCAGCTTGCTCACTGTAAGTCTGCAAGACTGTCATGAGAATGAAAGTGTTGATGTTCAACCCTTCCCTCCATCGCTGAAAGAGAGTAAGGGCTAGTCCATCAGCAGGGAGCACAGGTTTTTCAGCAGGAATAACAAAGTCATTGGGAAAGACAGCTGCTACTACAATGCCCGCCGTCTTCTGGTCTTTCCCTTTGTTGCTGATGTCACTGTCTTATTGGCAAAATCTGGGGCTCAACATTGAGCCTGAGTTTTGGTAGCACCTGAAATGGGAATTGTGGAAATTGCAGAGGTTTGTGAGACTTAAAGCCTTGAGGATGCTGTCAGCTCATTGAAGAGAAAAATCTGAGTGTGAGACTGATGCCAAATTCAAGTATAAATGTAACTCTCTTTGTCTGCTCAGTACTAATAGATTGTGCGCTGAAGAAAGGCAATACTGAGCTAATGCTGTTGCTGCCACATTCATTTTTTGTATGTTTGCTGTGCTTAGCCTCTCTAAACAATGCAATTTGTATTCAAGTACATATAAAGTATTTAGCAAATTCCACGCGTTTTCTTTAGAATTCTTACCTACATTAAAATGTTCGGTATTCTTTTATTTCTGTGTTTGGCTTCTGGCTTCTGAGACCAAAGGTGAGATGTGTTGTTACGTGGTATATACCCTTGTGTGTGACTTAGCATTTTAAACTAAGGACAGAGTAATGTTGATATTTACTTTGTAGAAGGTTTATTACAGCATCCATTCATGCACTCGTTTTCTACTATTAGCTAATTTAGTTACAGATGGCTACTCTGGCAGGATCCCTTATTTTTATTTTTAAATAAGGTGAAGTTCAGTGCACTACTTTATTTGTGTTAGTTGTTAAAACATTCTCATGCTCCTGGTGGCAGATAAAGACAAATCTGTCAATGTAATGCTGAGAGCAAGGGAGGCGGAGAGGGAGAAACAGGGAGGGACTGGGGGGGGTGGGAAACCCTCCTGAGCATATGGAGACATCCAGAAAAAGATGTGCATCGTCAGCTGTGATTCCATTGTGTGCTTGCAGACAGGAGCTGAGGCTTTTCTTCTCCTGGGAATTTAAATCTTACCGAAGTATTCTTTGACTTTTACCCATCAGGGTAATCGAGCTTAGATAATGTACACTTCACATATTTATTATAGATAGCATTTTGATGATATTTTTAAGATTTCAGGGAAAACATAAAACACAAGGAATCCTGCTCTGTGTTGGAGTTGCGGTTTGAACAGGCGTGCATGTAGGTGAAATGGTAACTTTGAGTAGTAAGAATAATTTGTAATGTTACATCAGTGGTTACATATTGCTAAAGCAGCTTACCAGTTCTGAGGCTAGTAGTTTGTCAGCAGTATTTGCATTATGCAAACATTCCCTATTTTTAATGATTCAGTAGCTTAGCCTCTTCAAAATATACCAAGTAGAAAGGGGACATGGAAAATGACAGCTTGTATAGTTTAACCAAGTTAGGGTGCAGCATTAAAAAAAAAAAAAAAATCCAAGCTAAAACAAACAAAAAACAACACCACAAATCATCGTGGTGTATTTTTAAATAAGGGCTTAAGCAAACAAACAAAAAATCCAAAACAAAACAATTTTGTCAGTGTAGTGATGTGAGCATTCAGAAATAGTATTAACATTAATTTACATAATGAAAAAAAAACTGAGTGGAAGAAATTCATTTTCTTCTGCTCAGTCCTACATTTACTTATTACCTAGAACAGTGTTTCCTCTCCTGAGCATTTAGAATACTTCTGCTGCTTTATAAAATTACTTTGGGTTGATGAATAGCTCAGAAAATACGTCTTGAATGTGGTGGATTCACTGCATTACATTTTGTTAATATTTATGATTTTTCAATCTTGCTCTATGGAAATAAGATGTTATTCAAGTTAAGTGTAATAGAAATTTTACTTAGTTATATGGAAATAATACAGGCACAATTCCTATGGAAAGTGCATGGTCACTGGGGTGCTTGGCTTTTTGAAGTTTGAAATTAGTTCATTAATTTAAATGTCTAAAGCTATACAACAACACATTAACAATACACACTTTTTTTTCTTCTGCAGCTGCATCATTATACCATTCCTAGCCTTGCATTTCCTTAAATGGCTTCCATAACAATCTCCTATTAATACAGTTACTGGCATATATTATTCTTTCTTTGCTCTCATTTTCACAGCTATAACTGATAGTAAATCTCACTCTTTCTGTGAGTGCACTGAGATTAGATTTTTCAGGAGCCTTTTTGTAACATGCCTTTGCTTTTTACAGGTAACATGCAGTGCCCTCTCTGCAAGTCCTTATTACATTTTTTTTTTCTTTTCTTTTTTTTAACTTGAAGTTACTTCTTGGTTAGAAAGGATAACGTAATGTGGACTATTTTAGCAAAAAATATATGGAAACCATTAGTGTATTAATGAAAGGGCAGGGAGTATAGGCGACAAATTAAAGGTATCTACTGAAAATGTTGATTTATCCATAAATCTCAGGTAGTACCGGTCACATGAGCTTCTATGGGGGGGGATCCTTGGATATAGTGAGATCATATATTTGATGTAGTGATGACTGAGTGTTGCTATTTCGATGCTTTTTTAGTGAGCTATGTAAGACATATTGTTGCTCTTTGGTAGGATTTATAGTGGGCATATCACAATTGGCTGCTTTATTGGCTGCCTCAGTGGAAAAGTCTGGGATTGAAGAATGGGGATGGAAAGTGAAATAACATTTTACTTGTTAGGTCAGAATTATTATGGAATCTTATTCTGTCCATGTGGTAATTCATCTGTGTGTGAACAGATTTAGTTTTTCATTGCTGTCAGTATTGATCTCTAATGAGCCTTACAAATGGATTTTGAAGAAAATTACTCCAATTAAAAACAATGTAGTTTGTCACTTATTTGTACCTCACAGATTATGTAGGAAGTACTAAATTGCATTTAAAAAGAAAACTTTATGAGGAAGGAGGAAGTTCTGCCTATGAATAAATTTGATAGTATATACTGACACTTTTATTACTGGTAGTTTATGAACTTACATATTCATCACATACCTGTGTGACAGAATCAAATTAAAAAATAAAGTCAAGGTCATATGCTTTTCATACCTGTACAAGTGAGAGTTCAGACATCACCTGGTTTACAGTTCAGATTACTTTCCTTCACAGTTCTTCCACCCTGTTTTGAGTTTGCCAGGTAGCTCTTCATTTTCTATCCTTTACTGTTTCTAAAGTAATGTCAGGGCTTGCAGACCAACCACTGAGGTTATTCCCAGAAATAAATGCAATTATCTTCAACTAATTTAACTTGCTGCCCATATACAAATTTGTACCTTGGTCTTGAGAAATATGGGTGATGTCCTCTTCCTTTCCTATCAATTTCTTAGAACAGTTTCATAGAGTAGGAAGATTGTGAGCTTATACAGGTGAATACATTATTTACTTTATCTAATTTCAATTTCAAGGAGAATACTTCTTCGAGTCAAGTCTGCGTTTTATTATTATTTTTTAAATCAGTATTTACAACCAGGATTATGTGGTTTCGTTTTAGTAGGACTAGGATACTTGTTGCCTTTATTATATTCTTTTTTTATTATTTTTGTAAGTCAACCAGTTGATACTTTACTGGCTCTAAAATGCAGCTCTAATAACAGTTTAAAGCTTTATTTTTTTTAAGGATCACATCTTTGATACAAAGATACAGCGCTTCTAGTGAGGCCTCTAAATGTTTTCTTGCTACGGTTTTGCATGAAATTAGCATTAACTGACAATGACGTCACTTTAAAGACCATTTCTTAGCATAGAAATTAGGGAATCTGAAGACTATGTATGTGATCAAAAAATATATTCACTTGGCTTGTGCATTAAATAAAGGTCTATTCTACATATGTCTGAAAGTGGTTGTCTTGCGCTCCCTTCTTCTTAGCTAAACTATAGTTTGTAGTGTTGATATTTTGTTCTCTTCACAACTTAGAGTCTTTATGGGGCAAGGAGGTAACACATCTTACACTGCTGCAGGTAGCTGGAATACAGGTGTCCATTTGCACTGTAAAAGAAATTATTGTGAATGAATGGAAAATAAATATGTGAAATGGCTTGAAGTCAGGATGTTATTTTGGGCCTTATCAGTAGCACTTAGTTATTATGTTTGCCTTTTAAAAGTTTTCTTTTACTCTCCAGTCTGGAAGATTGAATGGTGGTGTTGGAAAGCTACAAGTGTGAAGAATAGTAACTACGATATATTCCACTTTTATATCATAGCTAATGCTTATAATTTGAACACTTCTTAGGGCAGAGGCTCTTACATCACGTAGGCCTTTGTCTGAGGCCTATATACAGGCCTTTGAGCACCACCATTAAAAGTATATTACTGTGAAAGCTGGCTTTATGCAAGGGTGGTTTCTCTTCAGTTTTCAGGGGCATCCCAAGAACCTTCTGATTCTTGTGGGTATGATTTGCTTGGGAATAGGTACTAGCAGTGCCTTGTTCCGTAGTATTGCTTTCCCTTTGTACTTCAGAAAGGGCTTGAGAAAGGAAAGCAAGGACTAATAGGTAACTTCAGTGTGCAATGTTCATCGGTTTTCCTCACTGATAATCTAGTTTAATTAGAAGCATAAATCTGGAATATACCATGTGTTTGGGTACATCAAGCTATCACTGGTTTATGTACAATTTAAGACTTTAAAAAGAAACATTTTGTTAATAGCATTTTGAAGATAGTATTTAACCTATGAAACTGTCATATATTGGTTTTCAGACAGCTCTGTTGTTATTATTTAAAATGTTATACAAATAGAAAAAAATGTCAATGACAAGTTTTGCTGACTTTTCATCGTTGTGGCACTGTGCCCAGTGAGCTGTAGAGGAGTCATTGGGAATCATGTTACTCATCTGCAGACTCTGAGCAGTGATATTGGAAGGCCACATAGATCAGGAAGTGAGGACCCCAAAATAAATTAGCAGGAGGAAAACACAAGCCATGCTTCTTGTTGAGAGACAAGATGGTACTTGAGTAGTGCCCATCCTCCTTTGCTGATGGGCAGCAGCTGAAAAGATTGGCATGAGGAGGAGGATTCAGCCCTTCTAGAGTTGGGAGATGAATGGAAAACAGTTCTGTCTACACGGACACTCTTGTCATTATTGCAATCCTATGGCAAAGGGCTGGAGCTGGGGCTGAAGCCCTTGCTCTCTGCCTTTGGCATGAAGGGCACCCAGTGGCTATGCCTCATCATCTGCTTGGGCAGTGGCTTCTCCTTACTGGATCCTTCTGAACTGCAGGTGTCTGGCAGAAATTGTAATTCCTGATAAAATGCCAAATGATCTGGTGTTTTACTTAAAATTTTACCTCAAGACATGACTGTGTTTTGCATGAATGAGGGCAAACTCCAAAACCAAAATAAAAATTAATTAAAAAAAAAAAAAGTGGTTTGTAGACCTTGTGTAATACTTAGGCATTCCTGAGACAGTAATGTTTTCAGATCTTCTGTGTATGTATTTTATACAAAAATATTTCATTTCTTAGTGGGTCCTCTGAATAACCTGTTACTGTAGTGATGTCCTGTCTGAACTAGAAAAATTTCAGCAGACTTTATTTGAAGTTTTTTTGTGAGATGGTAATATTGACAGAAATCATATAGTTGTCTAGAAATCCCACTTTTCTTGAGACATAATTAGTACTTTGGTTGTTGATGACTCGTAGCTTATCTTCCATTTTCTTTACATTCTGCCCTTTTGTTGGTCAGAAAGAGAAGTTAGAAAACTTTTTTGTAGATTGCTTGGATTCATTTGACATAAAGTACTTTCTGGCTTATAAACAGGAGTCCAGGTATAATATTTTTGTGGACAGTATCATGTTAATATTACCCACCTGCTCCTCTTTCCTGAAGAAATGTACATTGCTTTGTGATGCTTGTCTTCCGCTCTTCTGGCATTTTAAATTCTGTACTAAGGAAAAGATATTTTTTGTTGATTGGTTTCAGTTGTTTTTTAATTTGTCCGCTGATCTCATCATTCAAGTCAGAGGTCTTGTAAGTGGAGATTCGGAGAAGAAACATGCAATACATACAATTTGAAATAATGTTTGAAAGGCATTTTATAAAAACACCAGTTTCTCCTTTTTAGAGATTTGAAACTCATATGTTACAAAGTCAGCCAGCCAAGCAGTCAACCAAAAAAGGAACCAAGCACTTTTGCAGAGAGTTCCCACAGATTCTTTTGTGAAAACAAGGACTACATACCATGTAAATTAATTTAAACATCTTAGTTGCTATCACTGCAAATTTGCAGGAGGTAGCAGGTAAAGAGGAAGCTCTGTGCCTGGAGTGATTGTGCAACTAGAAGGAGATTGTTATGTCTGGAAAAAGAGATAATGTTCTGCAACATGCATAATGTTTCCCTCGTGATGTTATGCTTAAAAGTGAGATGTGCTAACCATTGTATTTTCATTTTTCTTTGCCTGTTTAAAAAAAAACTGATCTCTTTCTCATAATTTTGTTCACAGCATATCTGAGATGCATCTGAGTATTGGGGTCCCTCACACACACAGCCTCTAGAACTCCCTGCCTGCCTTGCTGAGTCTTGGTGAGTTCTCCGTCATGTTTAATTAGACTGCCTTACAGTTTTACCTCCTTTGCTGAGGAATTTGATGTGAGACATCTTAAAGTGATTGTGTGGATACAGCGTTACTTAAAACCCTGGTTTTAAGTAATGTGTGATATTACAGTCAGAGGAAATATGAACATTTTAGAGACTTTAGATGCTTGAACTGGTTATGAAAGCAGGGAGCTTGGTTTAGCTCCAGGACCAGGAATGGGACTGTGCTCTGAAGGCTGAAGGGGATAAATATGTGATGCTCCTGCATGTGAAGTTTGTTTGATACTTCATTCTTTAACTAAGGAACTGGTGTTTTTTCCAATGTGCTGATTATGGTCTGTCTTTTTGTGAAGGCTGAGTATAAAGTAATACAAGCTTTTCCATCCAACTATCTGCACTAATAAATTACTTAAATTGAGGGCTGAAATAGGTATAATGACACTGATGACTTAAACTGCTTGTTGCTCAAGAATTACTGTCTGATGGCTCCATCAGGCAATGCTGTGCCTGTTTAACTCTGCTCGCAAGAAGGGATAATACCACTGAGAATTAGAAAACAGGACCCCTGTGGATTGTTTAAATGCAGACTAATAATAGTTTGGTAGTGCAGTGAAAGAAAGTAGAATATAAATGCTGTGTTTTTATTTTAGGTATGTTTAATATATCAATATACTCACTTGGTATAAATCTTTTACAAATACGCATTTGAGATTTTATGTGAGAACCTTTTCAGGGTACTCATGAATAAATGTTGTCTTTTAACACATAGAGTGACTTATTAAGGTCAGAAATATGTATTTTTGAGGCTTGCACACTAAATATAGAGGTGGGGAATGAGCAACCTAAGAAGGGTTTGGTTTTTTTGGGGCATAGCTCTTTATACAATGCCAGCCATTTATGGGTAAAATTATGTATGTCTACATCAAGTATCATTTCCTCTTTTGTTAATTACATTGAGTTTTTTTTTTTTTTCAAAGTAACAATGCTTTTCTTTAAACTGAAATGAGATTTAAGAAGCTTTTCAGTGCTTCTGTTTTTCTGCCTTTTTCCTTGGCTGTTCTAATAATAAGAATTTGCAGTTCATTGTGTTCAATAGACTTCATAATACTGGTTGAATAGTTTGTTTATATATTAACTTGAAAATGTTGTGTCATGTGGATGTTATTTATTACTTAGTTACACTTATTGCTTACACTATATTATTTACACTACTTACTTGAGATGCATAATGATCATAATGTGTACATGCAGGTTTTCTCAATAATAAGCTATTTTTGTGATCATTTAAATTAATTTCTTAAAAAGAAGAAAGTAAGAATCTCAAAATATGTTGATTTTTTTTTGAATAAAAGACTCAGAATGAGTTAGGTATGAATAATGAAGAAAGAAAAATGTCACTGCCAAAATTCCCCATAGAGAACATGAAATTTTGTTGTCAAATTGATAGCATGTTTGTTTTCATTTCAGTTGTCTTGATTGCAATTTTCTATCAAACAGAGAATGCGTTAAGACTGAAAAAAGTAAATATTCAAATAAAAACAATTTGCATATAATTGCCTTTTTTCCTAATTAGTTCATGTGAGTGGGGAAAAAAAAACTTTCTTTTGCTTAGTGCTGCTAAGTTCTGCACCAAAATTCCAAATTCGTTTAGTTGATACAGTGACAGAAAATAATATGGTACCTTTGCAGATACTAAATAAAATATAGTTGCTGTTTATGAAAACTCAAAGCTTTTAATATTGAAGTCTGTGGTTATAACAGTGAGGAAGAAAATAGTATTAAAAAAAAAAAAAAGTTCCATGAAAGGATTTGAAGCCAAGGATGAACCTGGAAATAGAGAGGCAGCTCTCCAAAAATAATATCCTAATGTTCTAAAATGGATAGTTACCCACGTGTTCACGTGATAGCTAAGGGAAAGGGAATTGCATAAGATCTGGAATAGTTCCAAACTTTGGTTCCTTTGAATCCTCGGAATTGTTAACATTGACTTCTGAATTCCTGGGATTCCAGTCCTATTTTTTGTTTTATTCTGAGTTTCACATTCTCTGGTGCAATATCAGAGAGAAATTATATTAATTTATATTAACTATTAATGTCTGAACTTAGAAAATGTTTACAAGTATCTTAAGTGTGGGAGACAGAGGGATTTGGCCAACCTCTTTTCAGTGGTTTGTGGGGAAAGGACAACGGGCAATGGCCAAAAAATGGATCACGGGAAGTTCCGCACCAACTGTGAAAACTTCTTCACAGTGACGGAGCACTGGAACAGGTTGCCTAGGGAGGTTGTGGGTTCTCCTTCTCTGGAGATATTCAAGGCCTGTCTGGATGTCTACCTGGGCAGCCTGCTCTAGGGAACCTCCTGCTTTGGCAGGAGGGTTGGACTCGATCTCTTGAGGTCCCTTCCAACTCCTACAACTCTGATTCTATGAAAAGATATACCAGCTGGAATCTCTTAAGAAATTCTGTCCTCAGCTTTTCATATGAGCTGCCTGTGGAATAAATGTCGTGTTTGACTGTGTGTTGTGGGACTGTAACACAATTGTGTGCATTCAGCCTCTCTGCCACTCCAGTAAACTTTGCAGCAAGTGAAACTACTGTTTAATACTGGATGGATATATTTTGAATATAATGTAGTGCATAAGAGTTTGAGTCCTGGACTCGTTAAATGGCTTTAGTGTATATATACATAAGCATATAGAAATAATGTAAATGCTAGAATTTGTGACTACACCCTTGGAAATCTGGTGGTTAGGGTGATACAAGGTAGCTGCTGTGCCTTACCAGAAGGGTGTGCAGTTAGAGACTGTCAGACTTAAGTTTTTAAAGAAACCACCCAGATAAAAATACTAGTCTTATTTCCTAATTTAAAGGTTTTCAGTCAGAAAATATCATGTCTCTTTCTCCTTTTCTTTCTGCTTGAAATGGTTTCTTTTGCAGTGAATGCTTCTCAGTGACAAAAAGGAAAAAGAATGCAGAGTAGAGGAATCTCACTTTTCTGTCACTCTTGATGAGAGTCTGTTTCAATCCAACTTTGTAGTGATTTCGTTGACGTTTGTGTTGTAGTTAGTGTCAAGTGTGATGCATAGAAAATATTTGTCTGTTTGTTTTGAGTTGTACTCCTTGTTGCTCACAGCAGTCATAGATGAAATTCTGACAGATGTCCCACTTTTGTCTGTGTCCTCCTAATATGCCTGTGTGTAAAGGGAGTGCTGTCAGAAAACAGTGTAAGACTTAAAATAAAAGTACCTTATGTTGAAGCAAGTTTTAAGAGCGTTCACTGTTAGTTTGAAGATGCATGTGAGGAAAGATTATAGTAGGTTCCACGTATGAAATATAAGTAGAAGTATGAGAGAGATCACTTCTATCAAAATGCAAAACTGTGCTGGGATGGAGCCCACCAAGAGCTCAGGAGTGAGTTCATAACACCTTAACTCCTATAGGGTCTGTATTTCTGAAATACTTGAAGTAAAATAGAGTTATTGATCACAGGAATGGATGACTTTTTTCTGACTTAGGCCTTCTCATTTGAAGAGTAATCTATGAGGCAGTTTTAACCTAGTTTGAATTGGTTTGTGCTAAATAGAGAGAATGTGGTCACATTGCTTAGACCTCAAAACTGAGGAGTTCTGTTTTTGCGTGAAATATGATCAGATTTCTGTTTTCAGTCACTCCTGTTCAGTAGCAACAGTTAACATGAATTGACTGTAAAAATGCCTGTAAAAGTAGATGCTTGATTATAGTGAATTTAATGCAGTCAGGGTTAAAATGATACTGCTAATCTGTGAGCAAACTTTGTGTGGGCGGTACAGTGAGAATGTTCCTCAGACATACAGAAATGAGCATCTATTAAGATTTATTAAATTGACCCATATATTTTTTTTTTTAATTCCTTACTGGAATTACGAATGGGAGATCATGGAAATCCTTGGTTTTTATTGTGTGGGAGAGCTGAAATTCACACAAATATACTATATTGCATTTCCTTTAAAATTAGTGAAAACAGAGTTATAGAGAAATCTCATCATCCTTGCAACTAGCAGATCTAGATTGCTTAATAATGAAAGCACGTTAAAAGTACTTTAGTAGTTTTGAGGCCACGACATTCAAATTCATTTTAAGTCTGAAGTAAACTATCCTTAAATATGTAAAACTCATTAATTACTGTGAATGGACTTAAATGGAGTGCTCTGTCAATGAACGTCTTACTGAACTGATAGAGCTAAACTTCATATATCAAGGACTGTTGAAAACACTATCATTCAATTGATTGAAATTTGCCTTTTCTTGATATATCCAGGAAGGTTATTTCTAACATTTCAGTTTCAGTGAGATATATAAAAAATATTTAGGAAATGAGATTGCTAACTTGATTTTATTCACTTCTTAAATATTGGTTTTGACTTAGTAATGGGCTTTGGTAAAATTTTTTCATTTCTTACCTTGATAGGAACGTTTTTATGTGGGCAAAGGTATAGTATATATGCATTTGCAGAAGGAATAGCTGTCATTATTGTCTGTGGAAAATCAATATATATTTTAAATATAGATTGATGACATTGTACCACTGGTGTTGGAGCCTGGGAATTCTAAAGGGGTCAAGAACAGGACAACTGAGCACTTGCATCATCAAAGAAGATGAGATGCATTTACTCGGGCAAATTTTCCTCTGGGCCTGCCTTTAGCCCCTGAATTGGGAAGAGTGAAATATTTACCCAGCTCAGCTCTTGACAGCAAATAGTATTAATTAAATACAGGGCTTGAAAATGACACTGGTATTTCAGATTAAGGCCAGTAGATTTTGCCTTGGCTTTCTGGAAATTGAATTCCAGTAGTCTGTTTATTTGACAGCATTATAGTACAATAATTTGAGGTTCATGGATATTTCTGTACATTAAAGTGGGTGAATTTTTATCATGTCACGATGCAGGGATGTTAAATTCTGAAGACTTATGTGATGAGAATAGTAAGCAAATTTGCAGCTGGTTAATATAAAGTGTGGCACAGTGTTTCTATCTGATTAATTTACCTTTATATTAACTGGATTGGCAAGAAATTGTAATTTTTAAACAAATTTTAAATAAACTTTGGATGTTGAAAAATTCAGTCTCAGATAAGTTACAGATTTTAAGTTTAATAATATTAAGTTGGTTTAGAAATATCTCTTAAACTATGCATAGCTTGACAAAACACCTGATCTTAATCTGGAAAGAGAAAAGGTTTTTGAATATTTTTCTCCTTCAGAAAGGACAGCCATTTGTGGTTACCTGGTTACATAGAGATCAGATTTTAGTATATGTGTCTAGTAACTTATGATCCGGATTCTTCCTCTTTTTCATTATCTGTGCTTTTGTTCCTTCAGTAGTCCCAGTTCAATAAACTAAAATGTTCAGTATACACCAAGCTCCATATCTTTCAAAGTGACAGCAATAGGCAATCTAGGAACATTTAAAATTAGAATTGAGAAGAAAGTTAGTTTTATAGTGGGTATCACAAATCAGTTCATCCTTGAGGGAGACTGCAGTAATGTCATACTGAGTTAAAATGTTTCCATTTGTGTTCTTCCAGTATATTTTTCTTTTGCTTATATTCTGATTACTTTCATGTAAACTTTGAATCATCATCTTTACAAGTAACCCATTGAACTGAAGATCCATTTTTGCTTTGGGTTCCTTTGTCCTTCAATCTCTAGGCACCTATTTCACAATCATAAAAGAGTGAAATGTCTTCATTTTTATTTTTTTGTTCAGGGTGTAAGCTTGACTCTACTGTGTGGTGGCAAAGTTAGTAGTACTTTAAAATGGGATTGAAACATCTCTATTTCTCTGAGGGCAGGTGGCCAACATGTATTTAAATTAATTTTTATGGCCTTCCAGTTTTCAGACTTTTTTTGCTCGGCTTCTCTTGAAAAATCCTGCTTAGCTTTATTTGTATTGCTCAGTACAGCTGAAGAGAGTCATGAGAAAACTTTTCCTGTCAGGAATTGTGGTGTGTAACTTCCTGAATATATCCTACAGTGGAATAAGTTTTGTGTGTCTGATCATACATGAAGTTTCATGCATGACTACCAGTGTTTAAAATAATCCTCGCCCATGACTGTGATTCTGGTCTTCCATTCCATATGAGCCTGCTCTTTTGTTGTTATTTAAGTTCTCAGCTCCTGATCTGCACTGAAATATCTAGGGGATCAATACATGTGAGTCTATTGTATAACACTTATGATTGCCATACTTAGAACATACTTGACACAAATACACAAAAGGGGAGAAAAAATGAACACAATAGGCCATTTTATATGAAACAACCCATGCTATTCTGCTGCTGTCATACACCAAGTGTGCTACCACCACTATTGTACACCACAGGTGATGTGCTACAACCTGCGTTGTCAAATGAATTATGTTCTGTTAATTTTCTGCTTTCATTGATTAGGGTCAGATATGCTATGTGTACAGCATACCTGTATAGTACTAATTTATTTCTGAATATCAGCCTACAATCGCATATATGGTGCTCTGGTCCTGTTTTAGGTATTGTGGGTACTATTTAAAATACAGAAAGAAAATAAATGTAGCAGCTTGATGATGATAAACTTGATTCCAGTAACATCAGTTTACAAACTTGCCTCCTACTTAGTTTTCCTCTTATCTGCTTCTTTAGTCTATTTCTGAGCTGTTTCCTTCTGCCCCCAGCTTCCTGGAGAAGTGTTTTGCATGTCATCTTCTGATACAGCATGGTAACACTTTGGGATAGCCCATGCTCGTTTGCCTGGACAAAGCCCCCAGGCAGCAACGCAGGAGGAGGGATACTGTGGACCAGGAGAGATTGATCCATGTGACACTCTATTAGGAGTTGGAGTGTTTGTGCGTATATTTATTGATCTGTCTATCTGACACAGCCTGTGCTCTGGTTTGAGGGGAGGCGGATAATCCATCTGCTTCCTGAGGCCTGGCCCCGTTCCCCAGGTGCTGCTCCCCTGTCCAGTTGCAGCATGCTGGGCTCTGGCAGGCTGCCTGTGTTTTACAGCTGTGGGAGATTGCTCCTGGTGCAACCCGTGTTATCTGGCGAGGCTGCAGGGCCTGGGGAGCCCTGTCCTGTGCCCTCATGCACACACGGGCACTGACAGGCCCGGGTGCAGGGCTGTACTCATCCTCGGTTGCCAAAGGGGGAGAGGCGGGAGGGCGAACTGCTGCATGCTGCCTTTTTTTGAGCACACAACAAGATGGAGGCAAGATGCTTCTGATTCCCATTTGGGTCTCTGGCCTCCTGGGAGATTGCTCCCCCTCCGGGCTGCTGAATATTTTATTGGGTGGAGCTTTATGTCTCTGCCTCTGAAACAATTTTGCTTTTTACTGTTGCTTAAATATGTTGTTGAAGAACTGGATTTCAGCTGGGAGCATCCTGCCTGCTGTGTGTGCCTTGCAGTAAAGGACAGAAGTTTCTTCACTTTCCCACTTCCATTTATTTAATTTATTTATATGCAACCTCTCAGGTTGTCTTCTCAGGCAAGGTACTGCAAAGGAAGCTAAGGTGTACGTTTACAGATATATTTAGCAATTAAATCCCCTTGTGGTTGCTATTAATGCTTTGGGAGATGGCTTACCCTACTTTGACATGAAGTAAGCTTTCTGAAACAAGGGCATTTTTACTGATGAATTGAGAATTTATGCAACTTGAAACAGTTTAAAATGTGTTTTTTTCTTTCATTTTCCTGTTCAGGGGCTAAAATGAAAAATCCATTTTCATCCATTTTATATCTCTTAGCATTAGAGAAAATGAGAAGTGAAAATGTGAACTGTGTACAGTATGTCTCTCAAAGGTAAAAAATAGACTCTTAAAAATTTAAAAGATTAAGTGATTATTTTGTGTTACGGTTGTAAAGGCCATATTCCATCATGTTACTCAGTGTTGATGTGACTTTGGGACTGTCTGATTTTGTAGCTAAAATTTTCATAGTGATCTGTGTTCTGTTCTGTTACGCTTATGTAAATGATTTCTATTGCAGTTACATGGAAATAGCTGTGAAAGAAAGGTAGCATCCCTTAGCCATAGAATTTCCTCATGGAAGGAGGCACACTTTTTTTTCCCTCCAATCTAAGAAGGGGAAATTAGGGTGATTTACATAAAGATTGAGCCAACTACTAATACATGGGAGATGAAAATGTAAAATCCAATGTTGGGTAAACCATTTTTCTGGTAATTGAAGATTTTTTTCTGAAAAAAAAGGGGCATGAGTTGAGTGTACAGAAAATATGTTTCTCTTTTTTAACTGATTTTTGCTTACTGCTGACAGGGAAGGAAGTCAGTAACAGGGAGTTTATTTTCTTCTATGGACAACATCTTGTGGAGCAGAGGAGAAACAATGAATTAATGCAACATGGCTTTGTGTGAGTGCATACATAGAGCAACACATGTTTTTTTATTAATATTTTAATAATTGAACATTTGTTTGCATGTTTGTTTCTATATTGTAATTTGTACTGATTGTATTACCAGTTTTTCATTCTGTCTTGCTGCTTCGTTCAGGATATCAGGTAATTTTAGCCATCCTTACACCATGCTGGTGATGGGTTCTTTGTGTGAAGCATCTGTTATTCTTTTATCGTGTTGAATAGTGAACTTTTAGTTAACTTTTTTTTATATTTAATTCAAGTCAACTGTCAGCTATGAAAATATTTTTGTACTTTGAACAACTTTTTTGGTTAATCAACAGATGTGGATAAGGTAGCTGGAACCATTTGTAGAATTTGGGGGCTTCATTTCATCCTTAAACAGATTCTGTGATGGAAGTTTTGTGATAGTCATGCCCATGGGAATTATGGTGTATGGGTAACAACAGGAATGGAGTTATTCCCTGAGCACATACTAGAGAGCTGGGAACTTACTCTTCAGTGTCAGGTTGACAAGATGTCCTCTAAAGAAGTCACTTGAGCTTGAGGTGAAGTGTTACCTCTTCACTTTCTTATTGCAAAATGGGCTCAATCCATATGATTTTCTCCATATGCAGAATGTGCAAGTTCATTGATGTTTGTGGCATAAATAAAAATATTTGGTTTTCATTTCCTCATATAAATAGTTTACTATCTACCTGTGTTGTGATCTATTAATGAAGTTGTAAGAACTACTGTTGAAGCAATGGCCTTTTGCTATTTTATTAAACAAAAATCAACTTAAATTGTTCTGAGTTAACAGCATTTTTGTCTGCTTATGTTAGGAGATAAAACTGAATATTGACTTAGTTTTTAATTCTTCCTCTGTGAAACATGAAGCTATCTCTGTGAATGGTGATGATGGAGTTACTCTTTGAAATTCTAATTTAACACTTCAGTAATGGGCCAAGCTTTCTCTGAATCCTCAGTGGGATTATTTGATTTGCTGTCTGGTTAACCTCAAGGAAAATGGGATGTCTTTAAATTATAAGAGGTGCTTGCTATCACCTTATAATGGACCCACATGGGAGAATTGGTTGTTTTAAATTAGGAATGTCACCTGATGACTAAGGAATTATATGAATGGGTCTTATTTTTAAGATCTACCTTGAGGTTGAAAGCTGCAATTTTATTTACTTATTCTTTTTATTTTTTTAGTTATGATCAAATGTATCATTGGAAATTGTTATAATTGAGAGATAAGGGGAAAATATCTTATTTACCTACGAGGGTGATGGGGTTAGGGTTTTAGTGTCTCTTTTGTCTTCAGCATTATTTATGCATGGGCAAGTTTGTCTTTTCAGCTTCTCTTGTTTGCATACATGTTTTATGCCCCCAACAAGAGGAATCGTTGTTTTCCATAACAAAATTGATTATTAAATTCACGTGATGGGAACCAAAGGGAGAAGTTCTGCTTTTTACAAGTAGACAAAGAAACAGCTTGAATATTTTGCAAGTTCATGCATGTAACGTTTAGCCTGCCCAAAGCCTTTAAAATAAACTTTCAAAGAACTGAATTAAATAACTCCTATGTTTTGTTCTGTGTCATATATAAAGGGCAATTTTAGCAGTTAACTAGTAACCTGAATTTTGAGGGTGGGGGTAGGGGGTGGGCAGGATTTCAGTTAATAATGGAATCAATCTGAAATTTTACTTTTTGATCTGTGTTAGATATTCTGTGTATATTGCTGTTATTTTTTTTCAGCTGCCGTTCACCTTTAAAAGACATAAAACATACCTACTTATATTTTAGCAGGTTATATATTTCTCTATCTTACAAATTAAATTGAATTTTTAAACATCTATGCTTGGTGATGTCATAGGGTATAAATTAGTACAATAAAAAGCTGAGTGGAATAAATCATTTTAACTGCACTTAGTATTTCTTCAGGATTATTGAATGGATACAAGCTGTGCAGCATACATTCCATATATTGAGAAATATATATATATATATATATATATATCAGAGGACTTTTTCTGATATGAGGTTTGAAATGAGTCTCATGGACTCAACTCCAGCACTGCTGAGTGCAGCTTCTCCTGCAGAACTTTCCATTGCCATTCTGTCCCAAACTTTGTCCCTTTATTTTACCCGATTTCTGATTTTAGTAACTGTAGCTATACATTACTTTACTTGCATGTTTGCTTTGAAATGCATATTTTAATTTGCCTTATTGTTGCTTCAGATATTCTTCTTTTAAGAACACAAATATATTGGTTCTTGTAAAGTTAATTTTACATCAATTTGTAATAATAGGTTGTGGCATGTCTTTGAAGTTGGCAATAGCTATTGTAATGTAAGTTTTGTAAGATTTTGAGGGGAAACATTGTGTAAAACACAGTAGTCATTTTTTTGTACATGTGTGGGGAGGGAAGTTTTTTAGGATATGAAAGTTTTTTCTGTGCTTTCTAGTAGCTGACAAGGAGATATAAATATAATTAGTTCAATAAGGATCACACTTTTTACAATATTTCCATCAAGGACTTGTTTTCAAATGCAAAGCCACCTTCTTCTGTCTTCTGCATTAAAATGAACATAATGAAGTGTGAGTTGCATCACAAGCAAGCTGGGCCTGGCTCACTAGCTTCTATCTGAAGAATTGCTAGCATGTACGAATTGGGCTGCTTTGCCACTTCAAGCTGGATATCTTTCTGTTGATAGGAGAGGAACTGCAGTTACCCATTTGTTAGTTACTAAAAATAGTGCTGCTGGAGTAAGGAGAGAACAGCAGCAATCCAACCCCCACCCCCATAGAAAACACAACAAACAAAAATACAACTCCAAAACCGTAACACTTTAGCAGGTAAGCACATATAAACACTTGCACAAAGTGCACTATCTCCCCACTGTAAGCAGAGCCAGATCATCTTGAGTCCAGCTTCATGGACAGCCTCTGCAGCATGCCCTGGGGGTCATTAATTTGAGCTGTTTGGAAAGATGCAGGGTGTTTTTGTTTTAAGCTTTTGTGTTTGTTGCGAATGCTTGATTGACTTCTATTCTATTTTTCCTAGAGGGGAAATATAAACATAAGTATCTTTTCTGACTCCAGCTGTAATAGGGGAGTGTGGGAGTTCACACAAACGAGTTCCAGGCAGAAACCTCAAATACACTGTAAACTGGAGCTCTGGAGTATTCTGCAGGGATGCCATGAAATTTAGCGCATCATGGTTGTGAAATAAGGAGAAATCTTCCAATCAGGCCGTGTGTGAAGAAGAGTGATTTTATTATTGGTAGATGAAGCGCATCTCAATTTTTCATTCCTTTAACCTTGATCTGACCCTTTAAAAGGTGAAAGGTAGTTCAAACTCCTATTCACAGAGATCTGGAGATTTCCTGAGTATAAACTTACTGGTTATGCCAAATTATACGGCCACAAATCATCAGTTTTCTCTAGAACTTCATCTTGGCCCAAAAACAAGGGCTCAGATGGGGGGAGGGGGAAAAAAATATAACATCTAATAATATAATTTATGCAGACTGTTTTGTGTCACAATATTTTGTCTTTATTAGCTACTGTGTGCTCCTTCTCTCCCTCTCTCTTCCTCACCCCCCACCCCCCTCAATAGGAAATTGGTGATTTAGGCTATCTTTCATATACAACGTCTCTTCTCTATTTAGGTAAAAAATACTAATAAAAATAAAGGAAAATATGCAAAAAAAAAAAAAAATCAGTCTTGCTTATAGCGTACTTAAAAAAGGAAGAATATGCTGTAAGTCCTAATGGAAAATGTCATTGTATAGTACAGATTTTTTTCTGAGTGCTGGTTTTGAGAGATCATTTACCGTGAAAGAACTAGTCACTTGGCAAATTTTCCGCTAGTAGTTTGGGTTGTATTTTGGTAAGTAATGCACAAGACATCTTCTCTTTGTGATCGCATAATTTTCCTTTGATGGTCATAACAACTACTTTCATGGGAAATGAGTAGTAAGAACATGGATTGATGTATTCTGAATTTTCTTTACTGCAATTAAACATCTGGAAGTAAGTAGAGTCATCATCATGTGACCAGACAGCTTTCTACACAATATCAGGAAATATTCTGTAGACTCTGTAAATGTCTGCTGCACTTATCTGGTGTCTATTTTTCATTTAAGGTAGTAAATTTAGTGGCCTGTATACATTGTCAGAGCTGACTTGACATCTGGCAGTACTTCTTCCTGATTACTATTAAATAATTATTATTGTCTTGGTGCTCTGAGTAAAATATATATTAGGCTTCATCATGACCTTGTAAGGTAGGGATTGTATAGAAAAGTCAGTGGCAGAAACATGGGTAAGAGCAAAAACTGTGTATAGATTTTAATGAGGAACTCAGTAGGGTGATGTCTAATTGCAAATAAGATGGTCTAATTTGTAGTTATTGATAATAGCTCAGTCTTCTATGTTTCATTTATATAAATACTTTGTATTGCAGAGAGAGTTTGGTGCCCCAGTGCTCTCTGTAAATAAGCTCTGCTGAAGTGAACATTTTGCTTTCAGACCTGTGTTATGCTTGTATTTAGCAAGATATTAAATACTCTTAAATACTCTTAAATACGTGAATAAGAAGAGTTGCTCTCTGGCAACAAGTAAGACAAATACTTCACAAGGTGTTTAAGAAAAACAAACTTGATTTTTCCCTCTCTTCCCCCCTTTTCTGTCTTCAGTCTCTGCTTTCTGATCATGTCCAGCTAAGATAATACATTATATGTCTAAGCTCTAGCAAGTAAGGCTGTCACATTGATGTTTAACTGACTTTGAAGCAGTGCAGCTGTAAAGGGGAAATGAATTCTGTTCTCTGTCAAAGCCTGTAAAAGAGTGTTTGTTTTAGCAGCTACTGAAGATGGAAGTGTTTATTCCATGACTACATTGGTTGTCAAAGCTGGACATATTTTCCTGTATTAATAATATTTGGAATTTCTCATTAGTTATAATTTCCTGTTGATTTCTTGAAAGGATATTGAGTTTCGGATCACTGTCCCAATCTTTTTAGCTTTTCTTTTCACATTTTAATTGAATCACGGACTTTCATTTGTGCGTATGTACATGTGAATATTATATGTGTATTATATAAAACTTTAAGAGTGGTCGCCAATGTCTGATGCTTTTCAGTCCAAAAAAGCAACAGAAGGTCAGCTCTTTCAGTTTGTCAGGTGATAGAATAAGGTACCTAATGAGTGTGAAACTCAACTCATTGCGGTCGTTTTCTTTTCTCTTATAATTTCTGCCACAGACTCTTGCTTCTGAAATACTGAACTCTCTCCTGATATGAAGAGGTTGACCAGTACCTGGAATGTATGATATTCTATATGGCTTATTTCAGAAGTAAAGTATCACATACACTTAACAAATCTTAGGCATTCAGTATAAACAAAATCTTCCTAAAGTGTGTCTAGTGCGTTGTGGCTGTAGAGAGAAGAAAAGGTGAAGTAATGGGGTTGGAGTATTTCTTTTTTTTAGTTTGGCTCTTTAAGATAGACCATCTAAAGCTAAAACTTAAGTATAAGGATTTGAAATTCGAAACAATAACCATACTAAGTACGCTTGTCACGATCTTGGCATAGTTAGCACAGAGAGCAAGTGGCGAGGGAAGCTGGATTTTGTGCTGGTGTTACTTACAATTGTATGTAACTTACTAATTACCTTTGCTATAAAATGGTTGGTAGAGAGCCAAAATACGGCTTCCCTTGTTCCCTAGAATCCTTGTTTTGAGAGGATTACACTTCCCAGGATTTTTACAAGAACTGCATGGATGCCAAAGTGTTTCCCAAGCTTCTCTGTGATGACTGGTGCATTGTAACAAGGAAGGATGACCAAAAATCATTGAGAAAGTGGATGAGAGATTAAAAAACAAAGTGTGAGAATAAAGGAATATGATAGCTGCGTATTATGCATCTTCCCTATCCTCCTTGCTTCAGTCTGGTTTCTGAAGGAAATGAAACTCGTGATAATGACTGAGACAAAACATGTTGATGTGCGTTTGTGTGGTTGCATGTGTGCTTGCCACTTCCTTCCTCTGCCCCTGGAGAAATTGTTCTTCTGCAGGTTGCAAGAAAATCCATGGTCAGGTAGATATTTAATGGCAGAAAGACTGTACCTGTTGACAACCCTTATTCAGGTGTCAGAAGGTCATTACGGGTGAGAACCATTATGGATGGGTGAGGGCACCAAGTCGGTCAAGTGCAGAGGTGTTGGTGTGCTTGTCTAACTCCATTTTTCTGTGCCTTACTTCTTTTGCTTCTCAACTGGAGGTTAAAACATCTTTTGATGCAGAGGAATTCTGAGGTTTAACACGTTTTTTAAAATTTTTAAAATCAGAAGATATTTTATACCACTGTTTTCCGTGTTTTAAAATCTGTTGTTAGAAGTCATGTATTGTGCGATCCTGATATAATATTCTGAGATACGTATGGATCGTTAAAATGTAGAATTCTCTTTAAAGAAAACATGAAAAGCGTTACATAAAATGAGAAATGAATATGTAGATTGCAAAAGATCATTTAATTATACTAAAAGTTATTTCTGATAGTTGTAGTTTGCATTTGTTTTATCTGTAGGCTAGCAATAACACTGTGTTAACATCCATTATTTTTTATAAGTCTCTGATTTTCAAGGTAGAGGCAGGAGGATAATATACAGTGCTGTATGGTGGTGGGGCACTGCAGGCCTTCATTTATCCTTTCCCTTTTCTAACATAATGATTTTGGCTGTCAGGGCTGCAAGTTGTTTGTTTCAGTCTCAGATAATCAATCTGATTAAGTATCTTGGCAGTATTTGATATTATACAGAAAGCATTTGAAATGGCAGAGATATTTCACTGAGCTACTGCTCATGTGTAAAGCTTCATTTTAATAGTCTTGGTGATAACAAAAGCTTACTGCAAAAAGACGAGGGATTATTTATTTATATATCTTTTAGTGCAAGTGATTGTAGATGTAAATCACTATGAGAACTTATGTGCCTAGTTCCTATCTGCATGAGTGAAAACAGGGAGATTTGTGTATAGTTTACTTCAAGTGTTACTTAATAAAAACATTGAGGAAAAAGTTCTCTGAACAGTAACGTGTTATGCACAAGTGCAACAGACTGGAGGTATTACTGTCCAGTTTCATGCTTATCAGAGTTTTCTACTAGGTAGAAGAAGCTTGTGGTTCAGGTCTGAAGCCCCTGATAAGTCCAGTGATACTTCAGGGAAACCTGAAAGTACATCATTATCTTACTTGCCCGAAGACTTTTCAGCATGATTGCAAACCAGCTTTAACTTAGGCTTATTTAATTCCCGAATGCAGTGGTTGGATGACTTTGCTTTAGTGTATCTTGCAAAATGATACCTAATAATTTATTTATTTTCTGTAATGAGGTTTTCCCAGAGAAGTCCGTCCCCTAGGAGCTTTGATGCTCTGACGGTTGTTTCAAGGAGTTTGTCAGCTCTGAGTCATCAAGTTCAGTGCCTGCTGCAGCATCTCTGCTAGCCAGTGGTCTTCGTTTCATCCCTTTCTTCTTACCTGCCCATTCTCACTGCAGAGTCAGTGTGAGAGAGGCTACAACTTTTTAACTTCATGATACCAAGTAGGAATTGCTTTATAAAGGGAAGAAAGAACCAAAAACAAAACCAAAAAAATTAAACCGTCATTAAACTTGCTTTCTAGTGGAAAACTAATGTCATTCACCTTCCTCAGCAGGCCCACTGTGCCACTTTACTTTTAGTGCTATGTGAATGAATGTAAGCCTGATTTAGCTTCCTGACTACGGCAGAAAAAATTCAGGCATGCTTTTTAAGGAATGGTTATTTAAAAGTAATGTGTTTTTGTTGCAGCATGATTATATATTTAACAGGAAACTAGGCTGCAGTCTGTATGAGTAACTCTTTACGACTCCTGGAATCCCTTGGTTTCCAGGAGTTGATGACTGTAATGCTATATAAAATCTTGAGGTATGTATGTAGCATCATCTCAGTCAATTTTTTGTCCCATAGTATTACTGCTCAATTATTTCACCATTTTTAATAAAATCAAAAACTATTAATACAATGGTTTCATTTTCCTTCTAATTCTTTGTCGTTGGTCTTGGCAGACTGTAGGAGGACCATAATGGGACCATATCCTGAGTTTTTTTCCATTTTTACTGTTTCATATGCACAACTGTAAAGTGTATCTCAAACTTGTGTTCTATGTGGAAGAAGCCTTTGGCTTATTAAATTAGTGTAACATACCAAAATAATTGGGGGAGAGGGGTAAAATTGATTATTAGGAAGATTAATTTTTTTCTTAAAAGGCTTTTTTATTGACAAAGGTAAGTATGTAATGGATGGTGTTGCTCAACCCTATTCCATTTGCTGCCTAGAAACAGTATTTACCTACTATTACTGTATAAAGGATTGTGTATGTAATTGCTTAGAATTCCATATAACTTTTCCAAAAAGGTTTGTGTGGGGAGGAAATAGTTTGGGACCTGTCTTGCAAATACTTCCTTTTGAGAATCAAGTGTTAATATTTATCTAAGGACCATGAGCCCTGTTCAGTTGGTTTAGTAGCAATGCAGATATTTTTCTTACAGCTGCATGTATTTTTTGTTTGTTCTTTAAAATACTAAGAATTTTGCTGTCAGCATGCCTTTTACCATCATATATTATCATGATTTGACAGCTGACAAAACAAGCATGCAAAGGCTGACATTTGTGCCAGATGTCTTTCATTATATATTTTTATAGGCTTAATTTTTCATGTGTGTGCTTTATATTGTCAGCTTTAATATTTTTTTGCAGATGAAGCTTAATTGTCTTTCTTTTATGCACATTTATACTTTAGTAGATTAAATTTTTACCACAAAATATAATTTAAATTGTTGTGCAGGAAGTAAAAGCTTATAGAAGATGACCTAAAAAGGTCTGACCATTCTTCAGGCTTTATAGTAAAAGGAGTTAAAAGCATCTTATTCTGATAGAGATGGTTTTGAACACCTGAGGAGCTTACTGCTATATTTTTCATTTCATTGCCTTATTCTGGTGGCCTTTAAGAACTTTTGTGATGCTGCTTTAAGGAGCAGACAGAATCCTGTCTATCCATAATCAAGTGTATAATTTAAATTTTTGCAGAGACTTAGCTAGTTTCTGATGATACGCATTATTTTATGGCAGCCTCTAAATCCTTGACAAACAAGTAAGGTAATACTGAAGCTTGAGTTCTCTCTGGGTTTGGCCCTTGTGCCATTTGGTTTCCTATCGCATCTGGGAAGCATCTCCCAAGGAGTAACTAAACATAACAGGTTCCTTCGATGGTCTCTTAACTCCTGGTATGCATTCACACCAGCTGTCAACCCCTTTTCGTAAGCGTAGCTGAGGACATGGGAGTGATGGTAAGAAAACTTTAACCTGTGTCAGAAGTTAAGCGGGGTAGGGCAAAGCCAGATTTTTATTTTACTTTTCCCCCGAACAGTGAGATATCTGATATGTGCTTGTTATCTATGAGGATGAGAGTAAAGTTTCAGAATTTTTTCACAGACTGTGTGGATGAAAGGTACAGAAATAATGAATAGCCAGTCTTATGGCATTTTCCTGTGTTGATAAGGACCTGGATTGCAAAGTTGCCAACTTGTCTGATTCAAGTCAGGAATTTAAACATCTGTAGTAAGGACTAGGACAGTTAAATGGGTTATCTTTGGGTGTTGTTCTAGTGTTCAATCAAAAATTCATTCTGAATCTTTTCTAGCAAGATTCTTAAAGACAGAATATTCTTGCAAAGGAACTGGTTTTGCTTGGTTAGTGTATTCTGAATGTTGTATTTTGGAAAATCTGCTTGCTGTTAATCTGGAACTGTGTTATGCAGCTGCAAAAGTGCCCCCCCCCCCTTCTCCCTGCTCTGTTATGGTGGGAAAATATGGGGAATGCAACAGAAGCAACAGAAACTGAATACCATAGTTTTTGCTCTAACATGTTTATGGCTTTCTCACAAATAAGACTGTGTTCATAGAGTCACAGAATTGTTTGGATTGGAAAAGACCTTAAAGATCCTCTAGTTCCTACCCCTGCCATGGGCAGGGACACCTCCCACCAGACCAGGCTGCCCAAAGCCCCATCCAGCCTGGCCTTGAACACCTCCAGGGATGGGGCATCCACAGCTTCTCTGGACAACCTGTGCCAGTGCCTCATCACTCTCTGAGTGAAAAATTTCTGCCTTGCACCTAATCTAAATCTACCTTTTTTAGTTTAAAGCCATTCCCCCTTGTCCTATCACTACACCCCCTGACACAGTCCCTCCCCAGCTTTCCTGTAGGCACTGGAAGGCTGCTGTGAGGTCTCCCCAGAGCCTTCTCTTCTCCAGGCTGAACAACCCCAACTCCCTCAGCCTGTCTTCATAGGAGAGGTGCTCCAACCCTCTGATCTAACTCAGAGGTCCATGTTCTTCTTGTGCTGTGGGCACCAGAGCTGAATGCAGCCCTCCACGTAGGGTATCACAAGAGCAGAGGAGGAGAAGAGAGAGTCCCTTGACCTGCTGGCCACACTTCTTTTGATGCAGCCCAGGACGTGGTTGGCTTTCTGGTCTGCAAGCACACATTGCTGGCTCATGTTGAGCTTCTCATCTACCAAGACCCTCAAGGTTCTTCTCCTTAGAGCTGCTCTACAACCATTGTTCACCCAGCCTGTGTTTATGCTTGGGAGTCCCCCAGATGCACGACCTTGCACTTGGCCTTTTTGAACTTCATGAGGTTCACACAGGCCCACCTCTCAAGCCTGTCCAGGTCCCTCTGGATGGCATCTCTTCCCTCCAGTGTGTTGACAGCACCGATTACAGAGAAAACAAAATGGTAGAAAAAAAGACTGGTGGTTACAGCAACAAGATAGTGTGGGAATCCACTATAAATTGCTCAGCATGCTGGAACAAAACTTCGTGGGTATTTTTAAAACAATAAATATAATTGTTGAGTCATTTATGTATTTCCTTTTACATAATGTACCACCCCCACACATATACTTGTTTTTGCTCCACTGTACTTCACAAGATTCTGTGTTTGTGTGTAACATAGTTGCTGTAATCCTATCCTCCTGTCTCTCAGCTTCTCCCTGAAGAGCTTTCAAATAATGGCTTGAAATGTTAGCACTTTTTCAAAAATATTCATCCTCAGTTTTCAAATGAGCACCAATTTGAATTGCGCTTCAGATACTTCTCATTTTTGTGCATTTAAGAAACCAAATGGAGTGTGCTCATCCTTTGTTTTCCCTTTGGTAACAGAAACTATCAAAAAGAATAGGACCTAATTTCTCTCATATTTACAAATTTGGTAATACAAGGTGCATACCTCTTATCATTCAGATTTTTAGTTTTATTAAAATTCTTCTCTCGCTTCCCTTTACCAAATGCAGAATTGATGTTAATCCTAAAAAATACCTTAGTCATGGAACTAAGTGAAAGAAAAATATGGATGTGAAAGGGCAACAAAATGAGAAATTTGAACTGCAAAAGCCTTTTAAAAACTTCACATATTTGTTTATTCTACTCAAGTGACAAATCTTTGGCAAAGATGCTGTTATGGCTTTTTAGTTGTAAATATATTAATATGTACATCTGACTGCAAATACAATAGTAGATATTTTTATAACTATCCTTTAAGAACATTTTATATTAAAATATTAGTCTCAAAGAAGGGCATAAATATCTCTTTCACAGTGTACATCATTAATAGCTAGAAAATTCTAAAGTAAGATATACTCTTATTTTTCATGGGCAAATACATTCTAAGGATTCTGCTCCCAGATTCACAAATCAAGACGTAAATTGGTGACCTTAAGACCTTAAGTAGTCATAAAGTTCCATGCTTGTGGTAGTATAGACAAACATCTATGAAATTAAGTATAATCATGAGAATTGTTTGTCCTTCCTGTATATCTCAGGATATGGTTAATAGAACAAGTAAAAGTCCAGTCCTCTCTTGACTTAAGTAAATAAATAGTCATAAACTCTGGCAGAAGCGGAAAGATTGGACTTCTGCATTCAGTGCTATTCTACAAATTAAATGAGTGTTTAGCTGTCTCCCAAGTGTAATGTACAAATGGATGTTACTAAAATATGCATCACTATTACTAGGCAAGAGTTGTTACTCCAAAGATTTTTTTAAAAAATAATTTTACTTTTCACTGAAATGTATTTTATTCCTCCCCTCTTCATTTTGTTTTCATGTCCATTTTCTATCTACTGGTGTTACGTCATTTGCACACTTAGTTTTTAATGCTCTTGTGAAAGTATCACTCTATTACTTCCAGCTGAGTAAGTACTCAGTTGCACCTCATAAGCTTTCCAAGTCACGTCTTACAGCAGTGACAACCCTGTTAGGAAAACTGAGTTTTTAAAGCCCAGTTCTTGTTCTTGAACACAATGTTAGCGATGTTTGGAGTTGATTGTGGGCCTATCGATGAATGATAGTGCAGTAATTTCAATTATTCCATTCAATGGTGATGTAGATGTTGATCGGTTTTCAGATACCAATCCAGTTTCTTAATACAGCAGTTGGCCACATGTACTAGCTTGCCCCATTAGAGAACAGCCTTCAGAGAAAACGAGTCCTGAAAGAATTGGTCTGGAGTTTAGACGCTTCCTATGTAACTGGAAAGTAAAGAAGAAATGGGTGGGCAATTCCAAAGGCAATGATGAATTATCACTGGCCTACAACCATGAAAAGCCAATAAAACATCAAGCTTATATAAGGCAAGGTAGAAGACTTATTTCCTCAAACATGTGTTATGAAATTTGTCTTGTACTTAAACTTTTAAACAAAGTTCTTGGGTCATTCAAGTGTTCTCAATAGTGAAAAAAATGTTGGAAGTATATGCAAGACAGTTTTTATTCCAGTGCCAGCTCTACAATTCAACATTAATGTCAACAACTTTTGTCACCAGGAATGCAATATAACCAATAACAGAGGAAAATCTGTCCAACCATCCGGGGATGATTCCTCTGCTGTTGTAAATTAGCTGGAATTTTTGTGAAAAGCTTTCCACATCATGAATGCTTTGGAGAGTATCAGCACAGGCTTCAGCTGGCTTTAATTTGCTTTACTCAGCTGTATATTATGTCCATGCTTGCTCCTAAAAGTTGTGCGCAAATAATTACTTGTCATCCTACAAATAGTGCAACAGAACTTTGTAAGCAAAGCCAGCCTTGGATGGGCTGGGCACAAAGGGAGAGCTATACAAATATTTTTTCGTGCATGTAGTTTTCTTTGAAGTTACTTTTTGCTGTGTTGTTGTTGTTGTTGTTGTGCTATCCTCCTTTGGCTCTGTAACTTCACAAGACTACCATACATACATAAGGTTAAATCCTCATGGTAAACTATTAGTACTCATAAATCCATTTATTTTCATACATGCTAACATTTTCTGCTGAATTATGGATGTTTAGATTAGTTACCTTGCTTTAGCCAAACATTTTTGTCTGATACAGCCAATTTAATGATATATAGGGAAGGTATGTTTAATTTAAGATCCAAGGACACTTGTGAAGGGCCTGTGTGTGTGTGTGCTCGAACGCAGAATTAAAAAAAAAAAAAATTTGACATGTTTAACAACAAAAATGTGTTTTAATGGATTTCTTCAATACTGTGGTACACGTAAGCTTTATGTTTTCTGTTCTACTTTGTTCTTAACTAGCTTTTTGTTGTATGTTTTAGTTTGGCTCCTATGAAATAGGAGAGTCATATTTCTGATGTACAGCATGTTGGAACAGGTTTTACTGCATCTCCTTTCTTTCCATTTGCTGTATGTGGTATGTGCAAATTTGAGAATTATCTACCTTCTCGTGATGATTAGAACATTTAATTCCTTTGCAGGGTAAAAGAGCTACTTATGTAAATCAATACAAATTTACCTGTTTTCAGTTTAAACTATAGTTACTTTTTTTTTTTTTGATGGATATAACCTGTTTATTTTCATTCTTGAGTAGAAGTCAGTGACACTGAGAGGGAAAGAGCTCAGCCAAACCAGATGTATATTTAAACTGATGGGTGGGTAGTACCTGCTCAGAAGTACTTCTGAGCTATACTACTTTCTTTCTTTTCATATTAAAACGGTGTTCAAAGCTACAGTCTCGAATGCTCACTGTTTTATTTTATTTTTTGAAACCTTCACGTTTAGGAGGGTACAAGGTGGTGGACTGTACAAATAACTTCCACGTGTGATCAAGCTGCTAGTTTCTGTTTTGTGTTTTTATTATTATATTTTACTATTATTATTTCCTAAGTTACTATTATTTTCGTATTTTTTTGGCAGAAACTATTAATGAGTAAGGGTTCTAGAGGTGAGAGCTCAGGTGCTCCTTTTGCAGCTGAATTATGTTTTTTTTAACTGCTTTGTGTGAATTAGGTATAGAGAGTATTTTCTTTAATTATAAATTGTAGGTGTATTATTTTTTGTTTATAAATGTTGATGATTTGATCAAATCTACTGGCATATGTCTTTTTTAAAACCATTTTTTATGAAATAAAATTTATAGGATTTTTTTATGGTATGAAAACGTACTGTTGGGGAGAGGAGGGAGGGAACAACTTATCAGCCAATCAAGACTTTTCATTCCTGTTGAGATTAATAAGGAAGCTAGAAAAAGTAATAAATTCCAAGAGCACCTTCAATATATATGCAAGAGCTTTTTAGGGCTGATTTTTGTAAAGTAATCTGTGATTTTTATATTCTGAATGACTGCAAGGTGAAATATTCCTGAAATTTGTTTGTGTAGCTCGTCCTTCATGTTGCTTATACATGTGTTTCCTAAAAAGTCTCATTAGCTGTACTAAGATAAGCCAGGAAGAAAAATCTGATAATGATCTGTAACTACTTCAATTTTCTTTGTGGAATTAGCTGTTTAGAGAACTCAAAAGCATGTTTTATACTGTGATTTCACAGGAGCCACAAAATCATACCACCTTATTAGAAAGAATATTAAATCAGACTGCTGTAGCAGCTGGTCCAGTTGTCCAGGTTTCTGATGTGTCTCATGGTATCTCATTTTGTGTGAGCTTTTTATTTATTTTTGCTTACTGATTTATGTCCCCCCCCCCCCTTTCCTTTTAGAGACGTGTTCTCTGCTGTACTAATACAAGCACTAGAGAAATGCTTTCTGTTTTGAAATAGTGTTACACTTTTTTTAATTCTTTACTACAAAGGTTCCTGAAAATGGATGTAGCAATGGTTTGTTAATTTAGAAACTTTCAGGCTCTACTTCATACATTTCTGCACAAAACTTTACAACACTTGTGGAAAACAAACTGTGCATCAGTAAATAGCTTTTTTTTTTTTTTTTTTTTTTTTAATTTAATAAACCAGGGAAGTGCTTGTTTTTCTGCACCACTATGAAACTGAATGCTGTCTGTATAACAATTCTGTGCTTAGTTCCCGAGGTCATGTTGCTTGTGCAAAGATATTGATCTCGAGCGTTGAGATTTAGCAATGTGCCAGTTGCCACTGTGTACATTCCAGGCTTTGCCACAAGTTTGATATGTTGCCCTAGAAGAGGGCTCATTCGCCAGGAGGCTGTTCTCCAATTTTGGATTTTTCCGAATGTTGTGAAGCATGATTTAAGTTTTGTAGGAATGCTCAGCCTGTAATCTTGGACATCTATATTTCATCTATGTTGTATTAATATTTTAACACACAAGATGAACCTGAATGTTTCCAGCTGTTATTTGAAATCCTAGTTTACACGGACACTTGCTTCAAGAACTGAAATTAATTGTATTTGTGTAACAAATTAAATCACTATACCACCATTACATATTTTTTTTTTTTTTTTTTTACCAATAGTATAAATTAATAGGAGTGTAAATTTATGTAGAAAAATCCCACTTTGGAAGAATGTACGAAAAAACAAATCCATCCTTTAGCAATCATCATTTTTGTTAAATATGATAAGGTAAAGGGATTGCTGACATACCGTTTCACTATATTTTGGAGTAGGGAAATCCTGTTCTGCCTTTATGAATTCTGCACAAATCCTATGACTTTTCTTCCTGGATTATCTTTTAAATCTTTTTTTGTTGCACGGAAGGGATGCACTGGCTTTGCACTTGCCGTGGTTATAGGAAACGCAGGAAAAAATGGTGGGCATAGTAAAGTGTATTCTGTTGTTAACAAAACTGAAAACACAGACAGACATCTAGCTTCCAAGCTATAGATGGTGTTTGTAGGTCGTATGTGTTACTTGGGGAAGGTGTGCTGGCAGTGGCAGAGTACACAGACCAGCATTCCACAGAACTTGTGACTTTGTACCCTGGAAGTGTTTGGCAACCTGCAGAGATTGTTACAGCAAACATTTTAAGCAAGTTTGAAAAAGTTGCTATTACAGAAAGAAAATAATCTTTTAACCTAAAATAAACACATTTTCAAACTTGATAGGAAAAAGAGTAAGAACACTTTTTTGTGTGTGTGTTTTTGTTTCAGGGTAGACTGGACATACATGGGTTTTGCCTCTGTCTTGGTATAATTATTCATCATGTTGGTCATACAGGGCAATGGGCAGCACAGCCACAGCATTTTATATGTAATAAAACTACACAGATGATATGCATGTTATGAAGAACAGAAAAGGTGAGCCTAAATACAAACAACTTAGAAAAGAAAACCAGATTTTCACAGTATGAGGTAAATCTTACTATTCTGGACAGAACACCATCTGAAACATATGTATGTACCCAGTTTTTGTCAATCGTATGGGTGTATCTTGTCAAGATGTGTTGGCTTTTTATCAGACAGAATGAAAGTCAATAGGTACTAGGAGGACTGACTAGAAGCTCAGTTTTAGACTAATAAATTATTGCCAGGATATAGTTACTATGAAACCATAGTAAGTTCAACAACAAAAAACAATAGTTAAGTTGTTAGTGATTGGAAATCTAAGCCCATTGGGGGTGGGTAAGATTATATGAATGGTATGCTCTTCTGATAGCCCCTGAAAGTATCTTTGCAACAAGCTTGACTTAATGTCTGAGACTATACATCCTGGCTGGGGCTGCACATAGGGCTGCAAGCAGGGCATTTTTAGGACTACCTCAGTAGTCCTAAGGTGATCAATGTACCCCTTCATCATAGAATGGCTTGGATTGGAAGCAACCTTAAAGATTCCCTCATTGCAACCCCCTGCCATCGGCAGGGCCACCTCCCACAAGACCAGGCTGCCTAAAGCCCCATCCAGCCTGGCTTGAACACCTTGAACACCTCCAGGGATGGGGTATCCACAGCTTCTCTGGGCAACCTGTGCCAGTGTCTCATCACTCTCTGAAGAATTTCTTCCTAACATCTACTCTAAATCTTCTCTCTTTTAGCTTAAAACCATTACCTCTTGTCCTATCATTATCCACCCATGTAAAAAAGTTTCCCTCTTTTGTATAAGCACCCTTTTAAGTATTGAGAAGCTGCAATAAGGTCACCCCAGAGCCTTCGAGCCTTCTCTTCTCCAGGCTGGAAAACCCCAACTCTCTCAGCCTGTTTTCATAGAGAGGTGCTCCAGTCCTCTCATCATCTCAAATTCGTTGGTGAAGAGGAGGTGTGACTGATTTCTAGTAACCTTTGGTCTTCTTGAAAAGTTTGGTTCTTTAGTAAGAAAGGGATTTCAGTTGACATCATGCCAGAGCTGGAGTTCCTGAAGATGACCAGCCAACTGGACGAGTTGGTTTTGTACAAGCTGTTTGGCCAGAAGGAGCAGCCCTCTTCTCTGTGTTGCACACTGCTCAAAACTTGTTAGCAGAAAAGACTTAGGATTCTCACCACTTTAGCCATTGGTAGATTTTCAGTGTGAAATTGTAGTGGAGAATGATGAATTTTGGGTATTCTTGTTTTACTGCTTCTGTAGTTGGACAATGTAACATGGTGTGATTCAGAAGATTTACGTGTTCCCTAGAGTATAGGTCCATGCCACATCCAAATGAGCATTATGTCTACCTTGGAAGGCTAGTGTGCAAGGTGAGCATAAAAATACATGGTGCAGTATAGATTTGGGTTGCTTCTGAATTTCAGCAATGGACAACAATTACCAATGTGCTTTTGGTCTGGTTCAAGCTAAGGGATAAATTCCTGCTTGGGTTCTGTGTGTGTCACTTGGTAAATAAAGGCCAGCCCATTTCGGACAAATTGCTTGCTTCACATTCTCACTTCAGTGTAGTTGTCTGAGGAATGAAGAAATACTTTTGATTTGTTTATCTATGGTAGTAAGTTCTGGTATAGAATTCCAGTGAGTTGTTGGAACTATAATTTTAAATGCTGATAGAATATTTTTCCTAAAGAGGTATTTAAACAAAGCGTTTTCTGGGTGATGATGTTCTTTTATTTGGCTTAGAAACCCAATTAATGAGAGGGCTTTTAGGTATTGAAAAACCCTGTGTTTTCAAACCCAAGTGTGAAAAGGGCTTATATAAATGAATAGTATGAGAAGTGTGAGCCATTCAGACTACAAATAAGTAACATGGCTCAAAAAACATCCCCTTTGCTAAAATTGTTTGGATATGTTTGAAAACACTATTAAATAATTACTAGTTTTGAGAGTGATACCATTTCTGTAGAAATCTTTAACAGATATTGAAACAAGTATGAAAGAAAAAGCTAACCGTTTGATTTTTTTTTTTTTAAATATATATATATACGTACATATATATAACTTAAAATGACCCAGGGGTTTCCAGACTGAAGGATAAGAGCTACTCCATTGCTAAAAACAATCTATTCAAGACCACCATGTGCTTCTAATAGAGACTTACAGGGAAAATATTGTAAATAGGACCATGTGCCAACCATGGCCTTTTGGACCACCATTTGGAAACTGCTGCCTTTTAATATTTATTTATTAGTCTATCATATAACTCTTTTGGCCACAGCAGGAACACACATTTTAAGTGTTAGAGCTATAAAAATCATAATGCTAACTGTCATGATTTTCTTCTTAGATAAATCTTCCGCTATTATTACATTTTCTTTTTTTTTTCCATATTTGATCTGCTGTGTTGGAAAACTTATTACACTTGAGTGCATGTGGAATCATTTTAAAATGATAATAAATACATTTCTACATATTAACTTTTCATGGGCCCTGATACTCAGAACAGTGATTAAATACACGTGCTTTTTTTTTTAGAAAACATTTACATAGTATTTAACACAGTATCATATGCTTTGTTAAATAGATGCATTGGTGTATTTCCTGAGTTGGAAATTAATCTTGCTAAAAATTTGTTCTTGAATCATTCTTCATGAAAAGTGAGCAAGTCCAGCTTTTGTAACTGATTTTTATGGATATATCAGCTTAGATATTAGAGAAGTACAGTCACAAACACTAACTGAAAAGAAAATGTTAATATTGTAAAATTTATTCTCGTGTTCAGGCTGAAAAGTGGTTGAATGAAACTTGAGCTGATTTTAGGTTTTGTTGATGGTTTCTTACGTGTACTTATTTTAAGATTATAAATACTTGAAAATAGCAGCAATGAATAAAAAGATATTTTTGGCCTAACTGCAGTGCTGTTCCTGTAACATTAACAGACCTCTTGAATCTCATGGCTTTTGGTTTTGATTTTTGTTGGAGGCAATTTCTTGTTATGTAATGATTTCGTCATGTTTGCATTGCACTGAAACCTTGCACGCAGGGTGTGCGCCCAGGCTGCTCGCTGGTGGTGTGCACACAGGATACCGGCACCATGCCGAGCTGGTGTGTGCTTTGTTTTCCTATGAAGGTATAGCAGATGAAGCAGCATCAGCTGTCTTAGTCACGGAGAGCCATACTCTCCTCATCACCCTGAAGGCAGTGAGGAGTCATTTTGCTAGGTAAGTTCTAGTTAAGCTCTTTGGTTTTTAACATAAGATATAAATCAATGGGCTTTTTTATTTCAGTTTGTTTCTTGGTACCCAGGTCTGTGTCTGATGGCAATCAGTAGGTACTCTGGCCTGAGAATGCCCCGAGGTACAGTTTGCCCTGCAGACTCCCCTTTCCTCGCATACCACTGTCTTATGAGCTGCCCGCAGTCTGTCTGTCTTGCTGTGCCAAGCCAGTGCTAGGCTGCCGAGTGCCTGGGGTTGTGTGTGTGCTCTCTGGCTGCACCCGATTTCTTATCGTCAGCATGGAGAGCAGGCCTTGTCTTGTGGGCGGCTTTGGGGCAGTCCAAAAGTAGTGGTGTAGTTACAACCGACGTGTTTGGTCTTTGAGATGCCTCTTGCTGTATGACAGTCAATTGGATAGTCTGTTTTCTACTATTCCAGCTCTCCTAAACTCTTGACAGAGACTTTGTGGTAAGTCTGATGCTTTCTGAGAAGTTTGTGATATCTGCCTAAAAATACTCTTTGTGGAGAGTTTACGAGGAGTTGGTGTGACTCTGAGACGCTGTCTCAGTAGCAGACTCCTTCTTTGAAGTAGGCTCTGTCACGTGCTGCAAGAGGCAGCCCTGGGAGACAGGAGCTCTGATTGAAAGAATCTACGTGCTATGAAGAAATGCTCTGACCCACTTCATCCATCTGCCTGGGCTGGTGGTTACTCTGTCTCCCTGAAGCATGAAAGATCAAAGATTTCCAGGTGTGGCACAGCATTATTTGCTTTAGCAGAGCTGGCTAAACAGGGGGGATAAGAGATTTCATGAGGATTTCTCTAAGCAGGCACACCTTTTGTGTCGAAATTACGTCACTTCTGTGAGGTTGTTGAAGCTGGAGGATTACATACCTTGGAGCCAGTACTGCATCCTTCATCTTTGCTGAGTGAATCAGTGTGACTGTTTCTGTGATGTTAATGTTGGTGTATTGGTACTTTGTGGTAAAGACGTCATTTTCTTCTACCAAGGCTGCTTCTTGTCCAATGCACATCTGAAATCTTCTACTGAGGTAGCTTTATTCTTCCTGTATCTCACCAATTTATAGTTAAAATAAAAAAAGTGGATTTTTCCTCCTAGACTTCTTCACTTAGGCATCCTTTGAAGAAATCTGCTTGTCAAAGATTATTTACTTTGAGAAGTCTACTCTGCTTTCCTCTGTTATTACATAAGAAGTGTTGATGGAGCACAGGACTGAACTGGTTTGCCTCACAGAACAGTCAGCTGTTCTAGGCTTATTGATTTTTCTTTGGATAGAACTGAACAGACTCCTTTGAAAAGTCTAGGCAGACTCCAGCATCTTGTTTGTTGAGGCTATGTCTTTGTTTGCTGCAGTGAGGACTTCCTCAAGCTTTCTGGAAGTTCTTCTTGAGATGTTACAGATATCGTATGGGAAGATCTCAGTTTTCTTTGATATTCTGCAAGTGATTTACTGAGCTACTCAGTCTTGTTCATCTATTCTTGGTAATGTATATACCATGAAATATTACAGGTCCTCGTTTCCCTTCTAAATTTGCATAGAAGGGCAGATAGCAGCTATCTTCTTTATATCCTTGTTTAAAAGGTGTAAATGCTTCATCCAAACAATACAGAGCCACTAAGCTCTAGCCTGTTAGATTATGTGAGTATAAATAGAGTTGGGAAGAAGGTTTGCTTGAAGGAGGGTCTTGTGACTGTGATCAGGATGCTGTGGAAAGCCTGTTCCTTTCAAGTGGCTTTGAGGCATGTACAGTCCCGAAGTTGGATGAATCTTTCATGTTGTGAGGAGCAGCAGGGCAGGAATGACCAAATAGTGTTTGGCTGGGCTCATCATAGATGAAAAGCTAGATAGAACTGTGGTCATTGCCTTGAAAGCTTGCCCAAAGAGGTTGTGGAGATATTATTGGAGATAATCAAGATCCATTTGGACATGGTCCTGTGCAGCCATCTCTCTGCCCCTGCTTAATTAGGGAGGTTTTACCAGATGACCTCCAGAGATCCCTTCCAGCCTTATGCATTGAATGATTCTGAGAGAGTGTCACAGTGATTTCAGTGTAAAATGTTACAGTTTGGGGGTGAGGTTGTGATGATCAACTCCATGCTATTAAAAGCAGCAAGAAAAAAGTTTCAGGCAATATTACACATTGATCTCTTTGAAATTGCCTCTGTGATTAGGCAACAGCTTGGCTCTGAGACTTCCTAAGCTAGAATCAGTTGAAACCTGCCAGCTGTGGATGAGGACTATAGATGATTCCCACCTTATACTCCTCTAAGCATGATCAGCTGTTCTTTTGGGTCTGAAAATGAAACTCCTCTGTCTGAAGAAGAAATAGTTGTCTGTCCTATTGCCAGAAGGGATAGGATAGAGATTGATAAACTCATGAATGGTATGGAGAGATTAAAAGAGGGATGATTGCCAATTGATTTTTTTTTTCTTTTTCCCTCCAATCCAAGAACTAGGGGCACCAAGTAAAATTAGCAAGATGTTCTTCATTCAAAGGGTGGTGGTGAAGCTATGGAAGCCTTGCTTCTGAGGAACAGGAGGGACACGTGTTGCATGTCACTCTGGTGTATTGCCGTTTTGTAAGATCTGTAGTATGAACCTTTGTTCTGTTTTTATTCTGAAATGGGGTGGTGGTGTGAGGGGGAACAAATCAAAAGAAAATTCAGAATTCAAAGTTCCTTAGACCAAAGCTTCATTTTCTCATTAATACTGGAAAAATATTCCCCATTTGAGGGGAAAAGAAAAAATACCAGAAGAAGAGAAATCTTTCTTTGGTAACGAATTAGAGTATTTTCTTCATCTGAAAGTTGCTATAATAGTCTTGGCCTGCTTGTACTTGTTTGCTTATTTACCTTTTTTTTAGGGGGGGGGGGGGGGGGGGGGGAGGATATTTGTATATTGTTTTTCCTCATAGTGAAGAAGATAGACTTAATGAAAGAATGGTATTATGTAACTAAAAAAAAAAAAAAAAAGATTATAATAAATTTGCATGATGTGGTAGAATATCCAAAGCAGCACTGATGACTGTCAAGCCACTGTTTCCCATGTTTCAGTGTCTTGAGTGTGTAAACTAAATTGTGGTCTTTCATAACTTGTGCAGGAGCCTTCCTGGGTTTAATTAGTAGGAAACAATAAGCTATAATTTTGTACTGCGGTACTAATGTCTTAGAGTATTTGACTGAGTTACAAAACTGTCAGGGCCATCAGTTTTTGGTAGGATGGTTAATTTGGTTTTAGGTTTTTAAGTTGTTTGGATGGTCAGGAAAAATTCTGGTCATGACTGGTCATGCTGTCTTATCCCTTGTCCAAGACTTGAAAGTGATTTCCTTTGTTACCCACTTGTGGAACGTTGGCTGCTGTAGCTAGGTATTGAACCTGTTTTTTTAGGATCACAATGTCACGGTTGGCGGTAAGGGATCTTCTGGCCTGCATGATGATTTCAGAAGGTAAATGAGAGGACACGGGAGGAAAAGGTTTTCTGCTGACTAGTTAAAGTGATTCTGACAATTCCATTGCTGCTTTGGTGGTGAAGTGAGCTCGACTTTATAACCACTGGTTATGACTATGGTAAGCAGCCAAAAATTTTGCAGGAATGCAGGAGAGGAGGAAAATTTGACTTTAACAGCTTATACATCATCCAAAAGTGAAAGGAATTTCATGGGACAAAATGAAAACAGTTATATAGCCCATGGGGATTTCCTCTACTGAATATCAAAGGTATACTGTAAACCACTGAGGTGTAAGCACTTCTGCTTGAAAAGATTTCAAGATCCTTCATGATGAAAGGAGTTAAGCAGTTGAAGCATAAGGGTTACTAACAAGTTTCATTGTAAAGTACATAGCAGTGTTATTTGAAATGTCCCATTGACCTCATTAGGTCTTTGTTTTATTTCTTTCTTGTTGTTTCTGTTTGACATTGAGACTGTTGAAAAGATTCTGTGATTTGATGTTTTTGGGTATGCCTGGCAGTTTCATCTCAATGGCCTGGCTCACACTGGGCCAAATTCAACTTTAGTAATTTCAATACATTTGTTTGCCAGAAATTGCATTTTTTTAAAAAGCAGATCTTGAAATCAGAGGGTTTAGCATTATCCCAGGTTCTGTGATGTACGCGTTGTTTTTAGGCATATTACATTTGTTCCTACTTAGAGGTATTAATTCTAGTGTAATTAAGTATTATATGCTTAAATGTTGATCAAAGAATTATTGACATGTATTAGAAAATTGTAGCGTTTTCCAAATCTACAGAAATTCCAACCAGATTCTCACCACCCTGCAGACAGTAATCTTGAGAATAATAGGAAATCCCTGCAGGGTGTGCCATTAACTTTCCCAGAGGATCAGCATTTATATCGCAAACTTTGCGAGGCTGAGGCTGCCATTTTGTGTGGCTTGCAGTTTTTAAATTTTAAATTAATTAGGTTTTAATTCTAAGTAGAGTCTTTATTTCAGTTGTTCTCAAAGTTGTTTAACAAAAATAGCTTGTTCTATGAACATTGGAACTAACAAATTGCCATTCTCCCACAAATTTTTGTCCTTTGTTTCCTGTCTTGTCTTTCATCATAGTTTCCATCCTTCTTCTCTCTACCCCCTTCTTGGGATAAAAAAAAAAAAAAAAAAAAAGTTTATTAAAATTGTAAAAGGCAAATACACTTGATAACTTAAAAATGGAAGCTGATTTTTTTCAGTGTATGTGGACTTAATCAGGATATGACTAGAACTGTGTTAATCTCATAAAACAAGCACCTTCAGAGATTTATTGTGGCTTGACTTCTGGGGCTCTTCCTCAGATGTCTGAGAATCAAATAGTTAAAAAGCAACATAATGAGAAGAGTCCTGTTGAAGACTATAGAACTTTCCAGTTTTAATGTAAAAATATGTTTTTTAAAAAATCAAGTTTTCTGAGAAGGGTAATTCAGATAAATGATTCTTCATGTATTTTTTTTCTTTTATATTTATGTGAAGTTAAATGAGTGGATATAGAGATGTTTGTAGCTGATCATAAACTCCTGAAAAGCTTTTAAGTATTGTTCCTGAAGGCTGTGGATTTTACAGATGTAGCCATTCATGTGAGTGCAACAGGGAAACAAAACACAGAAGGAACTACAGGTAAAGGAATTAACTGAGGCTGTGTTACTGGTCAAGAACTCATAATTTTTTGGCTGAACTGCTCTCAGTGCAATAGCAAGCATTTTTATGCTACCAGCCTGGCCAATATAATCAACATTTATGTGAACAAATTAGAGATAACTACAAGAGGATTATCTGTAATATTTAACCTGTGATCTCTAGAAGCTCAGTGTGTGTCTTAAAAAATCGATGGCAGTATCACAGCCTGGTGGGGTATGCAAGGAGAAGTGCTGGTTGTCAAAGTGGAGTTGCAAGTGAAGTTCTGTTCCAGGCAAGCTGCCTGGGGGGTTCCTGGAAGACATTCCTTGACTCCCCTAGCTTATGTTGCACCCAGCCAGGTAAAACAGGAATGATATTCTTCAACAGCTTCGTAGTGTTGTATATTTTTTTTGTTTTAATACTGTACAACTTTTGTGTGTGTTACATAAGAAGCTTAAGGAACATGTTTACATAGATGTGTCCCTCATCTATGCACACTGTTCAAGGTATGTTCCTTATGAAAAAGGAAATGTAAGGACAAGCTAAAGTAAAAATAACACAAGCAGTAGTATAGTTTTAGCAGAACATATTAAGATGGCAAAGGATGTAAGAGCAAGAGGCATAGTTAGAGGGTCTGTATATAAAGATCTTGGCTTCTGTTGCGAATAGACTGACTGTGGCATAGCAAAATTACATACAGGAATGTAAGGAATTAAAAGTCGTAAGATTACCGAGAGCTGTAAGACTTGACCGAGTCTAAGTATAGAAAAACATTTTAATATATTATTGTTTTAATAAAAGTCAACAGTCAAAACTTGCAGAAAAAAAGATAAGACCTAGACAAATCATAATTCTTAACCAATAGCACAGTTTTGAAGCAGCAATGTATTAGTAAAATATACTTTGAACCTGTGCTCTTAGTAAGAATCCAATGATAGAGTTGTGTAGCAAGGAAAACCTCCTTTGAGACTTTGGTTTAGCAGCTAAATCTTATCAAATTATGCATTACTTAATACATGAATCAAATGAGAACAAAAGAAAGTAGTGAATTAGAATAAACAGACTAAACTGAAGTCAAGAATCGGAGTACAGAGACTAAACTGAACATTTAATACTCATATTAACTTGAGTTCATCACGGGTTCCGTACATGTAAGACTTTGTGCTTACTAGTTGAGCTGTCTTGTTTGAAGCTAATGGTTAATAGCTTAGAAGTTGATTAACTTGTCATACCAGTCTCACCATACTTTTGTTTTTCTCAAACTAGATGAAAGGTTCATTTAAGTATGGTTACTGTACTACTGCATTCCAGATGATGCTGGTAGTTAATGACACTCTTTGTTGTAGAAATCAGGAAACGTGGGTTTGAGCCTCTGGGATCTCTATGGCTGGAGTATGAAAATATTATGTCTTAAATGGTAAAGTGTTGCTGGAACAACTTGGCAAGCAGCATAGCTGATAGTAGATGTCAGTAGTTTTGTTTTTTAGAAGAATTTATTCACTAGAAGAGCTGCTATGTCATGTCCACCCATGCAAAAAATACTACTTCTAAAACTATAAATCTCTTTATTAATAAGACTACTCCATGTTTGTTAGGGTGCTTGGTAGGGGTGTCTGGCTTCAATCACAAGTACTGTCTGATTGCACTTTTATTTAAAATTGATTGAATCTATCTATTCAAAATCTAGGTTCTGGTTGGTTAAATTGGCTGACATTTAACATGAATTAATTTTGTTATACTGAATAAAACATCCCTTGTGGTATGCAGCCTTATTTCAATTTGAATTTTTAATTTAAATAGAAGAACATTATTCATGGAAGTTTACATAATGGAATGTTTGTCATAAAGTGCATTTAATGTATGCCAAGCTCAAGTGTTCTTACTGTGAGAAGAGACAGACTTTCTTGCCCATTTGGCTTGTTTTTCGAAGTTTTCAGTGAAGTGTGGGTGGGGCAGAATTGGCATTGGAGACAACAGAAAGATTTCTGGATTAGCAATTTCATTGAAATATTAGGATCCTTGTGTTTCTTACAAATTTCACTTTGACTTTAATTATAAGAGAAAAAACAAAAAAGATATTTTCTGTTTTCCTAAATTAAATACGTGTGTAGTACCTTGGATGTTTATGGAAGGTCCTACACTATTTTGCTGTCTGAAGGAAAAGTCATCTATGGAAATACAACCACTGCCAGTGTATCTCTTGGGGCTGCTGTTAGGGATGAAAGCATAACTTAGCTTCCTTCACAACATCTTATCTCTCTACTAAGCAGTGTGCATCATTTGGAAACTTTATTATGTAGTGACCTGTTCTATCTAGGTGCATTAAGGATCAGTTCCTTAACCATGATGGCAGAGGATAAGGCAGATACTTCAGTGCTGCTGAAAGGAATTTCATCTCATTGAGGACACCATGGTTGTTTGTATGCTAGAGATTGTGGTTAAACTCCTGTCTCCCCATGTACACTCTTAAGTAGCTATTATGCAGTTCCATGTTTGAAACCACGTCTTTTGGTGCAAAAATGTAAATGGAAAGATGTCAAAACCTATATGTTTTCAAGCAAGCCTGAACAGAATGTCATAATTATGCTGTGTGTACATGGGATGCCTATTGTGCATTCCTCACTTCTTCACAAGAAAAAGTTGCTTAATTCTAGCAGGATTAATTTCTTACTGAGAAAGACTGATGCCTTTAATTTTCATGAAGACTCAAATGTAAAGCAAATGTAGTAAGTATTAGTGATGAGCAATGGCAACCCCTTGTAACGAACTTACCTTCACCTTCCTTCCCAGAGGTGGAAGCTGGTCCTGCAAACAACTGAGAACAAACCAGAAACATGCATTTTTCTGCTTCTGAGATATGTCGCAAAATTTCTTCATGTTCTGCAGGCTTACTAGACAATAGTGAGGTCTGAGGAAATACATAGTGATTCCAAAATTAACTTTCAAATTAACTTTTAATATGAGAAGGAATCTGGAATTTATTTAAATCCTTCCCCTCCCACCGTGCTGGGATACTAAAGAGTGATGGATGCAGTCTAAGGATTTACGGCTCTCCCATTTACATTCACATACAGAGGAGGTGCCATTCCTGAAAACTCTCAGCATCCTACCTCAAACTTTCATCACTAAAAGATATGACAGCATTATACATATAGAAGCAGTGCATTAAATTGTTAAGTAGATTTATTTATTTGGAGAGAAGGCTACAGATGATGAAAGGGTGAATTCACTACAGATAAGAAATGGAAAAGTGGGTCAATTAGAAGATGACAGTTGAATTTTGGAAGTAGATTGTTCCTAATGTAGTTCCTAATGAAGTAGATTGTTCCTCTACTTCCTTTGAAAGTAGAATATTCCTACTTGTTCTAAAAACGTCAAGATTCCTATCATTTTACTCTGTTCATTCAGATTTAAGTCTTTTTGTTTGTCATCTTTGATATGATCTTTACAAGTGTTTGCTAACACAACTGATTTAGTTATTGCCTTAAAAACATAGTATTTTTTGCATTGCATGAATACCACGTTGATTTCCCATCTACACTAAACAGTTGACTTGTAATGGTGGCAAGCAAAGTTTGATGATTAAAAATATGGCAAAACTGAAAATGCAGCAGAATACTTGTTTTGTTTTCAGCTGACTAAAGCACTTTTTTTTTTTTTTTTTTAGCATCAAACAATGTCTTTGTATTCAATAAGATGAAGCTATAAGGGTGGGTTATTTCAGCTTGTAGGCAGGGATGGAAAATTGTTAGTGTTTGAGGATTTTGCTTTGAAGGTGTGTTTTTCCACAACTTTGTAGACAAAAATATTGAACAAACAAACAAAACAAATTCCGCCATTCCCCAAAACAAACATAGTCACCTAACTCTGCTAGGTTTTGGATTATAACTCAGAATTGTAAATAAGTGCCTCCTGCTGATGGATAAAATGATGTTAAATCTGAGAAGAAGTAACAAGATGGTGAATACCATGTCTTTTAAAACTCATTTTCCTTTTTTTGTTACTCTATTCTGTTTTATTTCAGTATTGGTCTAGTTAATGCTTTCTTAAGAATCATGAAATTATAGCCAATGTTAGAAAATCTGGCCATTTTTAAGCATTATCAAATCTAATCTAGGTATTTAAGAGGTTGGAGCTGAAGTTCCATGACTTGCCAAGGCAAGAATTATTCAGGAGATAGAAAAAGTTCAGTACATTGTCTTCAGGAAAGCACTGAAGTCTCTGATAAGACTGGAATTCAGCTTTTGGCTATGCCATCATTCCTTAGGAGCTCCATGCATACAATGGGTCTCTTGCCTCTTGCCTTTAATCACCTAAGAGAAGTTCAGCCTGTAGAAATGCTTTTTTTTTTTTTTTTTTTTTTTTTTTTTTGGTTGGGGGCTGGAATAGTGCTATATCACTTGTTTAATGAGTTCAGTACTGAAGGAAACTTGAAGGAAAATTATATATACTAATTGTCCTAAAATGTAGTTTAGAACTATCAAGACATAATTTTCCTGCACTCTATTGAAATTTATTCTATAAAATCTGTGAGGTATTTGAACTACTTGTTGCATGAGGGGAAAAAAATAGAAAATCGCTATTAGAGTGTACATCTATTAATCTCTGCACCAATTTCTGGGTTCAGACTCAAAAAGACTGTACTGCTGGTTGCAACAGACTCTGAAATTGGGATGTTCATTTTTTATTTTTATTTTAAAAAAATAATTTATATCTAGTATTTTCCCTTAGCTTTTGCAAAATAAATAATTGTTCAATAATTTAATTAGGTTGTAGCATGACATTTTTAATATATGATCAGTGCTTTGGATTGATTTAAACTTGGAAAACTTTGCCCTTATAAGGGAGATGGATGAAAGATGAGCCTAAAATAGGAGGCTTGGCACATGCTTAACATCTTCAGAGGGGTATGAATGTAAGGACTGTTTCCAGCAAGATAGCTCTAGAAAAATCCCAGTATTTTAATCTGCTTAAAATTTGGGGCAGCAAGATTTCCCAGTTGTGTGATAAACTCAAATAAACATGCTCAGTGTCAGAAAGCTGGAGAACTCTTGGTGCATAAAGTGATCTGTTCTGTAATCTTTGCATCTGAAGCCATAGGAAAAGAAAAATACAGGTTATGCCTGCACAGCACCTACTCTGCCCCTCTCCAGAACTACTCACTCGTATATTCTTTATATGTCCATGAAATCGCAGCCCTTTTTCCTCCTGTGAATTTGTTTTAAAGTTATGCTTAATCCAGAGGAAAAGAGCATGTTCACATGGTACGAGCAAGTTGCTGTTTGTCAGCTAAACCTCGGTACCTGTTTTCTGTGTGTATCACTACCCTGTTGCATGCAGTCCCCTTTGCCCCTATGTGTGGTAAGCATACAGTGCAGCTGATCCCTCAGCCAAAAGCCAGGCTGGCTTAAAATTGGCACGAGGTGCAGTACGATGTGCCAGGACTGCGTGCATGCTGAGCACAGGGACCTTGATCCCTTTGGAGCTGTGATCCTGACTTCAGAACCGAAACCACTTTAGGTGATGTCTTGCTAAATATTTCATCTGGAGATATTAGAGCTAGGCCTTTATTGTTTACGTAACACTGGGGGATGGTAGCCTGTATACAATTAAAGAAAAAGTGTATGTTTTGCTTACCCACTGTCTATTAACTTAGTAGGTGTCCCCACTTTTCTTCATTACGGCAAACCTTTAGTCTGTTTATATTGTTGCACCTCATAGGTGCTGATGTTTACAAGCCTAGTGGGATATTTGCTTGGCAGTTATGCTAATAAGCAAGCTTATAAATCTATCGACTCCATATATTAGGGTTATGCCTTGCCTAGTCCAGGCTTTTAAGGTGTGATCCTGATTGATTTACCTAGCTCGATCTAATTAACACCTCCAGTTAATGGAGTTAAAGCCTAGGGGGAAGCTTAAGCATTAACTTGTGAGGTTTAGCACTTTTTGAAGAACAATTGCTTTGTCTTGACAAGAGTTTTAGTAAGGAGTAAATTAGGTCAGAGCAGGTAACAGATCCAACATCCCTCTTAACATCCCTCTTAATTGCCAGGCAAGGCAATGTCCTACCTCTGCAATCCCAGAATTTCAGGCTTGCTGTGATTCAGTGTAATTTTTGTTCTCATCAGCTTATGAGAGTTGTAGGTAGTACAATACTGTGATGAAAGGTATTATGCATTCCCTATATACTAAGATATACCCTTCACTTAGAAGGATTTAATGACCACTTGAAATTCAGAAGTTCACTGTTCAAACTTGTTTTGCGTTAAAAGCAATGATTGTGATTATGCTGTCTGCCTGTCTTAGGGTTTCATCACTTATTACTTTTGCATTATTAGCTCTTTTCAATAAAAATTGGCAAATGTCTCAAAGGGAGGAGAAGTAAACGTCTCAAAAACCTCTATAACAACAGAAAGCTGAATAAAGGAGAGAGACTTTATTAGTACCTGAGCTGAGGAAGAAAAGGCATTAGACCCAAGGGAATTGGCATTGGTAAGGGTGATCTCATAAATGTCTTAGGCATGGAAAGAGCTTTAATGTGACCAAAATCAATCAACTGCATAACACGTGTAGGAAAGTAAGCTTTGTTACTTCACTCACAGTGCTTGTTGAATATTTTTTTAGCAAGCATGCATTTATTTTACAAGTAGCTATATCTTAAGCACTCTATTTTGAACAAGGTGGCTATTGGTTCTGTGCATATTAAATTAACTGATAAATTAACTTTATTTAGATTTCAGAGGTGCATTCAAGATCCACTGCATTGCCATTAGGAAAGCCAAAGCTGAGACTGAGATGATGGACAGAAATTAATTGAGAATAAAAAATAATTCAGAACATGCTTGCAGATTCATTTATTTGTTAATGTTATTTTATGGACTCCTTAAAGGCCCTTCTGTAGGATGATGAAACATCCTATTTGGGTGTACTTCTCCATATGAATGGTTTAATCTTTTCTCAAGTAATTTGGGTCGAGATGTCAGATCAGAGAATCTTTTGTACCAAATAAAACCATGTGAAAATATTTAGGTGTATTTTGTAGGGGAAAGATGCTTTAGCTTTCTGGGAAACATCAGTCTGGGATTACAGTTAGAGACAGTATATGAAACTAAGTGACTAATCCAAATCTTTCATATCCTTGTTGTTTTACAGAGTGACTTGATTTCTTGACTAATTTTTCTCCTGTTTGGGAATCTGCATGAGATCTTTCCCTGAGTCTTGACACTGATTATATCATTGACTGTATCATATCACTCTTCACTGTATTAAAAAAAAAAAAATCAACTTGTATATGTACAGAAGGGTTACATAATGACATTAGTAGGCTGGTCACTTTTCCAATGTATGTGAAAGTGCTTAGCAAAGGGCATTTTTTAATGAGGAGTTTGTTTTCTTTTTCCCATAAGAAGACTGCTTCATATTTGAAATGTTATCTGCTTGTTTAGATAATCAGGAAGAAGTGGAATTTTCTTTGCCTGCAAATGTGTTGTCTTTTCTGTTAATTCAGAAAGTAATTTATTGTGTGATGGGATAAAGTCTTTTTGACAAATCTCAGAGTGATCTGATATCTGCTTCTAATACTGTCAGTGACTTGGAAAGATTTTAATTAAAAGCATTTCTGATGTCAGTCAGAAATGCAGAAGCAATAAACTGATGTTGATTACTTTTAGTTACAATTTTGTTTAAAAATGTTAATAAAAAGTATAAAATGTCTTTGAACTTTACAAAAAACCATCTTCTAAACACTATTATTTTTTAATTTGAGAGCACAGCTTCAATTTTTCTTTCTCCTGGGCCCCCGCCCCCCCCCATGCTTGATTAATGAAAGGGATTAGTATGGTTCCTATTGTTTACATCTCTGTGGGCTGAGATTATTTCATTGCCCTGCTTTGCAGTTTTATTCATTTTAGGAATAAGGAAAATAAAGTTATTTCTTTTAAAAAGTGGTGTGTGCCAGACTTCTCTTGATGTGCATAAAAGGTCTGTCATACATAGAAAGGGCATTATTAAATTAGTATTATAAGTAGCTATGCAAGCTGACTGGGGTGGGTAAGATGTGCTGTGAACAGAGCTACAGGGTTGCCAGCATCCCAAGCCAAAGCCCTCTTGTTCTTAACTGATGTCTCCAGTAAACTAAAACAGCTACGTTTTTGTGAAATGTGACCATGCAGAGAATGTTGACAAAATTTATGGCTTTAATGTATCTTTAAAACCAAAGTGAAATTATTTTCGGGGACTTTAGTGATGCTGACCTTTATAATTTAAGTAAACTGGCATGCAGAGAGCAGTTCTGTAGCTGTGCTAATTTAAGGATAGCTGTGATTAACTTGTGCTGAAAAAAAAAAAAAAATTAAGTAGTCCCCGGTTTTGCCTCTTTCTGCTTTTCATTTGAAGATCTTTTTTCTTTGTGTTGTGGTTGGGATCTTCCTGTTTCCATTCCTTTCACTTTCCATTCCAAAATAATGAGGATGGTGGTGAAGAAAGCAAACTTTCTTCTCCAAAAGACAGCTAGGTGGAAATGAGCCAAGGATCAAGTTAAGGCACCCCTTCAGAAAATCACTGTGAACTTCTTAGAGTACAGTTTCCAGTGTACAGACATCTGATCCAGCTTATAAATATATAGCAAGGAATAAAAACTTTATGTATGCAAACACTGATTAGTTTTTTTGTTAGAAAAATAAGCCATTTATATTCCACAGAAATCCAAAGACAAACTATCTCTTGATGAGATTGATGTATTTTTTTTAGATTGTTGACTGATCTTATCTGTCTTCTATGTGGGGAACCTGCCACAGTTAGAAAAAAACACAAGCATTACAAAATTTGTCTTGTTCTTAATTCCTGAGTGAGAGAAGAATTGAAGACTCACCCCTCAGTGGAAGGGAAAGAGAAGGCATGTGCTAAGGAGGGGCAATGCTGCAAATCCTGTCACATGGAGGCAGTGGCACCCATGAGCAATGCATGCAGCTGTGGTGATCAAGCTGAGATTTTGAGCATCCTTTTAATTGAGGATTTTTTTGTAATGTACCAACTCTGGGTAGGAAACCTGAGAGGCCTGCTATCCAGGGGCAGTAGGCTACATGAGATCATGTCTTCCCTTTAATGTGTGACTGAATCTCCAATCCAAAGGGAAGTGAATAACATGAGTGGAAAATGTATATCTGACCCCAAAATCTACGGTGAGGGACATTTTGCTTCCATAAGTCAATTTTTCCCCTTGCTTGGGGGAAAAGCCCAGCCCCAGGCTGACCACCACTGCTCAAAACAAACCAAACGACCAAAACTCCCACCTTACTTTGCAGACTTACAGCCAGGAAACTGAACCAGAGCTGGACAGATTGAGGACATCTGACTTTGCCAGAAACTGTCGTTAACTGTGCTTTTAAAACAGATTTAAATTTCCCCTCAGCTGTCTGAAAATCAGAGTATAAGATCAAGATTTGCTGTATTGCAACTGCCTGACCTTTAGATGAGATTGGTTGGTGGGCTCTCCCAGAGCTGAGGAAGAGGAGGAAAGAGGTGGTCATGGAAGACCTCAACCTGAGGAGTATATCTTAAGTCTCGCTCCAGCAGTACCCAGACTTTGGAAGCTCTAGATGTAGAGGGAGCAACATTCTCATTGAAGATGTTTTGCACCATACTCTGGGAAAAAATACAAGACGAAGACAAACATAAAACTTTAAAATTAAAAATACCTCCCCCCAAAACATCAAATTAATAAATAAAAACAACAACAACAAAAAACATTTCAAGATGATTAAGTCTGATCTGGTTTAAAAAAAAAAACAAAAAAAAAAACTAAAGGTAGATGCACATAAATTTGTGTTTCCCACTGTAGAAAGCACTTAAGAGCCATGTGATTTGTGAAATAATCTTAAAAAAAAAGCCATCAATCTGCAGATGAAAAATGATAGTTTAAAAATGTTCAATATTATGGAGGGGACAAAGGTAGTTTGTGTGTAACAAAGAAATAAGGGAGGTGGAAAAAGAAGGCAAATCTATGATCTGAAGCTTGTGCTTGTAGGAAGTAACAAAAAAAGCAGAGGGATCCCAAGGAGAAAATAGTAACTTTGCATTTAAGAATGTGGAAAATTACGAATTTATCTCTTTAGTATTTTTTTTTATTTTTTTTTTTAAAAAAAAAAAGCAACAAAAAAAGTCTGTATTGTGGCGATAAGAGATGATTATGTGATTATGAAACTTTCCAGTACTAGCTCAGGAGGCTGTGAAAGAGCAGAGTATGTAGACATACTAGGTAAATCAGCTAACTCCTGTCCAATAACTTAATGGATTATCTGTAGAGCTCTCTGTACTGATAATGCTCATTATTATTTTCTTTCCTCAATAACTTGTTGCATGTGGAAAATTAAGATTTACTTGGAAGAAGTTCCAGACTTAACAGCCTGACGCCAGTCTTGGATAAGACTGACCCAGGACTTGATTAACCAAGAATTAAAAGAGGTCAATGTAATTAATGCTAGCCAACATAACTTATTTGACAAGATCAGCTCTGATTTTTATCTGGGGAAATGAAAAAAAGAAAAAAAAAGTTTTCATGCAAATATACTAATATATAATACATTCCAGAAACAGAGCTCAGATAAAGTTTAAATGACTGAGTGCTGAGATGGCCATACAGCTCCTTCCTCTCCCCATCAGTACTGAGTGAGCAGGGTACAGTGTTCCAGCTCTTACAGTCGTTAAAAATATTTTTTTGTTTTGTTTTAGCCCAGAAATATTGGGAAACAAAACAGAGATAGTCCTGGGAGCTAAGAGTAGGAGTCAAGATTTTTTTCTCCTTAGAAGAATTCACTAACTCTAGGCTTGAAAAACAATGTTGGCTGTCACGTTTTGCCCATGTTTCTTCCAGTCATTCTGAACAATGAAATACATATGAAAAGAGAGCAGATGATGAGAATTTGGATACTGCGGAGACCTAAGATATAATTAGATCTATGACTGCCATTTATCAGGGATAAATTTGTAAATGGTCTGTGGTCCATACGTTCTGACTTGGTTTTGCACAGAGCCATAAGAAGTTGGAACAAGGCAAAATCAAAATGCTCTATACTCACTGTACTAATTATGGCTAATAAGCTGTAGCTGGGGAATCACTGAATGACTATTTCAGTGGAAAACTGCAAGTGACTTATTTTAGCTTATGCCCTTTGATATTTATGATATGAAATAGAACCTCATATATGAAAAAAGTCTGCAAATGTTACAGAAGTTTGTGAAATGATGAACAGCGAAGAGAGCAAGCATCCGCTTCAGAACCATATGGACCACTTGGCAGGTGGTAGCAAGATGACAAAATGCATTTGAATGCAATTAAATGTGGAGTCCTACATCCAGAAGCAAAGGTGGCTGCTGGAAGGGTGATGGTGAATAATCAGCTGAATCCAAGAGTTCCTGATAAAACCGTGGCAAAAAGGACCAATACAAATGTGTGGCTGGGCAAACAGAAAACAGAGCAAAGATACATACAAGCAGTCAGGATGTTATAATTTCTGTGGTAAGCTAATTATTTTGTTTGTTGCTGGCACCCATAAGTGGGGTTTAATTATAAGTGCTCCAAGCCCAATCTTTTAATTAAAGGATCAGAAAACAGCTGAAGAGCCTGGGTCTTGGGTCCCTTCAGAAAGACGAGGTTGAGGCTCAGAGAGATGACCTTTGCCTGCCGCTGTGCTCCTACACAAAGAACTATTCTGTGATAGCGGGTCCGTAAGTTAAGCAAACAAATCTATAAGCAGATCCAGGGGCAGGAAGACTAGATAAATTTAATTCAAAACTAAAGGTGCAAGTTTTTTTTCAGTAAGGATAACAACAGCAGAACATTGCATTGCCATATATGGGGTGAATTTCACGGTGAGTTTTAATCAAGATCAGATGTCTGTCCCTACAGAAGAGCATTATTTCAAGTATTAATATAGAAGAGCATTATTTCAAGTATTAATTCAAATATTAATTTAGCTTTGTGGCCTGTAATACATGAAAAGTAAGTTTATGTGATCACAGCGGATCTAGTGGTTTACTAATCTGTGCTCCCTAATGTGATCAGGTGCTTACTGTACATGTTGATAGTCTTGTTTTAAGGGAACCCAAAAGGGAAGGCGGAAATATTCATCATATGAAGCTCAGTTTCCCAGCATGATAAACATCTGGCTCTTCATAGGAAACTTGAATTAATTTATTATTTTTAGTTCACAGGCATCTTGGAGTAGGGTGGTGTTATTTACACATTACAATTGTAAACAAATATGATGCCAACGAACCAAACTTAGAGTTGCCTTTGCAGTGTATTTCACATTTAGTTGAATAGTTTTTCATCAAATGTTAATTTTTCCAAAATGGACGCTTTATTCTTTCGTATTTCATTTACTTCAATCATAACTCTTTCTCTCCCTTTCTTGTTCATATTGAAATAAAATTTTGGCTATAGTCATATATAAATACATAGAAACTTCTTCCTATATAAAATAATTAAATTATATAAACATATATAAATAAAATACATCATGTAAATAAAATTCAATACATGAACATTCATAGCCTGTAAAGCTGACAGTCTACATAAAAGGGACGGAGCTGGAGAAAGTAATATTTTTAAAAAGGGTGTTAATATAATACCTGTAACTTATGTTGATAGAACTCAATATGAATAAGAAATCTGATTTTCAGTTGTGTCCATATTTACCATTTTTTCATGGTAGGTGTCTACCTAGAACTGAATTTAAAAATACTTATTCTGTATTTTTCAATCAAAAATGTCTAGCAGTTTTTGTGGGAGAAACTGCTTAAAACTTTATCGTGTCCTTTCTTAATAGTTCTGTAGAATGTGTACTTTGGAATGATAATTTAGATTTTTTGGAGAAAATGATATATTTCATAATGCATTTTCATCTGTCCCAATGAAAAAAAAAAAAATCAAAATTTCGGGCAGGGTGTAAGCTTTAAAATACTTTGATGTCAGTAGATGAAACATCAGATATTGTTCTTACTGTGTACACTTGTATTTTGCTCAGCATCTTTTGCAAAACAAATGCATTATCTGTATAGACTTGCTCAGCTTCATTTACTTTACTTTTCTTATCCCAATTGGGATGTGGTGCTTGGCTGGGGGGTCAGGTGGATGGTGTGGGGCTGAGCAGGACGAGGGCAATGTTAGGAGAGGTGTTATGTCTGGCAGACCATGCTTGAGGCACTGCTTGCTGTGCTGAAGAGGAAACAGGAGGGCACATCATTTCAGAAAGCTGTCTATTTAGAAATGAGAATAAAGATTAGAGACTCACTATTTTTCTGCTCTTCATAATATCTCTGAAAGTAAGCTAAATTAGATGACTTGCCTGCTTCCTCTTGCTGGTCCTGTGAGTTCAAAGCACTGGAGACTGCGTAGTTCAGTTCCATGCCTGTATATACATCAGACGACAGACCTTGGCTGGGTCCCTGCATACAATTTAACTACAGTTTTATTTAGCACATATGATGGACCTGTTCTTCATAGGAGTGCTGTTGGATTGCTGCCTTAGTGGTAAGAAAAAATGGATGGTGAGAGTAGAAGAGATGCCTTTGGGGCAGCTAGAAAGAGCTGAGCTCTGCGCTGGGCTCTCTGCCGCCCATTTGCTGTGTGATGCTCGTGTGTCACCTAGCTTTTTAGGAGGTCGTCACGAAATATGTGCCTTGCTTGCCTCTCTCAGCTCTGGGCTGATTTGCAAAAATGCTGAGCGCTCAGTCTTCTCAAGGAGAAGCTGTACTTTGACTCAGGAGATGATGTGCTTTGAATATTTAAATACATATATTTCCCAAGTACTCTGGAAAATAAGGGCCTACGTTTCCATAATAACCACCTATATTTATATGCTGCCTGTTGCTCATGCTAGAAGCAGGCATAATGCTGACCCTAAACGCTAATGATGCTGTAAGTGAATCACATCGACTTACTGATGAACTTTGTAGAATATTCTCTCAGGAAAATAATTCTTGCCACCAAACAGCTCTCAAACTTGCAAGAAATGATGCGTGGAGTCGTGCAATAGGCAATGGAAGTAAGACAAAATATTAAATATAGTGAATATTGTAGTGAAGTATAGAGGACAGCACAGCTGGAAAATGGCATGTGTGTGGATAAATGTTGTGTTATAATTCATCTATGTGAGGAGATTGATTTGCTCAGGCAAGCTAAATTGGGGTGCTAACTCAAGAGATTGATTTTCTATTCCTGTGCTCTATTTTTTTGTGGGTTTTCTTTTTTCCTTTTTTTTTTTTTTTGGGGGGGGGGGGATCAACATGGACAATGATTGAATGAGATAAACCTTATTTCCATGTGAAGTGAGTTTTTGTTGGTACTAAGGGATTCTTTCGTGCTTGTTTTTTTCTTGTCCTTTTTCCTTTTGTGGTTTTATAACTTAACTTTGTTGAATACTGAAAAGATTTATATGGATAGGAAGGAAGCAGTGCCTCTTCAAGATACAAAGGTAGTAGCAGAAAGAAGTAGCCCTGGGATCACTTAATTTCACTTGCTTTCTGCAGATGGTTTTAATGGCTTTAGTCTCCTGCAGATAGTCGGTTGCACTCATGCCAAATTAACTATTATCTTGTAACTGGCTATAAATACGAAGGAATAAAACAACTCTGAAGAATGCTAATTTATGGTTGGAACTCCAAATCTTCTCTTGTAAATATTAAATGTTTTGTTTCACTTACCTGTTAGTATCAGTTCACTGCCATAAGCATTTTGTTGGCTCTTAGGGGTAAGGGAACCCAAAACGCATTGCCTAAAACAAAGGGGGTTGGGGCACGACTAGGACCTATAGGGGTACTGCAAATTCAAGTAAGTACAAATCTTGTTGGTACTCAAAACTGTATGTAACGGGGGATTCTATTTTGTCTGTCTGGGTGATTGGTGCACACATTGTATGTGTGGTGTGAATGCTCATACTTTTAAAATTTGTTGTTGTTATTGTTCATACTTTGGGAGAAATACTATAAGCTCAGAAAGAAAACGGTTGCTTTGGAATGGAAATGAAATTTAAGATATACACAGAGTCATACAGTTTGATTAAAAGCTGATGTACCTCTTCCTTCCCCCTCAAATAAACAACAAAAAAACTTTATTAGCTGTAGTACGTGCACACAAACAGAAGTGAGTTATCAGATCATCTCAGCTCTATTGGTTATGTTATATGTTACAGAAAGGAAACAAGTTTGGGACAGATACAGTAGGATATTTTTATGTTCCTCCATGAAAAGGAAAGCTCTGTAATTCCAGAAATCAAGCTGTACACATAAATTAAAAATTATGGAATATCCAAACATTAAAATATGTAAACCAGCATGTATTAACCAAAAAAAGTTTTGTTTTGTTTTGTTTTGTTTTGTTTTTTTTTCCTGTTGATTCTGTTGCTGGGTTTTGTGTGCTTTTGGTTTTTGGGCTGTTTGGGTGTTATTGATATTTCTGTTGGGTTATTACTCAAAAGAAGGCTTAATATCTCTGTGTTTTGCAGTGTGAGAAACAGGGCAAGTGCATTTTCATTGAAACCAAAAAAAAAAGTTCCTTCTAATGACATAGAAGTCTGAAGTTAGAAAGCTAGGAGGTGATGAGGTAGTAAGCAACAACAGTGACAGGCTGGGAAAGGGAATATACACACTGGCAGAAGTTCAGTTCTTTGAGTAGCTAACACTGTCATACATTGAGATCATATAAGGTAATTTTAATATTTAAATTTTGCTATTCCATTGTCAAAACACTCTATTAAAAACACTGTGTTGGTTTGACAAAATAATTTTGCTCAGAAGAACTTCAGTAAACAGGCAATTATTAACCAGCAGTATTGGCAGAGCTAGGCAATTTTTTGCATATATTATTGATAGTGACAGCCCAAAAAAGCCCAAGTAAACAGATAGGGACAGTTGATTTGAGATTAATTGATATATGGATACTTTCCTCTATGCAGAAAAATATGCCTCTTCTATCTTGAAAGCCTGTTTTTGAAGCATTTGCTTTGTTTGTAATTTTAGGTAGCACTATGTGATTTGATTCTAAATATATTAAGAGGTAGCGTTGAAACAAAATATGGTTGTTACGTTCTTGCCTAACAGAATGACAGTCAGGCAGTATCAGTATCCAGGAATGTGCCATGAGATACCAGTATACTCTTTCTTGGTCTCAGCCCTTTCTTTTGGTAATGCTCCATGTCTCTGATCATGCGTTCTCTGAGCATCCTGCTGAATCTTTTGAGATGATTTACATAGACCTAGATGTGTTTATTTCTGTATTTTGAAAGAGAAATAGATAAAGGCTCACAAGAGCCTTTTTGGCACTGGCTGCAGATGCTTTTTGCAGGGAAAGTAGTATTGAGAAAACTCAGGGTCAGCTCTCCAGACCTTATTTGTTGATGTTGCTGCTGTCAAGTGAACTCTGTGCAGCCCTGCACTCTGGTTGTGAACTTGCTGCTGTTGCCTTTGCTACTTGAGCTTTCTCTTTCAGCTCCAAGTGGTTAACACATATCTGAATAAGGACTCCAAGTTGCTGCTTTTCTAAGTGACAGATTATGAGCAAGTATTTTTTCTCTCTTCTGAACTGGTTTAAAGACTGGTTTTAGAAACTGCATGTTACTGCATCTCGGTCAGAATATAGCCTTCTCTTGGTCCAGGTCCATTGCCAACTTTAAAATTAAAATGAAAGTGGACATTTCTAGTCAGTTTAAATATCTTGTGGTTTTTTTAATGTTATATTTAAACATATATGTAATGACTGTTTAGTTTTGCCTCTCCTTTTTTCCTATTCCAAGGAAGCTCATATGGTCAGGTATTTAAAAATAACCCTCTGTGAAAAACTCCTAGAGCCTGATTTACTCACACAAAACCCCAGCTGAGATAGGGCTGATGTTAAAACATGAAAAGCGTTTTGTTGCCACTTCCTCCTCTCCCGGATCTGGCCTGCAAAGCTTCAATGATGCCTTTTAGTGGTTCACTGCCTTGTCAGCCAACCTGGGGCTCCTTAACACAGCCTGCTTTTCCCAAGACAAGCATGATAAGCTGACTGTCTTTGCTTGTTTATTTGTTTGTAGCACCCTAAGCTTTCAAATAACTCCTCTTCTGCCTCCCATCTGGGAAGCTGCTCTGCAGCAGCCTTTCCTCTGTGTGGTAACAGCCACATTGCAGGCAAGGGGACAGAGCCTTTCCCTCCACATCCCTACCTGCTACTTCTTCATGGAAATGCACATAGTCTTCTTAGGATTTTAACGTGTATGGGCTGTGTTTCTTATACATTTTATATTTAGAATGCTTAATTTATCACTTTAATTATGATTTTAGAATAATTTGTCATCTTTTGGGCAGTGGCTTGCATTAAGGTTGTTTATCATTGATATAAAGCTGCGAAAGCTGGGGTGTGTGGATGCCTTGTAGGATGGTGCTTGGGCAGGATTCATTCTTGGGTTTAGTTACTGTGATAGTCTTGTATTTGCATACAGATATATTTTTTTTTTTTCCATGAATCTGCTCTGACTAATCCTTTGGCCTGTATTTCATTAAAAGTGTTGACTACACAATGATGGTTTTGGTAACAGATGAAACAAAACTTTTCCTTTTTTTCCTTTGCATGTAGAGAATAAGTAAAGGATGACTCTTTTTATTTGATAATTGAGAATGTGCCTGACTTTGTTAGGAAAGCCATAGTCTAAGAATACAATTTGCTAGTCTTTTTATACATTAATGCCAGTATGGTGTATCAGTTCTCACTCCCACTTATCCTCTTATCCCACCCCCTTCCCTTCCCCCTGCTCCCTTCCTATTTTTAGAGGCAACACAAAGCTGTTTTGCTTCAAGCAAGGGACAAAGATTAGGAGAGTTTTAATGTTTTGCAGCAGATTTCTAAAAAGTACCTGAGCCACAGATGTATATTCCACTTCCAAAATTACAGTAAATTGTTTCTGTGTTGTATTCAGGAATGCTGTTTTTGTTTACTTAAAAAAATATATATATATTACTCCTTACCTCAAAGCTCTGAGCAAATTGTGGCTGAAGGTTGAATTCTGGCTAATCTGTGTGTGAGGAGTACAGATTCTCTCCTCCTCCATATGAGCACTGGTGTTGTGTAACGTTTCCTGTGCTCTTGTGCAAATAAAACTCAGTTCAGAGTCTTCGTGTTCCTGTGATCTGCAAGCGGCATGGCAAGGAGAGGAGCCCTTAAAGAGGCCTGTTTATGTGGTGGTGGTAAAAGTCACACGTACTTTCAGGAGCCCTAAAGACCCTGCAGATTTTATTAAACTTTAAAGAAAGCATGTGTGTTTGTGTGTGTATCTGTACTGATAAATCCCTATAATTCGCACAAAAGAATGGTGGTAAGAATGTTTGGGCTCACTTTTGGGTCAGATGCAGGTTTGCAGCACTGCGGCCCCCTGATAGTGAATGAGGAGCTGGACTTTTAGCTTATGCAAAGCATGCTGAATGCTTAATAACAATTGCTTGGTTTAATGGAAAAATAGTTGTTTACAATATTTAATAATGTGGGAAACATTTCTGACTTAGTTTGCAGTTCTTTTATCTTAAAGAATGAACAGAATTCATTGCTAAACAAAAAATGGGACAATTCAAGCATTTTTTATGGACAGATACAGAGAAATCTTATAGTGGAAAGACTATATTTTTAAACAATTAGTCCATTCAGTTTTAAAGTCTGAGATTAAAAAGTATTGCGGGTACTATTATTCATAAGCTGCTGCTATAGAAAATGTACATTAATATACTGTGATATTGGGTGTATTTACTGGAAATTGAAGTTTAATATTTTCCCTTTGATTTAATATGTTGTGTACCTGATTCAATGTGATAAGTGACATTTTAACAGGGCAGCACATCAGCTTATCATAGCCATCTAGGAATCTATCCTCATTCTAGTTAAAAGCAAGTCACTTGTTCCATCCTGGTAGTTTTTTTTGTAGTTATTTTTTTCCTTTCTGAAAGCCCCATCCTTCTAAAAATAAATAAATAAATAAATAGTCATCTTTCTATCTGAGGTTGCCATCAGTGCTCATTCAGCTTAAGGCCTTGCCCTGTCTGTCCCCATGACAATTTCTGCATGCCCTTCAATCACGAGTGAGGTGGTGAAACCGGCACGTTAAGTATCATAGCTGCATACGGTGTGACTTGGAAGCAGTCAGCTGTTATTAAAGTCTAAATAGTTATCCAGGATGCTCATTTGCTATTGTATGAGATCTCATTTTATGTCTTTATGAAAAGCTCATCTAGCAAAACATGAATGAGATCTTAGGATTTTAATGTAATTTGGCACTTCCATTAGGGTTATTTTTTTTTCTTTTTTCTTTTTTTCTTTTGTGTTGAATTGTGAGTTCAGTTTTTTGCTCTCTTTTATAGAATTGCAGTAACACTCATTGGAAGACACCAAAGGTTCATCTTCTGTTAAGTTGATACTGATAACAGGTTGTAAAAACTGTGGAATCTCTCTGTGCATGGCTGAATGAATTTGGGCTTTTACAAAGCAGGTTTGACACCCGGCCAGTTTTGGTCTCTGTAGACCTAATAAATGAAAGAGATTTTTCCACTGTCCTCTCAGAGAAAACAAAAAAGCAGCTTACTGAATTGGCTGTTCACTGCCAGTTGAGGAAAAAAGTTGTCATTTTCTTGCCCCATCTAAAGAAATTACTACTAATTAGTAGAAAGCACTAAAACAATGCCATATGCTTTTCATCGTGTATTTGAAAGCACTTTTTTTTTTTTTTTTTAAGTAAGTTAGTCATAAGAACTTTTGAAAATACGTTTTGTTAAACCTCAGCAATCAGATTGCATATGAGACTCAGAGAGCTCTTAAGCATACAGGGATTGTGACAAGAGTCCCTTTCCAAATTAAGCTGTTGGTTTGCAAACTCTTTCTGACATCTCCCTCTGTGAAAGCAAAGTAGACCTTTTCTTTCTAAATTCAAAATAAACCCGGAATTGGTTTATAGGGCCTCGCATTCAAGTTGATGGCATTTCTGTCCGTCTGTACTGCAGAAGGAAGAAATGGGTGAAAAAAGGAGCCCCTTGCATCTGGTGAGCAGGCCCAGCTCCATAATTGTCTGCAGATCAAAGAGCCATTTATTTGATGGTAGCCGTTAACACCTTCCAGCAGAATATCCCCAGCTCACTTTTTGCCCATCCTCCTAGTATGGCTGGCACTCTGAAAGACCAGAATAGGCTGGGAATGAGGATTTGAGGTGCATGGGAAGTGAGGTGAAAGGCAAGGTAGAAGGAATGTGACACAGGAATTCCTGGTGTTATCAAATGGTGATGTACAAAACCTCTTTTTCTGGGGTGGAATGGCAGACTGATGGTACTGCTGACATGCAAAAGGAGAAAAATAGAAAGTTAGGCTTGCCAGCTGGTCAGTTATTAAAAAAAAAAAAATGTAATATGCATCCAAAAATGCTTGGTGTGCATGCTGAGATGCCCTGGCATGAGCAAGTCATGCCAAAGGGATGGCCCAGATGTGGTGCAAAAGCCAGAAGCACACACGGCCACGGCCAGACCTGTACACAGGCATTTCGACACATCCCGCCATGGAGTGTCTACTCATAAAACTGGAAAATTCAGTTGTCTCATCCACAGTCATTAAGACAACAGTATAAACTGGCCTGCCTGGTTAGAAACCAGTCAGGTAGCAAACATATAAAAGGCCCTTAGCTTCCAAAAAAAGGGGATGAAGGGAGGAGTCATGCTCATGTGAGTCAAGGGAGTTGATGAGATGGGTAAATAGTCTGTGAAATGGACCAGGATGGAAACATGGCATGGGCTCTCCAAAGAGATGTGATGAGTGTGACTGAGTGTCATAGACAAGTATGAAGCTCTCTGGAGCTGCTTTAACGTATAAGTAGTCCAAATTTCTTCACACTCTACCTTGCCTGAGAAAATGAATTAACTTGGTGAAAACTATGGCCTGCACTGAGCTGTGGCTGTGGCAGCTTTTCCATTTGCTTCCACTTGCACTTAGGGAACACTAGAAGTATTTTCTCTCTTGTGATATATGCAGCCTATTCCATTTGTGTTCCACAGGAGCAAAAGCAGTTTCCCCATTTCTTTTGGGTGTCTGCAGAAAGATCCTGGAACCAAAAAAGAAAATGAGTCCTAACATTCAGTCATAAAATTGGAGCTGTTTTGGTTTTTAGGAGAATTGAATAGCAGTTTTTTTGTTTGTTTGTTTTGTTTTGTTTTGTTTTGTTTTGTTTTTGGCAGATTATTTTTTTAACCTGCGTTAGAAAGTATGTGTATATAAAAATATATGTTTTATGGTTTTATGTACACATGCGTGTATATCTCTACATGCATATGCATAACATCTGCTCCCTGTTTTCTGGTAAACTGAATAGAATTATCTCATTTTACATTTTTATTTTAATGTTATGCTTTCATTTTTGCTCAGAAATTCATGGGATTAATATGTAATAATTGTTTCTGTGCTGTAGCTGCCACTGGAGGTAGGTATTAAAATCATTTCACATTTGGGGACATTATGTGGTAAAGTAACATTTTTTGTTGTTGTTTGATTGGTTGTTTTTTTGTTTGTTTTCTTTTTGTCTTTGTTTAATAAATCTAGGTTCCATAGTAAGTTGTGGGTGAGTTGGTTTAAAGAAGAAAAAAAAAGACTCTTGGAAACAAATCAAAAAAATAATAGAAACCAGGCAGCTCAATTTGAACCGAAATACTTAGTGTTGTTGTTTTTTCCTCTTTGCTGAAGGACTTACAAAAAACTTCCATAATTGCTGCACTGCCCAGTTTGAGTTGTACGAACTACGTGGTGGCCATGGGGTCCATACCGACTACAGATGAGAGAGGTACCTGAGACACCACAGGTTCAGGATGGGGCCTGCTCTGGCCACTGGCTGAACGGGGGCATTTTTTGTTCTTTCCACAAGGACACATGCCAAACAAGTTCCATCAGTAGGTCATTTCTGAAGTTTTGGGGATGTTAATACTAAACAGTTACTACTCAATTGTCTCACTGGCTGTTGGTGTAACCCAGTGAAATGTAGGCATTTATAATTACGCTGTACGATACAGTTCTGCCAGATAATTTATACTCTGTCTCTATTGACCATGAATTTCAGCTTAGAAACTGCTGTTTTGGGGTATTCAGTGATTCTTCAGTCTCTGTAGGAGAGACAGGAGACACAATATGCAGAGGAAGAGGTGTGTAATTTGGGGTGGTTGTCTACCTTAGACATGCACTTACCTAGCAGCACACATACCTGATTTCTAGTCCTTGGGCTAGTAAGTCTTAATTTATGTATGCAGAAAGAAGAAGCATCAAGAGGTGAGGGAGGGTTTGGTATGATACTCTAAACTTACCTAAAGTGGTAGGGAAAAAAGATGATGGCTGCTTCTAGAAATGAAGGCCCTTTCCCTTCTCCCCATCTTGTTCTCCACAGTCTTATCCAGGTTGTCATGTCAGCCCCCATCCCGCTGGCTGCAAAACCTCTCTCAAACCTTGGTGAACTCATTCAGTTTGTTAATCTACAGAAAACATGAGTAGTTTCATGCCAGGTTAGGGAGCTGAACTGGTGAACTAAGTGATAGGATGAGTGCAAGGAAGGGACAAAACTTCATAACGGCACTTGGCTGTTAGGTTGGCTCAGCAGTCTGGTGTGACTGCACACTTCAAGCATTTTGATCCCCCATAATTTGTAGGGTGGTGTTTTGGGGAATTTCCATCAGAGGAAGGATTTGTGGGTTCGAATAAGAGATCTCAAAAAGATTACTAAATTTTGCAAATGTAGCCCAAGAGGTAGTGGAGAAAGCATTTAAACAGAGCTGTCAAGCTTTGAAGCAACAAAAACCACAATTGCTCGCTTTGTTAGAAGATACTTTCTGCTTCTACTCATCATGTCTTTCAGGCTCAAAACTTAAAATTTCTGGAGCTAAGCACACTATTGAAATAGCAAGGTGGTGTAAAAACTGACATTTCACTTGCAAGGTCTCACAAATTAGGCACAAATATTGTAATAGAGCCTAATGAGCAGTTTAATTAAGAATCCTATATGTGACATGCATTTTTGTATGGTTAGGAGCAAGAAAACTTCACAGTTCTCCTTTTTTATTTTTAATTCTCTGTCCTTTGGAGGACTTTATTGTGTCTTTTCCAATTTCTGGAAGTTACCTAGGTGAAAACAAAAGCATAGTTTAAAAATTATAAGTTCCTATAGCAGTAAAAGGCATGACAAAAAAATAAAATAATGCTCACACAGAGCATTCGTGTTGCAAGACACTGTAATAAGAGGGGGAGAACTTTAAAAGGTTTGCTTTGGTACAGTACTGCCAGATGTATGCCAGGAGTCATCTTCACTCTGAGAGATACTGTAAGAGCTGGTAAATATTACAGGTTTGTTTGCATCTGTTCTAAGCACTTTCTGATGAGTTTTCTATGCAAGATATGCTTGTATCTGTGTTGTTACTCAGTCTTGTTAATGTGACTCTTATTTAATTTTAAAAATGTTAAATCACACATAAGTATGTAACTTAAATTTGTCACAGATCTGAAACTCAAATGCATTCTTTTGGAAACTTAACAGGCTATAAGTAGATTTATTGTAGTTGATACCATATGGATAACATACTACTATATACCCTTTACTATTTGCTCTGTAGACATTTTTGGCACTTTAATTCATGGCGTAAGAAAAACAAATCGTCTTGTAGAGTACATAAAGTGAGGTGAGCTTAATTAAATATTGGTCTAAAAGAAGCATTTATGAAATGATGACCAACTAACACCCTTAGCCAGCAAGAGCACTGCCTGCAATTGCTGTAAATCCTAAGAAAATCAATGGGGGATATAACCTGATGTCCATAAAGCAATGATACTTTGTCACATTTTGCACCCTGTGTTTCCCTAGATGCTTAGTAAGGAATAGAAGAGGTAAGTGACATTAGAAATATTTAACTGAAGCTAAATTCCCTCAAATTTACCGTGATGGTGCATGGGACGCAGTTAGCAGCAGAGGGTTGGTGCTGTGGGTGCTTCCGGTGTCAGATGTGGCTAGCAAGACACTTGCTTCCTCTCACATGACGCTGAGCCATGAAATTATGGACAGTGTGCCACATCAGTAGGACGCTGTAGCTGCTGTTATTAGTATTGGTGACTTATGTTTCTTCAGATATTGATATTATTATTAAACTAACATGAACTAGGTCAATAAAATCAATGTTATACAGGTATAAGGTTGCTGTTCCATTTTAATCTGCTTTTCAGTGTGGGAACAAGCTGTGAGCAGCTGCACACAACGTATTGTGTAGCACCAACCTTAATTTGGGAGCCTGCGTATTTGCATAAGGACCATAATGTTTTATACTGAACTTACAGTGTCATGTTATTTGAACAGATTGAAAGAAAATTTAAACTATAGCATATGTGTTGATCAATGCATGAAGCAGTTTTTATGCTGATGCTGATGCAGCAGTATTTATTTAGGATATGACAATTTTCCTTTGTAAATTTGTTTTAGATACTTCTTGAAATTAAAAGGGAAAACCTGATTTGGGGGTTTTTGGTGAATGAAAGTTCTAGTGCTGTAGGAAACTGTATTTCATAAGATTTGAAGAACAGTTTTCCTGAACAAAATTAATATAATTCATTCTGCCACATGGAGAATAATCACTCATCAAATGATGCCAGTAAGTTGATCGTAACAAATACACCATTTGCATTGCAATGTGGCTTTTGTGGTAATTGGTAAGAGAGAACTGATGAAGGTTTTCAGGAAATAACTTGTAAAATGCTGAAAGAAAAAATGCTGAAAGAAAAAGAGAAAAAAAAAATAAAAAAAAAGTCTTACCTTACAATGAATGAATGGTCTTGGATGAATCTTGGCTCTGGGGCTAGATGTTCACTACTATACTTCAGCCAGCTGGCTAAGGAAGATCAGTCTTCTTGATGACTAGTTCACTGCACTGAGCCTCACCTTTTTCTTGACGTATATAGCCAAGTGTTTATATATTCACAAATCTTATATAAATACCTGCAGATCTAGAGCCTTTTCAAGCATTTCCTTTATCAGTGTTTTATGATTTGTTTTACATGAAAGCTTTCCTACTTGATTTAGTGTTTTAGCCCATAAATACTGATTTCAATGACAAAATAATTAGGTTGGTTTATGTTAAACAAACAGATACCATTTTTTGGAGGTCTGTTGGATTTCAGAGGAGTGTTTAGGAACACTCTGTAGTGGTCTGTAGGATCTAAGTCAGCTTTGATTGCTTACATTGCAGAAAGACAAGTACCAGTGCCTGATACTTCTAATCAGTTGAGCAGGGTTGTATGAATGGAAGTGCTTTCTTTTCCTTTCTCTTCAGTGAAAAAAGTACTTTACTGACAAACAATATGTTCTTCTGCCTAATGAAACAGTGCACAAAATTCTGATTTCTTTTCTAGGAAGAAGTTTATGTACTTTCCATGATTGTACATTGAAGCACTGCAATTTAATTCAACCTAATTATATTTTTCATCTTAAATATAACTAGTGATCAGATAATTATTTTGTCCTTTAAAGAAAAACCTAGCTATTATGGATGCTCGATAGCCAGTTGCATTACTTAAATTAAATTTAAGATATAATAAAAGTATTTATTAATCATTTATCCAAATGAAAACAAGCGTTTAATGCTTCATTATGATTTTACACACTGATATTTAATGCATGTAGGTCACTTTTTTTTTTTCCTTTCTTCCTTTTTTTTTTTTCCAGAGTTAGTAAGTACTTTTTGAAAATTAGGTACATCAGATGTCTCTAGACTAAATACAATCTCACAGGAATAGTCAGTCATTCCTGGGAAATAATTATTTCTTATTGAAAAATAACTGTTGTGGTGCATTTAGTCTGTGCTATAATTTGCATGCAGCTGTGAACATGTGACACTTTGTTTCTCTGTTTTCTTGTTCTGCTCTTCTGGATCATATTTATACAGATGTATTTACAAGAACCATCATGAAAATGTTGTCTTGTTTGCTCTTAAATGCTCAGTTAAAAAAAAATATCGTAAATTGGATTTCATTGTAAAAGAAATGTGTTGTCCATTTTGCGGTTTTTCCCTTTCTGTATTTTACTTAACCATACGTGTAATGGCATTGAGTTCTGTATTTATTTTTTTTCTCTTATGTTAACATAAATAACTGCTAAATAGAGAAAAGGAAAGAAAAAGTTACCTCAAGTTTCATACAAGATTAATTCCCCTCCAGGCAGGGGCAGATAATCACAAGCAATAGCACTGTAAGAAGTTGCCCTTCCACATTTGAGACTTTGCAGCTGATACCTGGCTGCTCTATTTAATGCAAATGGGAAGCAAAATGGGTTGGCTTAAATTATCTTTATTAAATCTATGTGCCCCTCATCACGATTTGAGCTACCCCATTTTACTTCAGGTCCTTGTGGCCTAGAAGTGTTTGATGTGCAGTTACAGCTTCTCAGCTGAGCATTGGTAACTCTGGGACAGAAATGGTCATGGCTAAGAAACGCTGGCTTGGTTGCGTGTGGCCGCCTGTCTGTACTGTGTTTGCACATTGCTTGTAGGCATGCAACAGGACTGGTGGTGAAGACAAGTGAGGCTTCCGTGGTGTTCTCCCAGGCACTGCCCAAGCTCAGCAGCTTGTTTGCAGCTTGACCACTGATCTCAGATTTTAATATTTGTGTAGCTCTTGTTTTAGCAAGCTGAATGACTTGTGCTACTAAGGGATGAAAGGGAAGTGCCGGGAATTGAAATAAGGAAAGCTGCCTGATGTTTTCCTTTATAGGATGCTGGGTTTAGTTATTTATTTATTAGAACTTTGCAAAAAATTAGCCTTTAGCTGCTTCTAACTTAATTTCTTTTTTATTATTATTATTTTCTTTTATTTTTTTCCTACCAAAATTATTTAGCTATTTATGCGAATGCATGGAAAAATAGTTATTTCTTATGTTTGTTTGTTTGTTTTTTAATAACCTTTTTGTTTTGCAAATGCTCATGTCCCTCCCTTTGAAGCAGAAACTAGAAATTACATGGCAGTGCAGAAAGTGCTGGTGATAAGCTTTGGGGGAAGAAGAGTGGCTTATGAGTCACAGATTTGCCTTTGTCAGCACTGTGAGAATCTCAGATCTAACCAAACTGTAAGCTTTTAAAGAAATCACAGTTCTCTCGTGCCGTCTTGAGCGCATTAGAGCTGTATGGCTAAAATTGACAGCGTTTTCCTTCTTGCTGAGCAAATTTGCACATCTTCTAATGCTGCACGGATTGCACGTGTCCCATCACTAAGAACTGGCTAAAATACACCTGGGTAAGCTTCTCAGCAGGTGGTAATGAATGCTACTGGCCATTGTAACTGAGAGCAGAAAATCCTGCTTCTCCTATTCTCAATTATTTCTCCTCAAGCAGCTTCAGAAGAGAAACTGCTTGATTTAGAGACATGAAAACTCAGACAGGGAGTAGAAGATTGATAAAACTGGGATAAGGGAGAGCAAGCTGTGCAGGCTGGGCAGGGAGGCCGGAAGCTCAGCAGAGGCAGGGCTGGAGGACAAACCAGCTACCTGGTACCACAGTGCCTGAGAGCCAGGAACGGAACCACACTGTGGTCCCAGCCCCAAAATAACCCCATCAGTGAACAGGGAGATGGGCCCCCAGGGTATGAGGGCCCTGTCTTTCCCTTATCCTTGCTCTCTCCTCCCCAAGGGAGGCTCTCCCCTGCCACTGTGGCCCCCTATAGTGGTTTTATAGGCAGCAGGTTAGGAACAAGGGCTAAAAGGGATAAATCTAGGCTGAAAGAAAGAGACTGTTGAAGGGGTGTCACAAGAACTGGTGAGCAGGGGGACTGAGAAACTGAATCCAGGAGGCAGTGGGAGTCCTGATGAAGAAGTGTGTGATGGGGTGGAAAAGAGAGCTGTGGGCAAGGGTACAAGTCAGTATGACTGTCTGTCGGGGAGTGGAGGAGGGATAAAGCATGGGGAGGCAAGGGCAGAGCGTGGCGCTACCAGCCAGCACTGGAAATGACAGAGCAAGGAGAGGTGAAAAGCAGTAGGGAATGGGGGTTTGAAGAGACCCTGAAGGTAGGACTGAAGAAGGGCTGGGACTTGAATCAGCTTGAGGAAAGCAGGCAGAGGAGCTCTGGAAAGTCCTCTGTAAAAATCTTGGAATATCTATAAATAGTTTTGGTTTCAGCAGATGCTCCTTGGCAATATGCTGACCACCATCTATTGCTAGTCCCCACAGAGATGATTGCTTTGCCTATGCTAACCATTGCTCCTTTACCACAAGAACTGCATGGTACACATAAAGATTGTGACTCCTCTGCTACCTTGTGTAGGTACGCGTGTGCCACCCTCACACTGACAATTTCTGCTGTCTGTTTTTGCCAGAAGTGGTGAACGTAGTGTCCAAGTCAAAACAAGCCACAAGTGTATTTGGATGTCTTAACAAAGCTCCTTAGTTTGGCCACTTATGAGCATTATAATTGAATGTTATTTACCCATGTGCTCACATGCTGTTTTTTTCCACAGGACCCCTGCTTCATTGCATGCACAGGATGGACTTGCTCTGGGAATGAACCTGCTGCATGAAGTGGCGAAGGCAGTTCTCCGTAGTAGCCCTGCCTCAGTGACAGCAGAAGCTGGGACTTGCACAGTGGGCAGGGGCTGTGCTGATGCTCTGCGCAGCTGCACGCTGCCCTGGGGAACGAGACTCTCTTCCTGGCTGTGATGCTAGGTAAGTTGCTTAATCCAGCCTTTTCTCCTGTCTTTGTGCGTCTGGCTTTCTTGCGGGTGACTTGAGATCTTCGGATCTGATCTGGAAAAGTGCTGAGCACTGATAGCTGCGAGTGAGGCAGCGGGGGCTGAGGTTCGAAAGTGCTATATAAAGCACAATGTAATGCTAAGTACTGCAAAAAAAATAGGTCTGAGTTGTGCTAAGCTGGAGACAAAGTTGTCTTCAGAGTTGGGGAATCATTTTGACCTTAAAGCTGTCTCTGCTCTGGTTAGGAAGTTAGAAGTAACAGCGTTATTCTAAATTAGGAGTGACGGAGTAACAGTAGGAGTAACCATTATGTTTGTCGAGTGCCTGGCTGCACCATCGAATTCACAAAGAAATTACTTGTTCTGTCTTCCGAAAAATTTTGAATAGCGTGCAGTAAATACAGAATCAGACCGTACGGCAAACACCAAGAAGAAAACAGATCGCTGTTTTGATTCGCGGTACTTCTGTACACTGAGCAAAAAGCAGAGATGCTGTGGGAATTGGGTGACATGACCACGGTGTGTACCATGCCATATAAGCAAACAAAGGCAAAGCTCAGTTTTCGCTGAAACTTACTTGTGACATTTCCTCCTGTCAGTGCTTGCCTTTACAGATGGATTTTAGTCTGGATGTTCATATCGCATAGTATGATTTGGGGTATAAGAAGCAGGGCATTTTTTGATGCTGTCAGCTCCAATAATGTGTGTGCACAAAACTGAAATGACAAGTAAATTCATCGTTCATCCCAGGCACATGCCTCTTGTGCCTGGTTATTGTATCAGATACAAAGTACACAGTGTTTGTAATACCCACTATCAGAATGGCTTGAGGTCAGAATTTCAGCTGCATTTCTTCAGCCTCAGGATTTGTGTTTTCCCAGTGTGATGGCCATAGCCAGCTACAATAGTGTTGTAATCACTAGATAGCAGTGAATTTTTGGCCAAGGCATGGTTAGGCTAAATATTGTTTTAACTTAGCTAACCTGAATGCAAAATATCTAATGTTAGATCAGATTTTATGAATTAACCAAGAGCGTGTCTTTGGTGCCTAGAAACATAGTGAGCGTGTTTGCCAGATAAGCTGTTACTCTCTATTGCAGAAGAGGGAGACAGTAAAAGCCATGAAGCTTTAATAGTAGCTAAATGTTATATTAAATACACAGACTAAGAGTGTGCATTCCCCTTCTAGTCTGCTCATGGGGGATCCACTGCATCTGGCTCTGTGGAAGGCTGCAGCGGTGCCTCAGGCACAGAGCAGGATTTCCAAGTGCTGCTTTCTAAGAAAACCTGAGATATTTTTGTCTCACTGCTGCCCTGCAGTGCGAGCGCTTCTTTAAATCCTAGCGTTTAAAACATAAACAACAACAAAAAAAAAGGGCAGGGGGAGAGGTTGAAGCAATCTGCCTTTTATGAGCAGAAGCTGAAAATGAAATTATTTGCCTTACCTAGAGCATTGGGAATGATGTTGCAATTAGACTGATGCAACAGCGCCTATTACAAAACGCTCGCCCAGCGCACGGCGGCTGCTGGAGGAAGGCAGGGGGCCGGAGAAGCAGGGGAGCCGTGGGGCACCGCGCTGGCACAGCTACACGGGGAGGATTATCGGCTAACGCGGAGAGAGGAATGCCAAGCAAAATAAAAACTGTACCGTTCCTGTGTGTGCCATGAAACGGGGTGGGAGGGGGGAGTTGTGTTATCAATGCGCCTACTTTATTTCAGCGACACGTCTCGGCCGGCATGGAAAATGTTCTCAGCTAGGTGGAAGAAATAATGGGGATGGAAGCTGATTTTGAGCTAATACGTTCTGAAAGCTGCTAATAACAGTGGAATTTTATTCATGGCTCTTTATTTCTACAATAGAAAAGTAAAAATTCCTTTGGGTTAACTGAAACATCTGTTGAACAAATTGGTTCAGTTTCATGAGTCTGTTCCTAATTCTGAGAAGTAGATGGTGCCTTATAAAGCTGGTAGAAGCTGGGGTTTAGTGGCCATATTCTTTCATTTTTTTATTATTAAAGTAGGTCATTTTGAAGTGTTATGCTTTCATGAATATAGTAATACCACAGTTAGTATTTCTAGTATTTCAAGTTTTACCTTTGTTTTAATGAGTTTTCTTCACTGTTGTTTTTAATCAACATTACTAATACTCTTTATAAGACCATGGGTTTCTAGCTTTTTATCAAGTTCTTAGAAATGAAGTAATTGAGCTATAAAAAACCACTAAATTTCTGATTGTTTCTTTATTTCTGTAGTTTTTTCTGCTCTGTTTTTCTTACAAAGAAAGTTTGCATGTTAACAGTATTTTAATGGCTCCTGCTGCTGTTTTGTCATTTGTATTAATTTTTGAATGTGACTTCATAGTTGTAGGAAGAAATGCAAATTAGTTTATGATCTCATGTGATAGAAGTGAGAGCATCTTAAGTGTCAAAGAGCCAACATCCTACGAATTAATAAAAGAAGAAAAAGGGAACATTTTAATACAGTTTCTAAGATTCTGTTCATAGGCATCACAAATGCATTAATTTAATCTCATGCACATGCACACATCTTAGAGTAGTTTATGTTTCTCAGGTATGTTTCCTACAAATGTAATCATTGAAAGGAAATCACAAGTAAATATGATGTTAGTATGCAAACAAAATTAAATTGTTTGTGCTTTACTGTTAAATATAAAAAATCAATGTAAGTTCTTTGTGGGTAGTAATGCTTTGACCCATTTTTTGTTCAGGATTTAAAAAGAAAAGCTGAACTTGGAATTTAGACAATGAATATACGTTTTCTTTGTGGTGCATATATGATGTAGAAAATACAAGACTGGCATTAAACACAAACATTCAACATGATTGTAAGCTGTTATAATCAGCTGCATAGTCTGGGTACTTGACTGTTCAGAGTAGTTCGGTGTATTGGTAATAAAGAACATGAACTGAAACCGATAGTACTTTATAATTTTGCTTCAATGGATAATTATTTTTTTTTATTATGGCTATTTTTTGAAGAATTAATATATGTTAAATATGTGGTAATTTGGCTGTCATCTCTAACATGGAAGGTAATGCAAGTGTAAATAAGAGTCTGCCATAATGCAGTCTGCCATACCATTAATGTTGTGTTGTGCTTTGTTTTTTTTTCTTCTTTTTCATGAGAGATTGCTAAATTGAGAAGGAATGGAGAAGGATAGCTGAGTTTTTTGAAGGTGCATTTGAGTATTGGCAGTGCAAGGAACTGCCCTACTGATAAGATGTTCCAAACTCCCCTCGTGTTAGCTTTGTCCTTGGGGCAGCTTGCTGTAGTTTCAGATGACATGCATGAAATGAAGCGAGCGGGAAGTTTTGTGGCTGAGGTCCTGTGCCAAGTCTTTTTGAAGTTGTTTGCAGCAGCTGTGCTGTAGCTAAAGAAAGTCTTTCTCTGCCTCCATCATAACATCTGCATAATCTTTAACAGCAGAATTGTTCCACTATGATGTATCGCTTAGCTAATCTGGGCTGCTTTCATGAAGTCTTTTTTTTTTTTTTTTTTTTTCCGTATTAGAAATTCGCACAGTATTTTTGAGGATAAGATTGTGAAGCTCTGGACATGAGTTCTTCCATCTAGAAACAGTAGGTTCCAGTCAAATAAATTTAAATAAAAAAAAAAAAAAAGAGAGAATTTAAAAAAATAAAGAAATTGAGGCTTTGAGTTTGAGTCTCTAACTCAGCATGGCTCTCAAGGTAATTGGGGACCTTAGATTGCACCCTGAGAACTGGATTTTTCTATGTCCTCCCTTGTTTGGAGGGTAGAGGCTGAACACAGGGCCAGTTCCTGTGAGCATGTCACAGCTGTGGTGTCACTGGAGCTAACCTTGGTCTAATGGCTTCCCAAAAAGTGGTTTGCAGCCTTCCAGCTGAGGTATTGCCCCATCTCCCTCGTGCCAGTGCTGCTGCCCCCGCAGCTCGTGAGTGAGTTGGCTCAGGGACCTGAAATAGTGGTCAGCTAACCACATGTTTGGTTGGGTTAATTGGCTGGCTCTTTGGCTCTTTGAACTTGCTAACCGTGGGGCTGGACCAGTGTCTGTGCTGAAGATGGCTTGGGACAGGGGGCAGTGGGACCAGCCTCTTGGTGGCAAATGTGCTTGTGGGCCCCTTTGAAGCCATGCCTGCAACTGAGGCAGGAAGAATGCGACCGAGAGAAGTGCTTTCAAAGAAGTACATGAGTTAAACCTTTCACCATGTTTACTTTGAAAGTTAAGTAAAGAGAATTTATTACATCAGGTGTAATAGAATTTGAAGTTTTAGCTTCAGTGTTTCTTTTGGTTGGAGTTTTTTTTTTTTCTTAAGAACTTCTCAATTGAACCTTTATTTAATCTTCTTCCAATCTGAGATGTAGAGGTCTGCAATAGTTCACTCTCTGTTAGCACTGCAAAACTTTAGTTGCAGGATTGGATCCAATGGTCAAATGTAACAGGCTGTGATCTTGGACAGCAAAGCATTTAAAGGTAATAGAAATGCTGGCCCTTCTCTGTATTAAGGCTTTTGGTGACCTACATTGCAAATACATTTATAGAAGATGCTTGAATCTCAAGCTTTATGTCAGGAAATAAACCTGTAGACTAAATTCCCCTCCGTAACCACACTTCCACCCCCCCCCCCTTTTTTTTTTGTAAGTAAAGATTATCATTAGTTTATCATCAGGAATTTATCAATATGCATTTGATTTTTAATTGATCTGTCTATAGATACCTTCCCACTATAATATGTTAGGAAAATACTTGTCAATGGAAAAGCAGAATGCTGATTTATCTAACCGCATTCATTGCAGAAGTTTGGTTTGTGAGATCCATTTAAATAATTGGAGTAAAATAAAAGACATAGGAAACATCCTGTTGCTTATTAGGGTTATTAAACAGTGTTTTCAAAATTATCTTCTGGTGAAATAATGATTTTTTTATTATTATTATTTATGCTGTAAGGACTCTGTTATTCCACATGCTCAGTGTTTATAAAACTGAACATGTCCTTCCCACAATTAAGAATTAATAATGTACTGTTCAGAACAACAAAGCTGCTATTACAAATTACTTGTGCTATTCCACATTGAGTTGAAAAAGGTAGGTCTGCCAGTGTGTGTAAATCAGGGCGCAGGCTGCCTGCTTGGTGGAAGGCAAAGTGCCTGAGAGGGACTATGACCACGTCAACGGGAACTGAGCATGCCCTGGGTGACAGCTGGACGTTTCGGGCTCACACGTGGAAAGCATATGTGCTTCCTGACGCCCAAGGAATACACTTAGGTCCTAGAAATAGAGATGCTTGACAGCAGCAGTCCAATATATGCATTTTAATCTACGCATTTAAAAATAGTAAACTAAGATCTTAAGACTGGTCTTCAAAAGTGCACACATTTGCTGCATTCCGGTTCCAGAAACGTTACCATGAGCTAAGTAATAGTAGTGGAGTACTCGTTTCAAAAACAGGAAGTGCCCACATTATATAAATTGCATAGTTTCAGCTGTCATAAATGTGGTTTCAATGCAGTTGCCGGAGTAAAGCCCAAAGTAGTTATAACCAGCTTACTTCCTCTTCCAGTCAAAGTGCAAATAGCCATATAATTAACAATCTGTGGCTCATTTTCTCTAGCTGGGTTAAGTATTCTATTTCACATGTTCAGTCCCTGTATAAACAGAGGCAACTCAACTTGCTTAAGAACATTTTTAAAACCCAAATATTCTCAGCCATAACCAGGCCTGCAGATTCGCAAAGCGGGAGCTTCAATCGCCCCTCGAGCTTGGCAGCAGCGCCAAGACCTGCGAGTGTGCCTGGCGTGCATCCAGGCTCCGTGTGGAAGGGAGCACCCTGCCAACTTGGCTCCTCGCCACGCTAAACTGCATGGGGCAGCAAAACCTGCTGCAGAGCTGGTAGACAGTTTCTCTCTTCAGGGACTTCCCTTCTTACATTCCATTACAAATTGGCTTTATTCAAAGTCTTTTATCATTAATTTTTTGAGGACTGATAGCTCAGCTTTTTTGGACAGCTTTTTTTTTTTTTTTTTTTTTTTTTTTTTTTTTCTGAGTTAATTTACCCATCCTGCCGTTGACTCTGCTCATGCACTGGGTACGGCAGAAAAGCACAGCAAGTACAGAGGGTAAGAAAGAGTTCCTCTTCCTTCTGCTCCTGTACACTCACAGGTCATTTCAAATATGTTTTAGGATGTTTGGGGCCTTTGAGGAGAGCTCTAACTTCTCATCCAGAAAGGGCCTGTCATCACTTCTCTGCCTCTGCTGTGATATCAGGCACTTGAGCAGCAAATACCTCCTGAATTTTCCCTGCTGATGAGGAGCCTGGCCAGGGACAGGCAGATATCTTCAGGAGAGCTTCTCTGGGGTAGCTGTGCTTTGTTGCTGAAGGTGAGGTTCCCACCACATACAAGAATCACCAGTGGACATTTCTTATTCTGACAGTCTTGGAGAGGCCTTTCTTCACGTGAGAGGTGGTACATTTTGCATAGCCCTGTAATAAGCCCTCAGGCAGAGCTCAACAAGCATTACTCTGTCCTAAACATACTATGATGGCAAAGAAACATTCGCCTTACCTTTCCTAGCTTTCCTCTTCAGCTATTAGATAAATAGTGGAGAGTGCTCACTCAAGGCCTTGTGAAGTATTATAGTGACCATCTTTGACTTTATTTAAGGACTATTTCATACAGTGCTACCCAAGGTTTTCCATTCTTTGGGAGAGGATGGCTAACCCGTTTTGTTATCATTGGAACAACCAGAAGAGATGCATCAATGGAAGAGAGCCTTGATTTATCTCTCTGAATGGAACTTTAAGAGCAAAGAAGTCTTAACAGCCTCTGCATAAAAAATCAGGTTACATCTAACAATTGTGAAGGAAACAGAAATCAGGACAGAGTTCTGCTTGAAGCTTCCCAGAATTTTTGGCTGTAATTTAATGGGGGAGACAAGAGAAGACCAAGGGAAGTGAGAACTGCATTGTGTCCTGTGGGGAAGAAAAAAAAAAAAAAAAAAAAAAGGCAGTTGTTTGATATATTGAGATGTTTCTTTCATTCTATATACAATTTGGAAACTTTTAGACACAGTAAGGGTTATAACATATTTAATTGTGGTAAGGATTCCTTCCTATTCTTGTCTTCCAGTATTTTAAGAGAACATATAGCTCCTGCTCTGAAGGGGAATGGTTGCACAGCTTAAACTTGAGCTTCTCCATACTGAGTATCTGTGTGTAGGTAATAATTCATTATAATGTTAATATAACATTATTATCATTCATTCAGAAGAGCCTTATCTTAGGCACTTGAAAGAATTACTCATGTTTCTTTGCTTAGAATGACATGGCTGTAGTTTTCTCCATGGCTCAGTTCCCAACCCAAGCTCAGGTGATGAAACGTACTCACATTGTGCTGTGTTTTATCATTGAATTAAGGGATTGGAATGGGTTGTGTTGTAAAAGAAGACAGCAGGGCTGGTCAGTTCGATTAAATGAATGGGTTGCTCTTATTTAGTAGGGTCCAAATGGTGTCTGTGGGCCAACACCAGCCTACAGGGGGCTTGTATCTCTGCTTTTTGCCAAAGAAGATAGGGAGCAGCTCTGAAGGAGCAGGTGCTGCCCAGCAGCTGGACATTATTCAGGGCTTGCCACAGTCCAGTTTAGAGTGCTGCCACCAGGGGTGTGGAGAAGGTGGAGTGGAAGGAGCCCAGTAGAAGATCTTCCCTCTTCTTGTGGTTCAGCCTCATTTCATTGATGACATCTTGGTAATATTTCTAGAACAGGTGCTTGTGGCATGTACAGGTTGGTCAGGTTTGTGACTGCTGTGAGGGCCTGGAGGAGAGGTCGGTGAGAATTAGGTGGTGGGAAGATCTGTATCCAAATACCAAAATATAAAATTGCAAAGCCCTTGTGAAAAGTGACCTCTTTTAATAAAAAACCACATCCTTCAACACTGTTCATTAAAAACACTATCATGGTATATAAAATGTCTCTTATTTGCATATAAAGTAATTCAGTTTCCAATTTCTAATTTCCATTTGAAAAGTCAAATAGTACTTTCTGAGGAGACTTTGATACTATGGTTTTATATTGGATTTTAGGAGAATTTCAAAATTGATTTCAGATAGTAACTATTAAACCTGAAAAGATCATAAGAAGCTGGAAACTTCTGTATATATATATATGTATATAAAATAATAATAAAAATATATTATTACATATGTGCTCTTAATTGGTATGCTGTCATAGCCTATAAAGATTTTATTATTCTGAGATAATACACAGTCATTACATGAGAGCACTGAGTACTTATGTAATATAAGCAGGTCATCCCAAACAAGGTCCTCTCTAACAATTATCTCCATGCTTGGTTGTGTAATCTGATTATCATAAGATTAAATACTAAATGAAGATTTCAGATTTTATATTATTTATATTTTCTTTAAATTCTTCATTTTTCATATTGACTGTTTTAAGAATTTTCACACTTAGGAAACCTTTAGGGTCTTATAGTAATGAAGATGATTCAAGTAAAAATGGAATAATAGGAAAGTTATGTACAAAGAAGACACTAGTTCTGCTATGTTTATCTCTTTTAGCCGATGGTAGAAAAATCTTTAAGTTACTGCTGTGTATGTCTATTTAAATAATCTATATTGCTTAATTCAAAAACAGACAAACAGAGAACCATATGCACTGCTTTAGAGAGTCATTGCAATTCCTCTAGCCTCTAGTATTTTTTGCAGAATTGTTCTTTAATTAACTTGAGTAGAAGCACCGATTCTCCTGCATTGCAGTTCCCCCTTGTTGGTAGTCTGTGGACCCATGTGAAATCCAGGTACTTGTAAATCCCATTGAGCCTCATCAGGCTCCTGTATGGTTTCTGGTATGAAAGATCTGTTTCCTGGGGATAGGCTGTTTCTCCTTGAGGGGAATGGGGCCCATGCAGGTCAGCTAACCAAATTGCTGAGATCAGTGTTGAACTCTCCAAATTTCCCCGGTAATACAAAGAGTAGTATAAACTCATGCTTTCTTGCTGCAAACTTTTGTATTTTAATTGTAGAAAAATTAGAAATGATGTTCAAACTTAGATAAAATGGTAAATGATTTCTTGTCTTATCAGCTTCTCTCCTTCACTCATCTTCTGTTGCAGTTGTTTGAGCTCTGGTCCTGATCAGACTTTTCTGCCAGGGTGAAAAATCGCCCTTTGTTCAGACATGTATGTACCTTTGGGTACCTTCAGCCTTCACGTTTCTGTTCTTAGTAATTAGTTCTGTCATCTTTGTTCTGTCTTTCTTTGTACCAGGTTTTTCCCGCTGTTCTTTGCCCATTCTGCTGATAAGTTGAGTGGATTTCCTCTAAACATCAGCTATCTTGCTGTTCTCAGATTCTTGCTCCTGGATGAAAGACTATTTGCTTGTTCCTAGCCTGGGTCATAGGTGACACCAACCCTGTTAGCATATGACTGAGTGCTATATGTGCATGAGTGCACATTTTATTTATTCTTTCATATTTAGGTATTTTATATAATATATAAAACAAATCACATATTTTTGTATAGTGTCTAATAGATTATATCTAATGTAATCTAATGTTGATTATTTTATAATTTATTATTTTTTATATAAGATAACATCTGCCAGCATTTTTCCAGTTGGGTATCTCTCTTACATTGCCTTAAAACATTAATTTTTATTGTACCTTTTTTTATTATTTGGGGGGGGGGGGGGGGTGGGGGGGGGGGAGGGAAGGTGGTCTAGGAGAAATGCAACAATCCCAGTAGCTTTTTCTGTGTCCTGTTGAATAGAGAAACATTGTCAACTGTTGACTGAGAATACTCAGCTTATGAAAATAGTATATAAGTTGATGGATAGTAGTTTACAGTGAAGAGATGTCCCTCTTGAAAGGATGTGTAACTACTTGGGTTCAGATCTTGTGTATTTTTACTCTGGTGAGACTCCTACCTAGCAATATTCTTGTATATTTGTTACTGCAATGTTTTAGTTCTTCTCTTCAGTAATTAAGTGGTGTTCTCAGGGCTTCTCCCAACTTTTGGTCATAAGAGCTTTCCCTTTTTCTTGCAAATCTCTTTTCTATTTTAGATGGAGTTCTTTCATCTTCCTACAGTAAGAAAAATTACAGAGTTTGGTAGAAGTAGTGAAACCTTAAAATTCTGTTTATGCAAAATTTTAAATTAATATTCTGTCATTCTTGTAAGGGACAAAAAATGACAGAAAAAAAAATCAGCAAATTTTTGAGGACATGGAGATTTATTCAAGTATTAAGTACACAAATAGATCAAAGATCTACCTTGTCTAGAAGTTTGTTAAAAATTATAGAAAGGAAAGATGACTGATGATCGAACAACTTATTTTCTGAGTGCATTTGCAGAACAGAGCCATGTAAGTATCTCCAAGTGCAGACGCTGATTTAGAAGCACATACTTTGTGTGTTTTGCTTTTGACAGTATGTGTATGTCCAGATGTGGTCATTTCTGAATTGAGTAGGTTGTTGGTAACAAAGCACAAAAGCAGTAAAATTAGCTGATGGATGCCAGCATATCAGCCTTGCTTTAGGAGTTGCTAAGCAAAATCATGTGGTCTTTGCTATACAAGAGGTAAGATAGACCATTATGGCCTTAGATTCTATTTTGGTTTATTTATATGGGACAATTTTTATTCCTTTTGTTTGTTTGGTTTGGTTTTAAGTAAATGATTGTGATTTTGTAACAACTTGAACTTTGAATGTGAACATATTTTAGCTTATGGACTGAAATGGACTTAAAAATGATTTAATGTTGTTATTAATTTGATTATTCACTGTTACATATTACTTAATTGATGTTTTCAGTGGCAAGGGCTTGCTTTTGTTCTCTACTATATTTACGAAGGTTTTAGCATGTAAGTTAAACACGAGACAGCTATGCAACTATTCATGAGTGTTGACTTTAGTTTGTCCTTGGAGATAGAATGCACTTGCATAAATACTCAATTACAAGAAAAAATTAAAGGATCACAAATCTATCACAATTCATAGGCTACAGTAAAATAAATGTCCTTGAAAATGAATCTCTTTACATTTATCTCCTATTAGAATATATATTCATTCTGTTTGTCTGTTTTCCTTTGCAAGTTGTCTAGAAAAATCCAGTATAGGTGCATTTAAATACTGTGATGCTTCTTTTAGGCAATAAAAAGCTGGTTAGTATAACCAGCTGTCTGGTTTAGGCCATCTAAATTAGCTTTCTGCGAAATTATAATAAGGTCAAATATTTATTTTTAGCCTCATTTCATATGGAAACAAGGCTCATAAGGTCATATCATGCACGTGTATATATGGACACATGTTGGTCCTTCATCTTCCCTCAGTGGCTTTTGAACCTATTGGTGATTTTGGTCACATCTTTCAGCAAAGTATAGAGGTCTCAAAATGCAGAACCCACAGGCCCTGTGAAAACAGGTAGCTGAGGTGGAAGAACCTAAAGGTGTCCTGACAGAGAAAAATGGCATGAAATAATCTTGTTAGTGGCCTGTGAATCCTAGGAATGGGTAAATACAGTCTTTTATATAAATGTCCCAGCTGTGGGAAAAATTGCTTTCAAAGCTTTCACTGTTCCAGACACCAAAGTCAACCAACGAAGAGCTGTAAATCTGTGGGAGATGAGGCTGCATTAATTATGTTGCTCATGGGACTACTTATGTAAATATTTTAATAATGATAATATCACCAACATAAATATCTTCATGCAATCTATTTTTGCATATTCAATTTTTAAGTTAAATACATGGGAATCCTCTTGTGAAAATCATAATTTTTGAAGACAGATTTTGTTTTCACTGTGAATATTAGTTGAAATGTCCACAGAGCTTCTCCTCCACATTGGGACAAACTGAGCAGTTGCTTTGCCCTCCTTTTAAAACTACAGGTACAGTAAATGCTTTCTGGCCACGTTTTGCATGTGGTTCCGAACTGCAAATAGCCAGAAATGACGGAGTGTTTTACAGGGAGAATTCAGTACAGTTGCTGTGCTCCAAGGGAGTTCACTGGGAAGAACAATATCTATACAGTATGCTTACTGAATATGGAAATAATAATAATAATTATTAAGCTAACCAACAAGAGGTGTATTCTTAATAAAACGTGTGGGTTGTTTTTTCTTCAGTGTAATCATATGATGTTTAATACAAAAATTGCTTTGAGAGTGGGTCAAAGATTACACATAGCAAAGACTCCTGTGATTGGTTATGAACAAGTGAAAAAACTGTAAACTTTTGACCCGGCAGCAGCAAATGGAACTGTGTAAAGCACCTACAGATGGCAGGATTTAACATATAGTCGGTCTCTCGCCCTTTCACAGCAATTACGATCATATTACACCGGGCACAGAGGGGAAGTCGCTTTGTAACTGTAACACAGTGCGTCTTTGAAAGTTTTGCATATACAGTTGCATGTTTCATTTTGGTACAGCCATCAATTAGCTTAGCAAAAAGAATTCAACTTTTGTCGTTCTTGTTTGGCTTAATTTCCTGACTACCGTGCCAAGTTGGTTTTGAACAAAAAAATCATTTGACCATTCTGAATAATTTTGATAATTCAGACTGCAGGGTATTTATTGCTAAGCCTTAAAGACGTGGTGAAAGTTTTATGTCATTCTGCTGCTGACTTGGGGATGAAGGGACGAAGAAATGTGACTTCAGAGAGAGATCTGGGAAACAGCACTACCAATAAGCTCATTCAGTTCTCCTGTTGTTCTCAATGCAGGCATTTTCTTGTTCGAGTTTTGAGTTTACCAAACCTAAACAGCAAGAAGACCAATGGATAAACTGTTTATTCATCTGACAAAAAAATAAGGCATTTAGACCATTTGGCAGGTTTGGGTTTCATTTGTGCCCATGAAATCACAGATTAGATAAAGTGAAAGAGTCTTGTGAAGTAGAGACTAACAATTGCCATTTTCCTGTGAACTTTGTCAGTTAACAAAATCAGAAGTCCGGTTGCACTTTTGGCACAGAGAACTGGTTATGAAGTCATCCAAGCATATTTCGTGTAACCCAGTGCCTTTCAGGGAACTGATCAAAGTGGGGGGTTGTTTGCCTGTCTGTGTGCAGACTTCTCCCATGTTTGGTTTTATTTGTCACACTTCAACACATCAGGAGTCATAAAAAAAAGTCCAACTTGTAGAAGGCACGCTTCTATATTTGTGATGCAGCCACTATCCTCCTTCCTGTCTCTTCGATTTGCCTCCTGGCCTGTAATCCGATGCGTGTGCCAGATGTGGGGAGGTGGAGCGGGAGCACTCCAAGCTTTTAGACCATTTCATGGAGGGGGGGGTTATTTTATTATAACTGTGGTTCACAAAAAAATTGCCTTTGGTTTTCCAGGATGACTTTTACGGAGAGTGGAAATTGCAAGCATATGGTAATAAGATAAATAAGATACTGAAATATGCTTTTTTTGAGGAAGGAAGAATTTTCAAATACAGATAAAATAAAGGTGTTTCTTCTTCATTTTTTTTTCTTCATGTTGAAGCTTGCAATGTACATTGACTGCTGGGTTTAATTCCATTTCTTTTTGGAGAGAAATGTATTCACTTCAGCCATGCCTGTACCTGCAGCAAAGAGCTGCTGATGAAAGCTTTAAGGCACTTAAATGGCTCAGTGACTGCTACCACATGAGTTTGATTGATTTGGTCACACAAGATTTTGAAACTTTCCAGTTTGTTAAAATTCAGTGTAACAAATCCTACTCTTCTCAAATGCCAAGCAGCATACTTTATTGTAGACTTAATTTTTCTACAAATTTTTAATAACCCATCCAAACCTCCCCCTCCCTTCAAAAAAACAAAAAAATTGGGTGTTTAGAAATCCCACCCATATATTTTCCTCTTATGCCGGGGAGCAGATACCCAGGTTTGAGCCACACTCAAAACTTGCCCATAGCCATTGAAGCAGCAGCCTCTTGGAGGAGGCTGGAGAACATGGGTGCTGCCCCGTGCTCCCTGCACAGCCTGGGGTCTGTTGGGAGTTACCCACCAGACGTCAACAAAAAGTTCAATGAGTAATCTTGATTTAAAGGTAGTAGCGTAATTCATAATTCTTCAATGTGTGTCTCTGTTGCGTTAATGACTTGGATGAATTTGTTGTTTGCACAGAAGCTATTCCACCTGAAAATAGGGGCTATTATTGCCAGATTTCTACCTAATAAATGCCATTTTCAGATAGGTACTCTGGATTTGTTCTGCTTTGGAGATGCAAAACCAAAATGTAACTTGATAGGGAAAAATGTACCTAATGTATGGAGTAGAAAGGAAAATTAATTAAGAAGATGGGTTTCATACCTGAGAAAGGAAACTATTTTATCTATTTATGTTCTCTCATCTTCTTTTTGAAGCACAAGAAGGTATTGAAACATTATTACTGATATTGTACTATAGAAATTTATAGAAATATTGTGGGATTATTTCCATAGTTCCACTGATTAAAATAGAAATCTAAATGAAGGACACTTACGTAACTATTTTGTAAATAATAGACTAACCAGTTTTATATTGCAGTAACTGAAATATCTCCAACAATTACATCTACTTAATAAATATGCTGTATGTTTCTATAAAATGTAAAACATGTTAGCACATCGACCAATCCAAGGGATATATTAAACCTTTAACAAGTGACACATGCTTTATAATGCCAGCTTTTTTTTTTTTTTTTTAATTCTGCTCATTATTTCCACAGTATAACAGAGGTGCTTACATTTCTTAATCATTGATGGAAATAAAATAGTTAAAATGACTTCCAGTATCACTCAAGTCTGAGTACGAAGGTTTCCATTATAAGTTGAACAAAAAGGTCTTATCTACACTTTGGTAAGTAGGTGAAACTCCTGTGTACCGTATTAGTAAGCATAGTTTCCTTTCAATGTTATCTAAATATCTAATTTAGTTTTCTTTTATACTCACTCTGAAAAAACAACCGACAAAAGCTATAATTTCTTAGACTGCATCTTGCACAGAGATACCATAAAGCATGATGTGCTTTCCTCTTCTCCTCCCAAAAGATAAATTTCCCAACCTGGTGGAATACTTCCCCTTATTGTCCTGTGCTGAAGTGTAGCTTACCTGCATCAGTACTTCCTGGTCTAATTCAGATTTTAAATTTGTGCTGCAAAAGAGGGCCATCGCTGCTGTATTGGGAATATTTAGGTCACCACAAGTGAATTATTGTCACAAGGATATTCTGGATATTGAAGTGGTTTTAAACTGTCATTTAACCACTGAAAAATCTTTACAAATAAATTAGCACATAGATGCTATTTGTGTGCTGCACACCAAGCTAAGCGCTGGCTGAATAACTTCAGGATAATAGTAGTAATTTGCCCATTTAAATCTAGCTAAAAGGACTTTTGTTCCTGATAATTTAATTTATTAGTGGAATAGTAAGTAGACAAAGTGCAGATTTAGATCCTTTTTTCACATAAACCACCAAAAATAAGGTGAGATACTTATTACAATGGAAGAAATTTCTGAATTTGGCTCCCTTCATTTGTAAACCAAGTAGGAACACAGAAGATGTTGAGTCATGAAGGTGTGGGATCTGATATTTTCTCTTCAACCAACTGCTCACGTAAGCTGGAGAGGTCACCACCTTTGGGCAACGTATGTAATACAACAAACATCTCAAAAATGAAAAAAAAAAATATGATTTGACACTAATTCTCCATCTAAGTGGGAGTTAGCTCGATGCTAATTTAGCAGAAGAGGGGGAAATAGGAGTGTAATTCTTGGGGTCCGTGTTAGCTCAGATGACAGTTTTGACCTCGTGACAGTCAATCCCGAGGCACAGCAAGAGCAATATTAGTGTGCAGATTAGTGAAAGCTGATTGGCGAAAGCAGTGCCCATGTTTGCAGACGTGACCACTTAAAGCTAATAAGATTATAATAATTTACATAGTATCTACTTAAGCACAGGTGGTGAAAGTAGTAGCAAGGAAAAAAAAAAAGTAAGGAGCTTAAATGCAGAGAAGGTATGGGGAGAATTGTGGTGAAACATGCTGCGTGTGGTAGTGGTAATTGCCTGGCACATTCACACAGGGTCTTGTTTGTGTTCATCTCTGTCCTTGATGCTGATATTCCTGCTTACACTTCACTTGTATGGCAATCAAAGACCCAATTCCACTGAGAAGCATTACTTACCTCTTCATTACATTCAACTGTTTTTGCAGCCAGGAGTAAATATCAAGGCTTTTGACAGCTTCTTGTAAAACCTATGCAGGAATTTTTTGATGACATACACACATTTCATTTTACTGTCTGGAGGACTCCATTTACACAGAGGAATATATATATCATTCGGTCTCCAGAACAATTTTATGTTTTGAAAGCTTAAAAAATTCTCTAAAACAGCATCAGATTGCTTTGTTGTGGATGACTTGATTGGAAAATAGCACATACCTCCCTGCTTACTTTGCATTTGTTACCTAAATGGAGTAAATTTAGCTTGGAGAGGCTTGGAGAAAAGAGAGGGATTTAAAATGTTTCTTAATTAATCCCAGGAAAATTCTGGCAAATCTCATCTTTTCTTAATGCATGGTGTATATATCTTTTAACTTCATTTCATTCTGATAGCACAGACAAAAAAAAAATCATTTCACAATGATACTTTGGTTTGTCAATAGCCAGACTTTGTGTTTACCTCATTTTAGCATAAGGAGTGTGTGTTTTGTGTTTTTTGTTTTTTCTTTTTTTTCCCCTTTTCTGTATAAAACCTTGTTTTCTGTTAAGGAAGCATTCCAATGTCATGTTAGTTAAATCTAGCTTTGAAGTGCTTTTATGAAGTAGTGTTTTACTACCAATTGTTATATGCCAGTGGTGATAATAATTATTTTTTCCCTGTAAAATATAAATCTTTGTCTTGTTTAAGTATCATGCCATTTGAACAGAGTAAGCTGTCCTCTGTGGCAGAATATTATATGTTCTTTCTTCAGGTAAAGAAAAAGTAACAAAAGCAAAACAAAAACACAGCCCAAGGCTTACTTCTTTGTTATCTTTCTTGGCTAACACATATGGACCTTGGGTCCTACTGCTTCTGCACTTCAGAGGGCAGCTGAACAGATTCATTTGTGCATGTTATATGCTTTTAAGTCCGCAGCAGTCTTACGCAACATACAGACTCCATCCTGAAAAGTCAGGAGTAGGCTGATTGGAAGCCAACAAAGCATTTACACATAATCTTTACAGTTAAGGACACGAATGGAGCCTTGGACTTAACATTAGGTAAGACAATTCAGAGAACTGCAAGATTAAGTGTTTAATCTGAACCATCACTGCTGTGGTGTTAACAAATAAATAAACTGTCTTCCCATGGTGGTATAGTCTCATAAATATTCTCATATTTATGGATTAGTTTGGGGTTGCAGTTTTATATCGAGCACTTCTTGTTTGTTTGTTTTGTTGCTTGTTTTTTCATTTCAAATACTTTTTTTTCATGAGTTAGAGAGGAATATTAACACCACAAAAACCACCAATTTTGTATAGCTCATGAAAATATAAAATAATGTCGTAGGTTTTCTAGAACATTTAATGGCCCTCAGTTCTGTTTGAAATAACTTTGGTCCTAGTAGAATACCTTATTCTGATAAGCTTTTGGTAGGTAGAATCAGTCTTTCTGAAATAAATTATTTTCAGGTTGGACTGTTCACAAGGTGTGATAAAATCTATATCAGAAAATAATCTGCTTAAATACTTCTCTGTACAATTCATGTATTAGTATACCACTATTCCTTTTTCCAAGTGCAGACTAGTATCTGACGTGGTCTCCAGGAAATTCATGACAGAAATTCAAGACAGAATGGTGGATCCCTGTTCAGGAGATGCTGACAACTTTGCTCATGGAGCCTGTGCCCTTTCCCAGTACCATATTCCTAGAATCAGTAATTGTTTCTCCTTTTTCCCCATGAGTATATTTAGTTTTATAAATTTGTGAAAGGGCTAACATCCATTGTGCTTTCTCATGGGTATTGTTCAAGTTCAACGTGGTATGTGGCTGTTTTCATAGTGATGCTGTAAGCTGCAACCTAAGTAAAAAGGCAGCATGCCTGATATTACCCACCTAAATACACCTGGCTCTCTGAATGACCTTGAATAGGTCATTTTATTTCTTTGTTCATTCTGCGATCTATAAACTGGAGATAATAAAACATATATCCACCTTTGCAAAAGCTCTTTGAAAATCCATGGGTAAAAGGTATCCCATAAGGTCAAAATATGAATTATTTATTGCTACATGACATGCACAGCATGCAGACTGTAGGGTTATAGAAATTCTGTCTGTTCCTTTTTCCCCGGAGAATAGAAGTCATACCTTCAGAACTCTACTTAGAGAAGAAGTTTTCGTTACATGAAATCTAATATAATCTTTGTGTGTATGAGTATGTGATAATATTGAAACTTTGGTATCTCAAAGGAATTGGTTCAAGCTTTAGTCCCCAGCTTACTCTGATGAGTGCAAATGCAGTATTCAAAATAATAAACACCTTCAAAACTAAAGAACAAATAAAAAGAGATTAGCAAAAATAGTTGGGGTTTTGAACTACAAGGACTAGAATTTCATGAGATCAAACTGTTGTAGACTTACCACAAGGTGAAGGATCACTTGACTTCCAGCTGATTACTAATACTAGTAGCCATTGTCCATTTTCTGATATTTGAAATGCCAGCTGTATGGTTTGAAAGGAACTAATATTTTTAGTATGATTCGTAGGTTTTGCTGTCATCAAAATGCTGAAGCAGAAAAATGTTGCGGTCAGTGCTTATAATATTTTATTAAATTGGGTGTTATTCAAGATTTTATACTTTTATATATACACATATTTCTACGCACACACATATGAGATACTGAAAGCAAGAATAGTCATGTCCAAGTCATGCAGGGCATTGTACTTCAGTGTGAACATCTTCAACTATACTTGGAAATCAGTAGGCAACTAACACAGATTTTGAAGGACTGGTGTACATATTCCTGCTGAGATACGCTACTTTATATTTGGGTTTCTCTACTGTGTATCAGTTTTGGCTTCTGGATGGGTTTAAGGAATGGTCTTCAACAGAACACATGGAATGGGTATCTACCGTTCGGATTCATAACATTAGCATGAATTTAAAGTGCTTGGCCTTTAATCCAAGTCCAAATATTAGGTCAGAATTATATCCATCTAAATCCAAATAAGCTTTTATAAGCTTTTAACTATTTGGGAAAGGCCCAGGCTTTCTAATACTGACAACAGAGACAAGAAGGTTCTTGCACAAATTTTAAATCTTGCCTGGGGGATAACAAACTTCTGGATCACTTTTTTTTTTTTTTTTTTTTTTTTTTTTTTTTTTTTTTTTTTTTTTCTGCTGCACTATTGGATGAAGTGCAGCTTTACACCTGAAGTCACATTCACTTAAAGAGATTGTGGGGAGATGTTATTAAAAATAAAATTGTGATAAAGATGAGAAGCAGTGCTATGCCCATGTAAGAGATTTTTCAGTAAAAAAAAAAAAAATCAAAGAAAAATTACTTATGTACATGTCTTAATACAGTTGGTTTAGAAGACTGCGTATTTACATAGTACATTGCCTGATTAAAAGCTGTCATCTGCTCTGAAATATTTCTCTTCATGTTGCCTTCCATCTTGGTCCTCTTCCATTATGCTTTAGGCATCATTTGGTTTGTTCTTTGCATTTATTTGATAATTTCATCTAGCACTCTTCTCAGACATAGAGGCTGAGGATTTTGCTGGTCGGATTTTTTATGTATCTACCCACTGCTCTCGCTCTGAGAGTGACAGAGATGCTGCAGAATATATAGTAATAAAGCTAATACATCTATATGAATTTACATGTAACGTAGATATTAAGTGAGTGCAATATATTAAACATTGCAGGGATCCGATGTCATGGAAGCTTTCTAAATACCTAAAACATATAAATGGATACTTTATCACTTCCTCTTCTTTCCCCCATCTTTCTTAATAATCTGTATTGTAATTACAAATGTTAGTGTAGTATGTAGGGGTACCAGCTTGACCTTCCATTTGCTGGTTTTCCACCTTGTATTATGAAATATTTAAACTCATAAAATGATATTGCAACCACAGAAGTTTTAAAACCCTGCTTTTGTAGTAGAGAATAAAAACACTGCAGCCAGGAGCTGTAATCTCATGTTGCCTGGTTTTCTAAAATTGAAGTACTTTTAACTGACCCTATTAATTCCCACTGCGCTGCTCATTGCTTCCACTGGAGGCTCTCCCTTCTTGCTGCTGTCAAAAATTGTTCTCACATTTACGCCTCCTCAGTGCCATCTAGTATAAGCTTCTATATAGTATGTTCAGTTAGCATATTCAGAATCATGTTGAATCCAAAGACTCCAGGCAGCAGGTGATTTCAGAAATTGCCACTATCTTAGCTAACAGGGGCATAGATTCAACATCTAGTAGCTACCTTCCAAAGTAGGTGTTGCTGGTTTGCTTGTGTGTGTGTTTTGTTTTGTTTTAATTTATTTTAATTTTTAGTTTTAATTTTGCTTACTGATTTCATAGAATCATAGAATATCCCGAGTTGGAAGGGACCCATAAGGATCATCAAGTCCAACTCCTGGGTTGGATTTGTAAGGGTTGTTTGTAAGGGTTTACATTTCTGGAAAGTCATCACTGTATGTTGCATACACTGTCATATAAGATTTTTTTTATATAAAAAAAAAGACTTTGTAAAAACATCTATTTCAAGAAAAAAAAAAATCAGCTGCCTCTTAATACTTTAACTTTGTTTGAAATTGCTTCCATTGTTAACATCAGCAGTGTCAAATATGTTTATCTCCTGTTTGAGAGTAAAACTCCCTTTAATAAATATTAACAGTCTTAATTCACTTAAACTATATTCTATCTACCCATTAGGCTTTTGTCTGAGAGAAGTGACTGAACCTTAGTTCTGCCAAGCTAAGTTTGAAGCCATTTCTGAAATGTGAGCATTCCAAATCCACAACTCCCATATGCAGTAAAGGGAAAACCAATCCTTCCAGCACAGAGGATCATAAATGGTGTTATCTATAACAATTAGCATCACAGCATCATATGTAAATGAGTTGATCCAAATGCATGTCGTAGAACAAAGCTGCAAGATGTTCTCCTTTGGAAATGCAGCTCAGTGAGTGAGGCTGAATTGCACTTGGGCAAAGGTAGCAGTGTCCACTTGGTGTTGGAGGTGGTCCTCCATGGCATCCTGCTTCTCAGGTGGAAATGCAGTTTGCAAGCACAGAGCACACCAGCTCTCTCTCTGTCAGTTGCTTTGGTTGTCTGTTGGCTTGTGGTTGAAATTTTGTCTTTTGAAAGCCATAAATGACTTTACAAACTGATTATTTGAGAGATCTCTGTCCTCCTTTGTTATACTGCTATTAAAACTGCCAGTGAAATCTACTCTGTGAGGCCTTTTTTTCCTGAAAAGTCACATATTCCACCTATTTTCTTGGTATTATTGGGCAGGATGTTGAACAAGAGAAATGACAGTTCATTTCAGGAGCTTGGCTGATCTCTTTTTGAAGGGAAGCCCTGCTGATGGCAAATGACTTATACTATAGTATTTATTATTACATTGTTAACTTGAAGCTTTGAAAGTAAGAGGTCTTAAAAACCTATTTGTAAACATCTAAATAACTCATAAATCTCATTAAGGGCGACTTGTGAAGTTTTAAGAAATTTTTCCTTGAACTGTGAAGTACTACAGTTTAATGATGAGGGAGTCATGACAACCATATGTTTGGAAGAAAAAGATGGCATTCTGTCAAAATAAAATAAACAAAATAACACTGTATTCTTTCAAACACAAATTTTCTCCCTGTTTAACTGACCTTGTATCATCTTGTTCCTCAGTACAACATGATCAAGCACAATCTTCAAGAAAATGAAAAGCACAGTCCATGTTGTTGATAGCTTTGTTATATTAGTGTAAAGTAATCTTTTCAAGATAGCACCATGGAAAATTTTTAAAGTGTAAATATGGTCAGGGCTACTAATTTTACTTTGAGGAAAGACCCATCAGCCCTATGATATGCAGTTGTAATGTGCCTGCCCTCTATTCTCAAAACTTGTGGCTGACTTTAGCTTTTCATATTGCTGTACAGTATAACAGTGATGTGTTCTCATGATATGATGGTATTTTCTGTATGTTCTAAATATTTCAGATGAAAAGACTGAGCTGTATGCTGTTTCTGAGCCTTTTCCTTCTGCCATACATATGCACGTACTCTGCAGTTAATTTTAGGAAAAACCCAGAACAAACGAATTGAGAACTATATTTCTGTTTTGGAGTTCAGCATGTTGAACTTTTCTCCTAGAGTTAGCAGTAGACTCAAGCCCTGACATGCTTCCTCTCTTATCGTTGAGTTAAATATTCATCTCTAAACACTGGAGGTTATTTGAGATTGTATAGCATTTTTGTTTAAAATTAGGCCTCTGTTAAAGTGTTGTGTCTCATTTCGACTGCGAATAATTACCTGCATACCTAAATTTTGCTATTTCTTTATTCAGATAAAATTACTATTATCTTCTGTGATTTAGAGCTGCCACTTGTTAACACTGGCACTGGTAGAAAAACCACACTGTTGTGAGAGGAGAAGTAAACAAGTTCTGTTTCAGTTGAACACATAACTGTCATTGTTTTAAATATTCCTGAATATCTTACATGCAGTGATTGCTGTTGTATTAGCACTTTTTTTTTCTTTTATTCTCACCATATGAAATTTGAAGATTTGAATTTTTACAATATTTGAGTTAAATTTCAGTTTAGCCACATCAGCCTCATTAAAAAAAGGAACAGTTTAGGAATTGGCCTAATGTTGATTTTATTTCATATTATATTATTTAACTATTTGATTGCAAATCAGATGAATTCTGACTGCTGATACTTTTCCTTTCGCTTTTGGTTTACTTAGGAGGCTGTAGTCTTCAGCTCTTGGTTTTCTCATCAGATACAATTTTCTGTGACAGGAGTTTTCAGGAGCGTTTGTGTTCGGGTTCAGTTAAACTGGTGGATTTTGTGTTTGTTTGTTTGTTTTTCCCCATGCTTCTGTCTGATGCTGATTGAAATTATTACCAGAACACTTAAAACTTTTATTAGAAAAGTTTATCTTTCTTTAGTTTCTCTTCTGTATTTTCATCATCCACTGATGTTCTAGATGCTTAATAGTCAGGTTTTATACCAAAATTTGGCATGGCCCTGCTCTAGCAACACAACATTACTGTGCATGAAATTCCTAATGATTAAGGCAAGAGGTCAGTCCTCAATGTTTACTGTTCTCCTCTGTTTGTTGTTCATCAGTTACACTGACTTAGTGCTTTCTGATGTGTTCATAAGGTTTAGCTCGAGTGGATGATGCAGCATTAAATTAGCTTCTTATTTATTCTCAGATTTGCAATGAGCAGCTGTCCCTGTCTCTCGGTTTCTCACATATGAGCCCAGTTATACCGGTAGAATCTCCCTTCTTCAGTGAGGTCCCCTGGAGGGACATGAAATTTGCAAGATACAGTCCCTCTGTGTACCCTTCTCACCACCTACAGGAACTGGCTGTTCAAATGCACAGCAATGTCTACAGGCCACGGGCAGTTAGAAGAAGACTACTGAGAGCAGACAGGACACCGGACTTTCATGACTTAGTGGGAAATGTTAACTTTCTCTTTGGAGAGAGGTCTAGGCACAGAGGCCCACATTCTCCATTAGGTATGGTGAAGTAATTTGCTGTATCCTGAACTAAAGGTAGAGGTCCCACTTGCATTAAACACAACAGCGACTTTCTATTTCAAGGAAAACCACAGGCAATGTATCAAATCTTGCTGAGTTCACACAGCATTGCTTTTATAGCCAGGTGGAGCATTACACTCTGCTGCCTTGCCTGGTTATCGAGACCATAACATTTCACCTAATGATTTCTCCCTTAATCCTCTACCTTGATTGAACCATAGGGTGTCATTTATAGATGTATTTGTCTCTAGCTGAGACTGCATCAAAGAAAACCTACCTTATCCTTAGGTGAATTAGAATGTTTTTTTCCCCCTATCAAAAGTAAACATTTTTAGTCTGTCTTTTGTGTAACTTAAACTTTTATCTAACTTAAAATTTCAGCCACAGAATCTTGCCATCTGATGGTCTGCAGGTTTAAAGATCCTTTTATGATCAGGAGTCTTTCCGCCTACCAGTACTTCTGTTCTGTGATGAGGTGACTTCCGAGTTTTTTTTTTTTTTTTTTTTTTTTTTTGAGAAAAGGCATTTTTTTTTTAATATACTCACTGGTAAGAGGCACATTTGGTAGAGTTAATAGTCATTTCTTTAACGAAATTATTCTGGACTTCATAATGCATTCTTTGTAAGAAGGGATAGTAGAGGTTACTACATTCATATACCATATCATGTTAGTACAACCTATTTACTTCTATTCTATAGTATTTCCATTCTCGTTCTGGTTTTCTCTGCTTGCTCAGCTTCCTGTGTTTAGTTCCTCTTCTGCGTTTTCAGTGTCAGTGGAAGCACTCTGCTGTCGTGAGATTGTCTCTCTGTGGGCTGAGGCCTAGCTCCATCAGAGAGCAGTCCTCCGTGTGTAACCCATAGAGCCCCGGCAAGTACCCTGGTGCAGGGGATCTGGCCCTTTATTGATTTAGAAGAGGAAATAGAAGTCCTTTGCAGGATATGACCATTCTCTCATATGTCTTCTAAATTAAAGGTAAGGGGTTGAAGAAGCAGAGATTTTTAAAAAAATAATTATAATTATAATCCCAACCATTACTCAGAAAGCTCAGTAAACAGGAGTCATCAAACTTGTATTTTAAAAAAAAAAAAAAAAAAAAAAGGCACAATTGCCAATGGACATGCCTACATACAACTTATTTGCTATATATAGCACATGGCACAATATTGAGTTCTCCAGTCAGATACTGCAGAAACTTGCACACTGAATACTCTGTGTGGGTCGCAGTGTGCACAGTTATGAAGTTATGAGAGCCTTGGTAAGCCATGTTTAAGAAGCATGGGCATTTTCATACTCAAAAGAGAAGTTAACAGGAATATCTGAGATATTAAGAGAGGAGGAGGTTCCTGTCTTTTCCTTGTCATCTTATAGACAGAAGTCACAAGGTACTTAGCAGCATATTACTGAGAAAATTACTCAGAAATGCCAAGTGCTAAAATTGCAGTGGAAGTGCATTCAGTTTAATTCCAGCAGGAGTTTGTGGTGTTCATTGGCCCTCAGGAGAAGGTGCAAAAGTCAGAAAAATTAGATTTTGCCTCTAGTACTTTTTTTTTTTTAATTTTTCCTCAGCTGGTATAAGGAAAAGGAAAAATCTGCTTCGTGTTCAAATAGTGGTGGATTAGAAGTTCCTGAACTGGAGAAACGTTAGTGTCATTGACATGCAAGTCAACAGGTTTCCAGTTTTGACTTGAAAATCCTAACATTTATGTTAGCGTTCACACAGGACCTAACATTTGGAAGCTGTATGTTTGCTTCTACATTTATGGAAACTTAACCCATGAAAAATCATTGCACTGTCTTTATTCCTGATCTGAGCTGTAATATGCTTGTTGTGCTTCCTGGAAGTCAGTCCTAGTCATTTCTGCTTCACATTTTCTGTGCTGGTGGAGGTCTTTGCCCTTCCAGTCTTTTCTTACAAACAGCACTTGACACAAGCTAGTCAGCGTTCCTAAAAGTCAGTGGCCTCCTGTCTTGAATAAAGCCTGGAGAGTCAGCTTGTAATCTTTCCAACACGTTTTCAAGTGTCTTACTACTCTACAGCGTAAACAGCTGCCATCGCTGTAACTGGCAATCTTTGCACCCCATTTGCTACGCTGAATTGAGAGGACTGAAAGGCTGATGAAGCTTGAACTGGTTTCTCCAGGATGTGGAGAACAGGCAGTGAGAGAACAGACTAAAAGAAACGTGAGAGCTTTTGGGACTGCTTGGCCAGTCTGTGCCTGAGATGCAAGTTTGTTGGAAGAAGGGCAAGCGACAGGTCAGACCCTGTTATGATCTGTCCTCATCTCTGCCCAATTCAATCTTTCTTCTGCAGAGGAAAGAAAAAGAAAGAAATAAAGGAAGGAAAGAGGAAAGGAAAGAAGAAAGAAAGGAAGAAATGAAGAAAGAAAGGAAGAAAGGAAGGACAGAAAACAACAACAAAACACACACACTACAAACTCAATAAAACTTCTATAAAATGCCTGTAATGAAATCAGTTTTCCCTTTATCAATTTCAATTATTTTATCATGTTAAATATCATCTGTAAATGTTTTAGTGAAGGGACAGCTTTCCTGTGAAATCACTTATATTTGGGCAAACAAAACAAAATATTAATGAAATATATATCTAAGGGAAAACTTTAGATGAAACTCTTCTGCTGTGTAAGATGTTTGTCTTATCCTCATAGGAAAAAATCTGTGTTATCAGAATTTGTTTTAAAGGTCACCTGCTCATCTCCAGAATATTTGTAGGACTTGTTTGTGTGAAACTGTATTGAAAAGCAGACACAGACTCAGTGGTTTCCACTGGAAGCATTTATTCACTGGTTGATAAAACCAAAGAGCCTTTCCTCCTTCTCAGCTGTATGTTTCCTTATTTATATGCAGACTGGTGTTTTCTAATAGAAGTATTTTTTGCTTGTTTCTTCTTTCTCTTTTTGTCTGGAATCAGTCTATATACTGCAGTGCTTTACTCCCTCTTCTCCATTCATTTTATCTGTTCTCTGTTCTTCACTAAGCAATCTTTTTAATAACATCTGTATACTTCCACTTCTTTAAGTCTTTAATTCACACTTTATGGCTGTAACAATTCTCTTCTGTTCTCTCCTTTTTATTTACATGTAATTCCTTCCCTAACACAGCCATTATTGTGTTTGTGCTTGCCATATTGCGTTGTCTTTGAATTTTTATCTCATGTTTCCTGCAAATATCAGCAGTACAGTTCTAGCTCTGGTGTGTGACTGGCATGCTCCCAGTTTTTGAGTTTTTCTTAGGCTATAGTCCACAGCTGCAGTATTTTGTGTATATTCTTGGGAAAGCTGATTTTACTTAATAAAATTTGTTTGTTAATGTGCTTTATTGATTATCAAATAGCTGTCAGTAATTTTCAGAGTTTTTCCCACATTTGTGTCATTTGCTAATTCAGACAATATTTTTGGTGCTCCTTCTTTCAGTTAATTAATATGGAAAATGCTGGTGATGATTTGCTTTGAGAAAAGAAAGTAGAGATTGCAAAGCAGTTCTTATTTTGTTGGTGTATGTATCTCAAAATAATGCTCATTTTAATTACCTTATACAATGTGACACTTTGGGATAGAAAGACATACTAGGAGAAAACATAATATGAAAATACTAATATTCAGCATGTATGTTTCTGTTTGGTGAATGCAGGGTAATATGTAGTCTCCTTATTGAATCAGATTTTTTACTCCTGGACTTTGTGTCTTTCTCACCCATCTCTAAAGCATAGAAAAAAGAAAAAATGATTTGAAAAATTAGAAAAAGGGATTCATTCTGCTGCAGAGAGGGGTCTTCATTCCCATTCCTGTTCCATTTCCAGCTCCTGTGCCCCAGAAAGGTCATCCCTTGACTTGGTCATGGCCCGGGAGTGAGGTTTCCCCAGAGCCTTGAACAGGGCCTGCTCCTGAATAACCTTGTCCCTAGAGAGAGGAATAAAGGGAAAAGGTGATGGGGTAAAGCAGGATTACATGGAAAAGTCATTAGTTCCTCACAATGTCCACCTTATTCCCCTATGAGTACAACCACAACCCCTAACACCTTCTCAGTGTCTGGAGAAGCCATAAGTTTATGATCAGTCTTGTCTTTAAGGAGAATAATGTGGGATAATGGGAGGTGATGGAAGTAGAAGGAGAAAAGAAAAAAAATTGTTTCCTCATTAAGATCTGAACAGAGTAGATGCAAAGCTGCAAAAGTTGTTTTGCGGGCTTGAAAATTACCTTAAGATGCTTCATCCAAAGCTTTCTTAAAGAGTTTGCAAATCCCAATGCTGAAATAGAAGGTGAAAGATTGCTGATCTGTGATGTCAGAGGTGTCTGTGCATATACTTTGCCTTTTGTGTATACGCTTTGCCTAATACAAGTAGAAAAACCCCTGAACAGTTGCAATTCCAGGTGCAAACCCACCTGGGATCTGGCACTATGTAAACAGGAGAGATGGGAACTCAGAAGCTGAAGCTTAGGTGTGTTTCCCTGTTGTTTCCTGTTGGGCAGTGCTTAAGATGCTTGTCAGGGTACTGAGTTAAAGCAAGATAAATGATGTTACTTAAAAAAAGGAAGCACTCAGGCTGGAAGTTGTAGCAAAATATTTTTTGTTATTTGTGCTTTTTTGTATTTGCATGAGAGTTCAGTGCTGGGAGGAGTTAAGCCATAGGATGTTTCTGAGAGAAGAGTATTTATTGCAGCAGAAATAAAATTACAGAAAAAAAAAAAAAGTACTCTGGGGGAAAAAGAGTAAATCTAGCATGCCAGATATTTTGTATTAAGCATGCTTAATATTCAGTCCCATATGACATGTTTATGACCAGTGTGTGTGCCCCAGCAAAGGCAGTGCCTAAAAACGTATCTGTTAATTAGCTTTGGTGCAAGAAGTGGAGAGGGCACTTGCATTCGTCCTCTGCATCAGCAGCCCGATTTACTTGTCAATGGAGGAAGATGCAGAAAGGATCTCAAGTGTTGCGGGTTCGGATTTCTTCAGGAGTCGGACCCTGAAAAATCGGAAGATCGGAGGGAGGGGAGTTGCTCTGACGATTATCATAAAGCGCTGCTAATGTAGCCTGGGCACCACGTGACTGCAGAAAAAGCTATTATCTCAATGAAAAGGAAACTGCTTTTTAGAGCAGCAACAGAACAGAAGCAGGAGGAATTTTCGAGTACTCCACCATGCTGGATTGTCAAAGGGAGCTCTCTCTGATCAGCAGTTAGGGAAGGATTAGTGCGGCCAGTTTGTCAGCTGTCATTAGAAGCAGATGACAGAGATGATAAGCTGCTGTGTGCGCACGTCCTCACTCAGCATGTGCTTTGGTTTACATCAAGACATAACACTGGTTTGGGATAATGCAGAGCTGATATTTTTAAGGCTGTAAATTTACTGGTAATTGCTTTTTCATTTTTTTTATTTTTTTCCTTTTTTTTTTCCTCCTGCTTTTAATAAAAAGCAAGTGTGATGGATGGGGGATTTATCTACATCTTGATCTGAAGACGCAGGAAAAACTAGTAGGATCTGCCTTGAACTGCAAAGGCTGGAAGACGACAAGGTGTGTTTCTGAAGTGCTGTGACTTCATTGTCCTTACTGCTCTCTTTCTCTGTGCCCCTGTGTGTGCATCGGAGGTTTCTGGATTTTGCTAGGGGTGGGAGGTTGCTTTTGGGGAGCGGGAGGAACAGCTAATTTCGTTTTGAGCAAGGGAGTTTAAAGCTATTGTTTCTAAGTAAAAAATACAAAGAAATAATGTAAAAATTGGTTCTCCAGTTTTCCCCCTTCTTAATGGTTACAGGTGTACTTGTGGTTGCCTGTGACAGTTTTATGGGTTTATGTGGCTAAATATATCTTAGTCAGTGTGCAGGAAATACTTTTGTAAGCAAGTTTTCTGGCGTCCAGAATAATACACAAACCCATCTATATTTTCCCACTGTCAAGAGGAGGTGGAGCCCACGAGTGCCTTTTTCATTGCAGTAATTACCATTCAGTATTCAGTAATTTCTGTGCACAAGAAAAAGTACAGAGGAAGTCAGACTGAGACATTTTTGCTCTAAAGCTTTCTCTTTCTGACCAAGAGCTTAAGTAGACAAAACACACGGAAACATTTACAGTTATATAACTTTCTCTGTTTTCTAATCTTAATAGTTTTCTTTACAAGTCTGTGACCCTGCAAGCAGAATGACATTCAGTTAATCTTCAGACCTCGTATTTATCTCATGGTTGTGCGTGCTGATGTCATTGAATACCTTGGCAGTATTTACTTTTCTGTTAACCTTGGGAGGGCAACATTTAATTTTGCAGATGAATTTAATAACAATATCCCCTGAAAAACGTTACTCGCAGCAAGGGAAGATGGTGTGCTATCTCCCCTGCCTGGGAAGTTCTTGAAAGCTTGTTTGTTTTATTTTCCTGTCATACCCGGCATTAAGCCCAGCATTGTGCTTCACCTCATAGCAATAACAGTGATCCTGCGCTACAAAAAAATGATAAAATGAAATGTTGGGATTTGTGTGGGAGCACTGATTGTAACTTCTCTACAGTGTTTCCTCCCAAGTTAAGGGTAGGCTTGCAAGGATAGATATAACAGGTCATTACTGCAGTGCACTGGCAGCTTGCTAAAAGTGTGCTTTCCGGATCCCTATTGCAATAGCAGTGGTGACTATCACGCGTCGGATCCCTTTAATAATTAATTAAATGCACACAGGAAATGCCGTAGTTTATTTTCTTCAGGACTTTGAAAAACTCGTGCTGCTTTGAGATAGGAGGGGGAAGGAAAATATTATGGTTCCCAGATTAACGGAGTGTGCGTTTGAAGCTACTTTACTTCATACTGTGAGGACAGACACAGAAACGTAAACAAGCCGGCGCTATTTATTTGCTTGCCCTCTTTTGTCTCCGCCGGGCTGCTGGAAGCGTGGCCCCGCTGCAGGCTGGAGCGCGGGCCTGGGCCTGGGCCCAGTGTGCAGCACCGCTGGCCAGCGCCCGGCGAGCCCCTCGCCTTCCCGGCAGCAAACGGAGAAGCCACCAGAACAATGAAACTTCCTCTCCCTGCTGCATGGGGTTCCTTTATTTCGCTGCGGAAGACCTCCCAAGAGAGTGGGGGCTGAGCAGCGCTAGCTGGAAGGGTGGCACCTATGTTTTGGAGGAAAATAGACCTTTACCGCTGGTGCAGTCATTTGGATTTGCCTGTATTTGACATGTTAAGGGAAAAAACTTTGAACAATATTAACCTTTTGGGTAGCCTGTGCTTTTGAAATGGCTCTGGGTTCTCACAAAGCTCAAAAGTCCAATATTTCCTTTATAACTAATTCTTCATCTATGGTATGTAGCCCATCTAAAACTTCAAGCACTATCTTTGACCAGAGGAATATTATTTTGCCTTTTACCCAAACTTCAAAATTCCTGCATGCTAACAGTCAAAAAGGTTGCGTTGGTAACAATCAAAAGATGTGGCTGTCTTCTTTCATTCCTTTAGTTAGTTTGATTGTTTGCCATCTCTGTAAGGAAACATTCTTGTATAAGGTAGGAGGGAATGCATTACATTCATGTACAATGTACATGGAGTACATTGCAAAATATAATGTGTTATAAGAAAACAAACAAACAAAAATACTTCATGGAAAATCTGAGCTGGGCGACTACTTTGCAGATGGCTTTTCACTCCAGAGGTCTAACCACGATACTTAACAAATGCAAAGCTGAAGTCAGCTGGCTGGTTATTTTTTGCAGCACCATTTTATTTATGTTGTGTTAGTAACCAGGACAGGGGGGAAATGAGGACAGGTGTGAACACAGCCTTGATGATCAAAACCTCCTTCATTAATAAATTGAATAATTTTGTTAGCGCACTATGGTAAAATAGCCCCATAATTACAATGACAAAGCTGAGCTAAGGACTGAGGAACGAGCCAAGCTGACTGAAAGGATAGCAGAGGAACACCACCCATCAGCTGATGATCACTGTACCTCTGAGGGCATCCTGGTGGATTCCTGGTTGTCTTTCCTGACTCATACCCACTTGGCTCTGGCAGGCATAGAAGAGTGTCTGAATTGCACTAAAAAAATTATTCAGAGCAGATAAGGCTTTAGGTCTTCAAATTGTATTCCTCACATTCATTATCTACTATGCATGCTGTCCCCAAACAAACCATAAGATATTGTGGTGCTCTTTTCTCTCATTCCTGATAGCACAGGACTCAGGATTGAGAAATGATGATTCCTCATTTCTTAATCACAGTCATGCTGTGATTAAGCAACCATCTAATACTAGATGTCAATAAGAAATTTCTGTTAGAACTCCATGGTAATAATTTTATTTTATTTTATTTTTCCGTTCAGTCCAGGTAGCTTTAAATGCATACTATTTTGCACTTTGGGGCAGTAATATTGCAGCCTTCTGGTCAACCACTTTTATGAATGCAGTGAATTTATTCTCCACTTTAGTAACTTTAATTATATTCCAAAATTAAAAATACATAGAATATACACTCATTCTTTCTTACCAGTGTTGTTATTCTTTACCATAAATGGTTTCATTGTTACTGCAAATTAACTTCAGTTTATTTTTGCGAAGAGAGTAAAATGGGTGGTAACAATCAGCTTTAGTGGCAGAGCAGCCTTGTTTTCCTTGGGCTGCAGGATACCAGCACAGTTGTGACAGGCCCGTGGAGTGATTTATGTTATACAAAAGAGCAAAATAACAGTTTGGCATCTTCCTTTCATAGGCTAGGAGGAAAATACAAGCTTCAGTGAAGTCAGTGATAAAATTCTGATTTATTTCAATTGAGTCATAATATACCCCCATTTTTTTCCAAAATGCCATTTCTGCTGTTAACAGAGCTATAGTAAGCTTATAGGGTTTTGCCTGTAAGTGCTGGGAAAGCCAAAGTTATGCTTATGGATTAAAAAATAAATTAGGCACAATTGAAGATAGGCTTGGAGGGGAGAAGAGGGGCAGAATACCAGAGCCAAGATGGCTCATGAACCCCCAGTTTTCAGAAACAGAGGAAAGGGTCATTCTGCAGTTGTCTTGTAGTTTTTTTTCAAAACACCTTCTATTAACTTCCATGTCAGACAAACCACTACATAATTTTTAGTATTTAACTTGATGCGCACAGCCACTCTTACTTATGTTTTATTTGGTCATAGGCTGCATTACTCTCTATATACTTGTGGATATGAAGTTTGTGCCCACAAGGTTATATTCCCTGACAGCTGACTAACTAAAGCAAATAGGTTTTATGAGTTATGTTTTCTTTTTAGATGGTTAAAGATGTCAGTTAAACTTTCCTCTTCTGTTATTGCTAGTTGCTGTATTTCACTGAGGCAAATAGAAGAGTATGAATGAAGACTGATCTGGAATTTGAAGTCATTAATAATTGTTATTTGTGTTCACAGATCAGTTTTTAAACTTACAGGTCTATTAAGTATGTATCCGGTTAGAGTGTACAGACTTCTGTAGATAGTTACATTTCTATCCAGTTATTTTTTTTACCTAGAACTTCATACATGTTTGCAAGAAACTTTTATGTGGCTCTGACATCATTTATTTTATTAGTTTGTATTTTTGAGCTTAATCACAACTTGTACAGTTAATGCTCCCAATCTCTTTGACAAGACTTTAATATACATCTATATTAAGATTAAAAAGATGTATTTCTGCATGTTGTCAGTTGATACAAGTGTATGCACTCAAATAGTGCATATGCCAGTATGTAGTATGTAGTGCAGTATGCACTCAAGAGTGCATATTAACCAGATTGTTCTTCAAGCTTTAAATAATAAGGGCTGTTTGTTTGTTTGTTTTAATTTCAAACTCTTATGCCGCTGCTCCAGCATAAGCAGAGGATACTGCTATGAGCATGATTCAGAAAGCACCAGCTGAGGGGAGCTAGCTACTCCCCTCACACCGATATGGGGTCAGACATGGGGCCAAAGCCAGGACTGCAGTCTCCCATGGCAGTGCCACCCAGGACTGCATCCCTGTCATCAGGACACTCCCCAGGACCAGGGCTGAAGCAAGCTGAGCCACCTTCAGCTGAGGAGGGAACTGAATTTTCCTGCTCTAAATTCATTTCAGAGGCAGAGGCAATGGCCAATCCAGTCATTGTACAGAAGAGGATGACCTGGGTGTATAATTTCAAGAAGCAGTGTAGAACTCTGAACCTCATGTGGGCACGAGCTGCATTCCTGACTGACAGAGGGCATCACAAAACCACAAAATGGCTGAGGTTGGTAGGGACCTCTGAGGGCCACCTGGTCCAGCCCCCTGCTCAGGCAGGCTCACCCAGAGCAGGCTGCCCAGGACCATGTCCAGATGTGAAGCTGAGTTTACCCCTCAAGCAGCTGTAAACATTCCTATGCCCATGGCTATTTGTGAAGCTGAGTATAAGGATATATTTAAATTGTATATAGCTGCATTTGACTGGTCCACTGTTAAGTTCTAGTATATTCTTACAAACTGTTAAACTAAATGCATGCATATGAGCTTATCAATAACTATTTGGAAAAGTGTGTTAGTATATAGGTGTATCTTGTAGGTATGTGTAGGGTAAGTTATTGTTTCACCTTGATAACACCAAAATATGTAGAACTACTTTTGGTAATGTTTTAGCTACGCACCCTGCAAATCAGAGTTTTAATTAAGTGCTTGGTATTTAGCATCTTGGCATTCAGAAGAATGACCTGAAGTTTCAGTGTGCTTCATACTAATAGGTAATTGTGTAGAAGACAAATAGAAACTCTTACTGCTGCAGCTGAGTGCAAGTCTGGGCCATGAGTTTAATTCTTGATTAGGTACAAGAGATGATACATAGAACTATACTTTCTGAAATGCAGCTAAGATTTCAGTAAGAGTATGTATTTTCAATAACAGTGCCTAATCTGAGACTGGAGGAACATGATTTTGATAACCAGGTTAAAGCTATGAAAGGTGGCATGCAGAACAAGCATCACTTGCTGAGGCTCAGTGCAAGCTTGAGTTATACTTAGCTTAGTAGCTGAGTGTTAGCTCTTGAGTTATACAGCCATGTAGAGATTGATCCTAGTGACCAGTTGATCCTGTTGATCCTAGTGACCAGGAGGACCACTGTGTGAAGTCATTGAAACTGAGGTTGGTAAATGATAGAACTCAAATTCAAATATGATCTGTTGGATAATTTAATATATTATTACATACAACTGATACAGAAAAGTAATGCTGTTTTCTCTGTTTCACCCTCTGCTTTTCACTTTTTAGTTGTAAGGAACTCAGTTTCCTGAGCTTTTTATTAATGGAATATATTTTATCTAATATTTGACAAGCAGCTAACTTGAGTTAAAACCTAGTGTAGGCATGCACATGACACAGAGATGCGTAAACGCCTTTGTCTATTGTGGTCTGTCAACTTTTTCTCACTATTAAGATAGGCATCTTGAAAATCACACTGAACTGTATAAGCTTACTGGTATTGTAAGTAGTGTATACTTTCATATCAGTAATATTTATGAGATTGCAAAATGTTCCTGGATTTGAGTTTTCACACAGTGCCTTAAACTTGTGAGAGCAGTTGTCTGCTTTTCCACTTGCTACTTGATGGCTTGTTGGGGAATGTTGACGTGGGAATTTAAGTGGAAAAATAGCAGTTTTGAAACTGAGATTGGCAAAGAGGATTCAGTAGGAGTCAAAATATGCTTAACTCACTGTTAAAAATAGCGCCTTCAAGTTGAAATGATGGCTATTTAAACATTGGGTTTCCTATAATATTATTGTTCTATGCTGTTACATTTGCTTCATTTGTCAGCTTCTTTTGATATTCACAAATATTTAGTTCAAATTATGGTAGATTTGAAATACTGTTTCCAAATCAATTTGCTAAGTAAAATTATTAATAGATGTGAAATACAAGAAAAACTTCAGCTTAAATAAACATCTTATATAAGAATTTTGATTCTTTTCCAATGAACATGCTTGAAGGTGTCGTATTTTTTATAGCCATTGTTAGTATCAAGTGTGACCTAGAAGGTTAGATGGTTTTATTAAAATGTGGGCTTTTTTTTGTTGTTGTTGTTGGCTTGTGTTTTGTTTTCCTTATTTACCCACCACAAACAAAAGAATACAAGAGTGACTAGCATATATTACAAAAACATTTTGGCATTGTGTTTTTGTTGTAGTTGTTTAATGCGATATTTTAACGGGAACTTTAGTGGTATTTAGCTGTATTTCTTTTGTTGTCGATTATTAAGAATCGGAAATAATTCTTGATAATGAAGGAGAAGTAAGATCCCTGATCTGAAATTATGATGCAGAGTCTTGAACAATTTTTCTTCAGTAGTATCACATGGTGAAAAAGGTGGAAACAGACCTTTTTGAAAGTGAAAATGGAGTAAAACTCTTGTATGTTAGGTGAAAGGGTACTGTCTTCCTATGATATTTTTCTCTTTTGTCTTATTAAAGCCTAGTCTTGCTATTTCTGGGCATATTAGAGGTGGCTGATGCAGGCTAATCTGTAAGGAGCTCAGTGACTGGCTATATTAAGAGACTTAGCCTATGGAAATACAGAAGGTAGGAGCCATCTTACACTGCTGATGTCAGATGGGAGTTTTTGGGTAACATCTAAGTAGAGCTGTGGGTTTCTCAAACCCGTGGTTTTGAGTATCTGAGAAAAAAAAAAAAAAGTTTATTTTTTAAGACTTAGGTGGATTTTAAAGAAAGTCCTATGAAATACCAGCCTAACACTGAACGTTAATGTTAGCCATTTATTTGATTGTTATAGCATGTGTTAAAGAGCTGCTGCTGCCCATTTGCAGCCTAATGTGTTTATTAGACGGTCTTCCCAGTGGCATCTTGAAGTGTCTTTTAGCTAAAAAATTCATGAGCATTATTGGCTTTCAGTCTGCAAATGGAATATGTCTTCTTGTTACTGTCTAACACACCACTCTAAAGCCATTACACAGAAGTAAGAGAAAAGATATTGTTGAGGGAAGGAGCCTTCAGTTTAAACATTTGTTTATAGTCTATTAGGCCTTTTTGTAGACAGAGCAAAAATACGAGTGGGAGGTAGGTGTTGGAGCCAATGTTCAATTCTCTTATAGTTATGTTTTCTAATAAATTATGTATCTTTTCTTAGTTCTAGTTTGTGGAGTTCAAGCATGAAGCAGAATTTAGTAAAAATTACCATAAATCTTGTTTTGATGTTACCTCTAATAGTCTCACTTTCAAATGAAATTGTATCTTTGAAGTAGTGAGTTCTGTTTTCAGACAGAAAAGGCTACTGCCAGGTGAACCATGGGTGCACATCAGATTTCAGTACAAGGCCTTTAAGGATGACTTATAGTTTGTTTGTTTTTTAACTTATTACTACTACCTTCCTCATAGAAACTTTGTTTTCTGTTTTCACTTTATACTGTGTGACCATTGCAGAGTGACAAAGATTTTAGGCAGTTTCATCAGCAGTGAAAGTAGTGGTGGGTTTAAGGAAAACTAAAGACCATACCTTTGAATAAAATAATTTGGATTTTTAATATGAGGTTAACTTTGCCAACTTTAAGTACTGAACATCTTACTTGTTTTGACAGAATGATTTTGTTTCTTTTGGGGTATGTCCCAGCTCCATGTGTTGGGTGATTATGGATAGGTATAAGAAGCTGGTTGTAGAACATGTTGCTTGCTTACACCAGGGTGTATATACAGGATGATGGTTTAATATTGCTTTATTTTTTCCCCCATCAAACTTTTTAGCGGTTCCTTTATCTTGCCTTAGTTTAATATTAGCAGACAGTGTAATCACTTTTCTTTTTCTCCTTTTGTTTCCTGAATTTTCTACTCTACTTTTAACTCATTTGCAAACCCTTATCCATGTGTCCCTTGGTTTGTCCAAACACCAGTGCAAGGGAAAGCCAGTTCCCAAGGAACCTGAGCATCCCCAGCTGCACAGGCACAGGCCGGATCCCTCAGCTTCTGGGAATTCTGACACTTTCTAAATGGCAAATGCTGGGAATTGAAGCGTATTTCAAACCATCTCCATGAACTACTGCTGGTTATGACTAATAGATTGTCCTTAGGCTACAGTGGCCTCAGTCTCTGGGATAGGATCTTATCCTGTCTCTGACAGTGATTTCCTTTTCAGGCCTGGGAAAGTTGCTATCAAGTGCTGGCCATTATTGCCTTCTTCAAAGGACTGTGGATTACAGCATATACTAGTGTTAAATATTTTCAGATATAAAGATGTACCCAATGAAAAGAGTTCATAAGCAAGAAAAAATGTGAAAAATCACAAGTTACATGTGACTTCCAACTTCACTCTGGCTTGTACCAGAATTAGTGTTACACAGGGTGCCTCAGTAATTTTGAAACTGAGACTAAAAGCTTCTAATCATAAGAACTTCACAGGAAAAAAATGAATTATAATGGATGTATGTTTGACTTTGTAATTAACCACAGAAATATGAGTTGTTTATATTGGTAAACTGGGCTGTTAGAAAATTTTAGCCAAATTGTTCATTAAATTGTAATTTATTTTTTCCCAAGAAAACTGGGTATTTCTTTGTTGTTTATTACTCACCAAAACAGTAATTTGAACAAATTGCTTCTATATTTAGCACTTGTACCTACACTAACTGCACGTGTGCTGGAAGGGTAGCAGTATGGTACTGCTACCTGATTCACTGCTATATGGTACGTTACCTTTTGTTTGCTATTTTTCAGACTGAAATAGCAGCTTTGAAGGTGTAATCCTCATTTATTCTTTAACTGAATTTGTTGGGCTTATAATAAATCTGACAGTTTAACAGGCCTTGTTTGGAAGATGGCCTGCACTGATAAGAGATAAAATGCACATTATCTTATTCTGCATTAACTCTGGATGATTAACTGGATTCATTGACGCTGAGGATCAGTGCTGGAAGGTTTGTTCCTTGGTGGCATTTGAGAAGTGGAAGAGATGTTACAAATTCATGCAACTGATTAGTGCTAGATTTCTTTGTCTCATCCTTCATGAGGCCTCTACTTATTTTATTGCCTCACATGTTTTATTTTGGGGTTTACGTTGTTTTATTTCTCTCCCCTTGAAAGACAACTGTCTTGTAAAATACCATGTTTGCTATTGCTTCATAATTAGGTTAAAAATTCTCTCTCTGTTTCTAACTTGGAGCAGTTGCTGGTGGGGGTTGTGAAGGCGGATGTGCTGTCACAATGAGAGCAGAAATTTTTGTTTTGTTACTGATAACATGAAAAAAAATGAATAGAAACCTCTTTCAGGCTCTGTCTTTTCAATCTCCCAACATCTGGTAGTAACTGAATAGGTCTCAATGACTGTCATTACTAATGTGCACTGTCCAGGAGATTATTCATTTAATTTTCTGAATTGTGATTTACATTTAACAATTGGGAAAAAAAATAGGCAGAAATACACAGGTATTTTGGATGCTTAGTGAAACAGAGAGAACAGGAAAATACATCTTTATTTTTAAATATAAATGCAAAGTAAGAAATTAATTACCTGAGATGTCCTGTTGGTACAGGGCATCTGTTGGAGCCTAGAATTAGTTCTTTAGCTATTTTTAGTAATAACAGTACCGTTTCTCTAATTATCTCCTTCCTTCTATAAAAATGCTGCAGTGAGTGCAATCTTTCCATTGCTCAGTTGTTCCTCACAGATGCCCAGTGGAATTGAAGCTTGAGTGGCATCTGAGTCAGTGTTAGAAGTTGAGCTCCTACTTACATATTTTTACAGTCTTTTTTGGTAGCACAAATTGAAAAGTGTATACATATTTTTCAACTATATAGCTGTTACCACCATTGAAGGCAAAATACTAATTCCACAGTGGGATATTATGTTTGCATCTTGGAGTACAGTACAACTCCCAGATAACTTACAAAATAAAAGAAAGGAATGCCTGATCTTGCATGACAGTTCATTCTGCAAGACATTAATTTTAATTCACCTTTGTAAGACATTTTATTTCAAGTAAGTGTTGTTTTGGTTCATTATCTGAAATACCTTCCTGTCATTTTTTTCTTTAACAAAAGGATTTCTCTGTCTCTCTCTCCTCAATTCAGTGATTACTGTTGGTTTTATTTGAATCATCTGGTTTGGTTAATTCTTTTCCTAGTCTATACCAAGCTAAATAAGCCTTACCAACTTTTTCTTGATTTTTGCTGCAAATTGTTTCAGAAAACATATGAAAGAGATGATATTTCAGTTTCTTCTAAAACACCAGATGAACTGAACTGTTCAATTTCTTTACTTCTTTCTGGAAATTCCTGCAGAGATGCATAAAAAGATCAGAGGAGCATGATCAATGTTGCCTTCCAGTCCAAGGTAGTTCCCTATAGGGTAGGGGAGGTATATTGGAATAAAACTTTGAGCTTTTAAACTTTTGAGCTTTAAAACTTTAAAACTTGTCACTCTACTCTCAGCAGCTTCAGTTTTGAATTGTGACGTTTCCTGGAAAAGGTTAGATTTCAAGTTTGGGAGTTTGTTTTCCTGTACGAGAAGCTCTCCATGTGGTTCAGGAAACTAAGGATGTTTAGAACAACCTTAGAAGTTACTAAATCATCCTGTTAAAGTCTAAATTTAAGTAATGTTAGGAATTTTTGTGTATTACAATACTCCTACTAATAATGAGTAACCAAGAAAGTTCAGGATGGGTAAATTAATGTGTGTGGAGAGAGAGCAACACCTAAAAACCACTATGGGCAATTTAGCTGTTCCTGATCCACAGATTTTTTTATTTTTTATTTTTTTTTTGTATCTTTAGGCCCTTAAAATCTAAATTCATTAGACTTTTCCCCTTTTCACTTGAAAATTTCCTAGATGCCTTCTCTTCTGGTTCTACATGTGCCCAGAAGTAATCTCTCCCAGAAAATGTGGATTGAGTTCCTTGCTTACATTTCGTTGAAGTCTCGGAGATACCTAGACCCTCCAGAGATCTTCATCTAGTAGTATGCATAGATCTGGAACACGAATTAGCTCATGAAGAAAAAAATGAAATAGCTGGTTTCTTTTCAAAACACATGAAGAATCTCTTTGTCTCTACTTGACTTGTTAGCATCATTTCTTGAGAAGGAAGACAGGATGGCCATCCTCCTCAGCCCAAGGGATTCAAACCTCAGTCCCTTGCTACTTAAGACAAATTTTGCACTACTTACCTGTGAGTTTAGTTGAATACATGGCTAAAGATTCCTAAGAGTTAATTAACGTCTTTGCTTCCAGCTTCAGCAAGCAGTTAACCTGCCACCTCTGAGGCTGTTCTGCATGATTAAACATACAGGCTTGAAACCCCTCTGCAAAGAGGGAAATGAATCTCCATCTCTGTTCTAGTCACTGCATACTCTTATGGACGAGCAGGGCAGCAGATTTTCTATCCACAGCTTTTCAAAGACAATTCTTCCCCATTTGTTCTAACTCAAGAGAGGATTTTGATTTTTGAATACCAAGAAAGTAGCAGAAATATGTGTATCCCAGTCAGACACTAATCTCCCTAGGAAGGTATGTTTTGCGTTCATATCCCTTTGATTTTAGTACTGGATAGTGCTAAGTGACTTTCATTTTGGCTTGTGAGATTTTTTTTAGACTGCCCAGTATCTTCAGTATCTAGCTCTCCATTTTCCAAGGTACATAACTCTGGATTTTGCACACTGCTCCAGAGCACAGGCATCTAAAATACAGGAGTTGTAGAGCCTATCTTTGAGGTATTGAATGTGATTTTTAATGTAGACATCAGGAGAGCAGAAAACAAACATAGTAGTAGGTGGTAGATTTCCAGAAAAACTTTATGATGAGTAAAAAGGAAAAGGTAATTCATTCTAAGAGCAAATTGACAATGCTGCTGAGAAAAGATGTTATGGCCCGTAAATGCAAATAATAATAATAAAGAAAATAATAAAATACAAATAATAAAAACTGCTTGGAACCATTTACCGTGTTTAATATGGGGAGAAGAAGATACTAATTTCATAATAATTTTGTTCCCTTTAAATACAGAAAGATGGAGTTTAGAGGTTTATGGTGGCAGGTTAGTTTTAATGTATCCTCTGAAGGCTGATAGTAAGCATCCTAGGGTATACCTACAGAACAGCATCAGTGTGAATGGAAGGAGAATTGAGCTATGCCTTGGTGGATCTACCAGTGGAACTTTGGTTCCTGCAAAAATAAAGTTTGCTTTGAAGTAAGCCCAAATGATTGGGTAGAAAAAATGAATGTATATTCCTGTACCCTTTCCTAGGGAGGAAGGAGGAGTGGAAGGAGATGTTTCCCCTAAATGTGGTTGAATGTTTGATAAGTTTTCATGGATCTCTGTGTTTGTTTTTCTCTAGAAAAACACCCAACTGATCTACATTTCTCAGGTATTACTTGGGAAGCATAAGAAAGGAAGGGATTCCCCAGCCTATTTTTTTTTTTTTCTGAACTTTAGGCCACCATCTGAGTCTTGCTCAGAGATGTTCTCTGGAATGTACAGCTTTCATCATGCTGATGATTTTTTTTACTCACCCTGGTCAGTGAAAAATTTAGTCTTTGAAGCATGGCCTAAAGCTTTCCAGCTCTCCACTGCCAGACACGTGGGACTGCGGTCTCCTCATAACTTCTCTGTAATCGCTGTCACAATTTTCTCAAGAGTGCATTTCCTCTTCCTTGGCTCTCTACTGTTGCATACTTGTGAAACTGCACATTTTCAAGAAAGTGCTTAGCTTTTAGCCATTTAGACAAATGTGTATGTCTACTTTTATATTTACGTAAGTAAGATGATGTGAATGACTGTCTACAATCAGTTAAGACATGTCGTTGTCAGGGAACAGACAGTATGCCACAGGACACATTGGAGGCTGCAGCAGATGCTTCATACACTGCAGCAAGGTCAGCATTGGTGTGGCGTTGGGAATGCCCTGAGTACAGTCCCTGGGAGTCCCCCAGGCAGTGCAAGGTGACAGATTGTGGTCAACAGGTTGATAGTATATGCGCACATGGATGTATAATTATGCATGTATAGACATAATAGAGAAAAAGATAATTCAAATACTTTTTTCAGACAGAATCTGGTACCATCCATGTATAAGACTGTGAGCTTGATTAAGATTGGGAGCTATACAGTTCACAGATGATCTAGACTAGTACCTAGAAAAAGGGAAATTACTCTGCTTTCTTCTCACTCTTATCTTGTGTTTTGTTTGTTTGTTTGTTTGTTTGTTTTCACTACAAATAAATGATTTTTTTTTTTTTTTAACTCAGAAAAAATGTTTAGGTGGTGTTCAGTTGTGAATCTGAGAAGGCTCTGTGTTTTCATTTGCTTGCTCAAGTTTCAGCAAGTGGCCTTTCCCAGCATCTCTGCAGAACTGCCTGGATCTCAGTCTCCAGGCTGTTTGCACAAGTATACTCAGTCAGACAGCTCATTGGGAAAACTAAGATTTATAGTATGAGCCAACACGTTTATTACCAACACAGTCTGGTTGCTAGATTTTAAAAAGATAAAATGAAAAGGAGGAGACTGGAGTTTTAACTCACACCAGCTCCCTCAGAAAGTTCAGTGTGTGGCTGATGTGATCAGCGAAGGGAAGGGAGCTGGCAAAAATGTGGGGCTCAGAGGAGGTAATGGACCCACAGTTTTGATACTTGACCAAGTTTTCCAGTTCATGCCAGTGTGAAGTGGCACTAGCCTCCTGCACTAATTTTAACATGGTTTGAATCACCTCCTGGAGATGCTCACCTCCTCCATTATGGCCCTCCTGTTTATTTTTCTGCTCATCCCAAACAATGCAGGAGCTCTCTGAAATGTCTGGAAGTGTCTCTCTGCCATCTTATTCACAAAGCTGGCAGCAACTGGACGAATGGTGACTGAGGGCTGTCCTGCATTACATGGTCTTTTTGATCACCTGCATCACCTCCCCATGCCCTTTTTATCACGTTTCCTGTCTCTGGGATATTGCTATTTATTGAGTAGTGTGTAAGATGACTTCCATGTGTGTTCATAAGGTGTAAAGGCAATAGGGGCCAGGAGCGGGGCAGGGTTTCCCTGGCCTGTTTATCACACAAATTGTAATAAGCCTGTTTTGTTTTAACATGTGATAGCTTGACAAGTTATTTTCCTTATGAGGTAAATTAAATATATAAAATATTTATCAGCTCCTCAGTGATCTCTAGTGTTGACAGATGTTCTGTTTCTACTATGTTGTGCATGCACTTGTGCAAACATCATGTTTTGATTTTAAAGTAAAGCTGTATGTGCTACCTTTTTGTGTAGCTGGGATACTTTTTATTTCACGCATTTCAGTTCAGCTGTGTTTTTCTTCTGTGGCATTATGGATTTTCCTTTGTCTTTCCCCATTCAACCTTGCAAGATTGCCATGAAAATTCAGCAAACCAGGCACAAAATGTACTTATCTGTTCTTACATAACTGGTAACAACGAAAGAGATGAGAATGCTTGGTTTGCCCATCACCGATTTTGTTCTGGAAGAGTTTTGTATAGCATTTTGTGGGGTCATAAACGTGGTATTTTTATTGGTGCCTTTCAAACAATCTCTATTTCTAATGATGGATTTGCACGGTAAAAACTGAGTTGAGTATGGAACAAGAAACTTAGAAATACAAACAAAAGAATTCATAACTTTTCCACCATAACCCTTTCCCTGCTCTTTCTTCCTTTCAGTTGCTGATATGTGTTCAAGATGAGTGGAATGGGAGAAAATACCTCTGACCCATCCAGGGCAGAGTCAAGAAAGCGCAAGGATCCTGATCAGCTTGGACCCAGGTTAGACCACTTAAGTCTGAGGATGTCAAAAGACAAAGACTTAGAACATACGTTAAATGTTCATGTGTTTTTCATGAATCTTAGAAAATGACAAACTTGCCATTCTAGCTAGGAGGAGACAGTACTAAACTGATTTGGTAATTCTGTGTAGTTGTGGATAGAGAGTAGGGATTGGGTTCTGGTTTTTTTATTATTATTATTATTTTATTTTATTTTATTTTTTGCTTGGTGATTTATTTATTTATTTATTTTGGTTATTGTTGTTGTTTTAATCCTCTGTAGTACAAAATACACAATTTGGGTGACAATAAGAGAGCTGTGTAAAAATCTTTTTTGGCCAGTCACTGCAGAGTCTTCAGACACTCATACTGGCAATCTACAAGTTGTTTTGTTTGTTTGTGTGTTTGTTCTACCACTTCTCTTGTACATTATTATCAAAGAATTGAAAAATATTTTACTGTTTTATAACATTTGCATGGCCAGCACTGAAATAATTCTTAAAACATAACAGCTGATTCAGCATTTTTTTCTTATGACCGTCTTGCACAATTTCAGAAGACGGCATGAGGAGTGTGGATTGTTTGGTTTAGCTTTCTAAGCTGTTTTATTTCCTTGTACACTGCTTGATATTCCTTGGATTCTCAACATGAGGAAGCAGACTTGTAAATGTTCAGATGTCACCACCGCCCTAGTTAAACCTCTGTTTTGAACTTCGTATCCCAAATCTCTTTTGAAACAAAACATGACTACTGGAAAAAATAATGTCTTTTTTTTTTTTTTTTAATGATACTTTTCTTGTTCAAGAAGAAACCTTTCTGCTTGAGAAACTTGTAGTATATCTTTGTAGTGAGAGAGGGCAGTTCTCTCAAAGCATTTAAAAATCGTCTTTGACCAGATGGCAAACAAACTGACATTAAATACAACATTTTTTTAAACTCCTCTTTCAGCCCTAAACGAAGCACTGAGAAACGCAATCGTGAGCAAGAGAATAAATACATAGAGGAACTTGCAGAGCTGATATTTGCAAATTTTAATGATATTGACAACTTTAACTTTAAACCTGACAAATGTGCAATCTTGAAAGAAACTGTGAAGCAAATTCGTCAGATAAAAGAACAAGGTAAGAAGACTAATTAATTGACTTTGAATATTTTGCAGGTTTATTATTACTTTTGGCAAATCCAAATAGTCTCTTCAACTTTTCTTTAGCAAATTTCCAGTTGTTTTTTTTTTTTTTTAATAGTGAAAAATGTTGTAATGCAATGTGTATGGTGTGTGTTAATTATCATGTTCAGCATTTTAAAAATAACCTTCAAAAAAATTCAGGAATTGCCTAGAGTGAGGGAAAGTCGATCAGTCCAATGTGTGCATCTAATGGAATTGTAATCAGTTGCACCTTTACAAAAGTTAAACTAGCAGGATGGTTTTGGGGAAAAATAAAGAGTACTTATATACTGTTCCATGGATGATGACTCCACATAAAACAGCAATAATCCAGGAGAGCATGGGGTATGAAAGTATTCTTCATTCCCCCTCTTGCCTTCTTTTGTTCATATGAATAGATATTGTGGCCTAAATGATCTGCGTCCCCTAAATTCTGACATCACATCCTGAACTACAATAGATCTGGAGCTATTCTAATCTCTAGATAGGGTCCTGTTATAAATGTAAACCAGAGAACGTGACAGTTTTCTTCCTGTTCTTTGTCTAGATTACTTTTTTTTTTTTCTTTTGATATATTTCTTATTTAAAGCAAAAAATCTTTTAAGAACGTAAAAGTTTTAGAAGGGTTTTTTTTTGGTGTTATGGATCTTTCTGGGCAGGCCTGAATAGCACTGAAGGTGTCTGGGGCAGATTGAAATTCTTAAAGTGTGTACGTATTAGTTTTCATTTAGGAGAAAAATGGAATTTCTTTATAAACTGTGTTTAGAGTAATTCCTTTATTTTTCAAAGTAATGCTTCTTTTTCCATATTGTATAAGTGAATTTATAAAACTGGAGCTTATGTATTGCATACTTTAGACATTTCTAAAACAAATAGATAAGTAGTGTAGTTCTAGACATTAGCCTGTTCAAAACTAAATGGAAAGTGCAAAGTTCCAAATTCTTTCAAATGTCTCCAGAGTGTCTGCTTTTGGTTAATCATTAGGGATGTTTCTATGCCTTAGTTCTCTTCTTAATGCTGTTATGTTTCCATAATTTTTTAACTGATTATGATGGTCAAGTTGCCATGCTTCATGATAAAAGTATACTTTTTATACTGGCACAGTGTCCATCAATTTTGCACCTTTCTGACTTGGAATTTAAATTTTCCCTTATCTTTTTCACTCTTCCTTGTCTCACTTTCAATTTTGGATTTTTTTATTTATTGCTGTCATCAGGAGACGCATTCTCCTTGTCTTTATGGATATGGCATAAGGAAGAAGCTTTTCCTAATGACAACAAAATTGTTTTCTTGGGAAGTGAGTGCACAGAGAGAAATCTGTTAGTCCCCTTGATAATTCTCTAAAAAGCTCTAGAAAATCTAGTGTGAAAATTTGGCTCTAACTCATGCTCACTCTGGCAAAGGCAGAGTTTTGTTGTTCAAGACCAGTATCTTAAGAGCAGATTTCATATTGTTATAAAATGTTTACACTCATCAGACCAGGTTACATTTACATTATTTAAGTCATCATGGACTAACAATAATGCCAGAATTTTACCAAAGCTGAATGTGCACTTCATTTTCTAAGCTCATAAAGTTTTACTGCAAAAACAATTGAAAGTAAAATTCAAAAGGTAAGCTAGAAAAGCTATGAATGCAGTTTATTTCAACAAGTAGAAGTAGTTTGCAACCCTTGAGCAATAAAGATATTAAATTACTCTTTATGATGTTGATCTGTTATACAAGGTTCTTCAGTTGAGAACAATTAGACTGATAAGTCTTTGAATCTTTACATATAAGTTATACCTGGTACAGACTGGACTTTAATCCTCCATAAGGAGCGTTGCAAAAACTTCAGACTTTCAAGGTGGTCATTATGACAGCATCTTAGAGTCTAGAACCAAAGATTGTTAAGCTTCAAGTTAATCCCTTAAATTAATTGATAATTTGATGCCAATTTCCATATAGAAGCTACATCTGTTTGCTGTTAAAGCAAATTTAAGGTGATTTTCCTTTTAATAAAATTCAAATGACAGCATATTCAGAAATGCAACATTGTTCTCAAGCAGGTTCTTGTTAACACATTTTGTTAACAAATATGACTCACATACAACAAACATTCAAACAGCATTAACAATAGAGTGTACCTATACTTCTCTTGTGCCTGACCTCATCAAGGAAAACATATTGAAGAGATAATGAAAATGTTACTATTACTGCCTCATATTTTGCAGAGGTTTTATCACCTCACATTTGAAATCCTGCTCTTAATGTGTTTAAATGAGGAATATAAATACATGTTTTATGTTGTTCCAAATCAGTTTGATGCTGTTCTGAATGCTGTACCTTTACAATGGTGGAACACTCCCATTATCTTAATAGTACCTATTTCTAATACAAAATAATAAAAATAATACTATACTTACATAAAGTGCCATGAGACTCAGGTTAAAAATCATATTTTCTTACAGTTATTTTGTTGATTTTGTTTTTAATTTTATTACTTTGAGGGTTACACTGAATACCTATAGCAGGAAACTTAAATTAGAGGTTCTGAGTGATTCTACACTAATCTGGACAAATTAAGGTGGCTCAGTTTTTGCACAGTGGGTCTATTGTGCCTTTGTTCAAAGACTGATTAGATCTGTGAAAACTTATTATATAGAAGTTTTACTGAAGTGTTTGGATTTTTTTTTAATAAATACTAAAAATTATTCAACACAAATTTTCTTTTCTGTCTATGAATAGAATAACACATTAGGTTCTAATTACTTATGAAGCACAGTCATTTATAAATACCTTGTAAAGGCACTGAAAGCAACAAGTTTTATAGCTGCAACTGAGATTTGACATGGAGACTTTATTCTAAATTCTGGGAATGAAAATGAGGAAGGAAAGAGTACAGACTGATATTCATTTCCTATGTCAAGCTTGCTGGGCTGGAAACTGAAAAAAAGTAACAGTTTTTTGTTGTTGTTGTTGTTTTTTGTTTTCCACGTTTATACTATATAATTTAGTACATTATTAACCTGGTATATTTTATATGCAAATATATGTTTGCAATACTTTATCTGTTATCATTATATCATTTCTCACAGTATATACTCAAAGATTCTTTAGTTGTGGTATGTTAGAGATTCATTTTATTACAATTTGAAAGCAAGTTAAGAATACATGCTTGTAACTGAATTCATTCGATGAAATAAAGGTATTTGGGAGATATAACGATTGAATGCAGTTTCTAGTCTGGGTTTTAAAATGTTTTCAGTACTTGGGAGAATGAAGTCTCTTTAAATAGCTTAATTTCCTTCAGGGGACACTTTCTATATTATCTTACAGTGCTCTTATAGACATTTGTGTTTGTCCAGTGCAGATTAGAACTTGTGATTCTAGTATAAGGATAAAACAGAAGCTGTATTAATGTAAATCTTAAGTGGATATTTCTACTAGAGTTTTGATACTTCTGCTTGGAAAAAAATATATCATTTTGTCTTTTATAGCATAAAATTGATATGCAAAGATATTATAGTTGTGTTAATATGGTCATGAAAGTGTAATTTCTCCTGCTATATGCAGTCTATGCTACATTACTTTGAAAGAATAGTAGTCATATATGTTGCAGATGTGTTCGTAGTGTGTGTGTACAAGCACATTAAGTTCATATTTGAACATGCTTAATTTAAGAAGCTTGTTTTAGGGAAAAATAAAGACCACTGGGGATAAATGTTGCTTTATATGCCAGACAGCCTAGAAGCTATAATTAGCTTTCATTAGTTTATAATCAGTTGAACTGTTTCACATCAATCTTATTAAATTTCATACCTATAGCAGGCCTTTTCCTTGAACTGTATCCTCTGACTCTCTCCTCTCATTTTTCCTTCTCATTACTGTTTTTGGTTGCTACATCCTCCTCTAGCTATTCTTTTCCCTATTGAACAGACTATCAAAATTAAATCTTTGTTTTTAGTTTAAAGCACTATTTTGTCCGTCATGCTAACCTCACTCTCAGGAGGTAAATAGCTCACATTTCCAAGCAGAGACTATTCATTACATTTCACGGCTTGAGCATCTCCTGGTTCAGTGCTTGAACAAACCTCCTTGTATTCATTATCTAGTTGTGCTTTTACCCTCTCCTCTGGGTATCTGAAGTGCACTAGGTACCAGAGGATACTGAAGACCACCTCAAGCTTCTTCAGCAGTTTCTCTAGCTAAGTAGTCTTTTCTGCCCCCTTCAGTGGGATTGCTGGAGAATGTGTCCTGACATTGAGTACAATGTATGCTTTGTTTTGCTTTGTTTTGTTTTGTTTTGTTTTGTTTTTTCTCAATTCCCCTTTGTAGCTTTTATTAAATTCCAGGTCTGCATCTCTTATTTTTCTCCCTCTACTCTCCATGCCTTTCTGTTTTCAGCAGCCCTTTTTTTAGGATGACATCCACCTGTGTTATTTAGATACATGTGCAATGGGATATAACCTACTGTACCGAAGTATCCCCCAATGCAATTTGATATGCCAACTCCATTTCCTCGCATAGCCCAGCTTTCATGTTTCCCTGTTTTCTGAAGAGGTTTTGTGTTCTGATTTTCAGTAGTACAGTGAAGGGGCATCAGGGTGGTGGTTATCAGTCTAGCTGTTAATGTGTACTTTTGAGTTGTCAAATCTTGTTTTCAGAATAGCCTTACAAGGCAGACCTTGGACCGAATGAATCACCATGTGAAAGCTGAACAACACTGGGAGAAGGAATAGTAGTTAATGAAAAGAGACATGCAAGAGCTATGGGATCTGTATGATACAAAAAAAGAAGGCTTGTTGTTGATCACATATATCTTCTTTTTCTGGTTTCACATTTGATAGCAAAAACAGCTTTAACTTCCCTATGGCAGTACTACTTTGTAATCACAGGTTCACTCCAGCAGATATTCTCTCGTTGCCTCCAGCACCAGTATGCAAGTAAAATTTCTTGCTAAAGGAAAACAGCATGATCTTAAAGGTGTAATGAGGTGTTACTTTGGCTGCTGCTACTTTGAATTTATCAGATCTGAATTTAGATTCATATTTCACAAGGTATTTAAGCAACTGCCTAACGTTAAGCACATGAGTAATCCTTGTTAAGTCAATGGAACTGCTTGTATGTTTAAAGTTATGTGCATAAATATCTTAGCATATCAGGCCATTATGAGAGTACATACAGACAGTATATATAGGGTTTTGTTTGTTGTTATTTGTTTGTTTGTTCAAATATTTCAGCTGGTCAATTATACTGTAATTCTAAATTATTGTAAGTTAATTGCATTTGAGATGTCAGGAGATTTAAAACTGATGCCATCATACACATTAATTTGTACTTTTTGAATCTTTTTTTGAAGGAGTTCTGCATGGCTGTTACTGTTTACATATGCTCTATTTCCAGATTGATAGGGTTTTAATCTGTGTTAAGTGTCAGAAGAATTTGTACTGTGAAGTTGAGTAATTTATGCAGAACATTTACAAAAAAAAAAAAAAAAAAGAGTACAGAATTTGTTTTGCTGTCTCTGCTTCCTACAACTGAGAGTGATGCACTGAAAATGGCTTTGATCTTCCTCTGTAGATTGTAAAGCGTTTTGGCTAAATATCCAGTTATGTTGACTTTAATACTTGCACGCCTCCAGAGAACTGCTGATTCAGTGAAGAATTTAGGTAAAGCAGATCTTTAGGTAATGCAAAACGTCAGTTTCTTTTCTGGCTCTGATGAAAAGTAGTCATTAGACAGCAGATTCACCAAGTGTGAAATTTCCTGGGGTTTGCTTATTTTAACAGAGTTGCATGTCATGCAGACTAGTTGATATAACCCTTATCTACACACAAGTTGTGACATTTTAACTGATAGTTTTCTGTGGAAGTGGTGTTGTAATTTCCCTAGTATAACTTATGTTAGAGTAGCTGAAAACACCTTTGTGAGATACAGCTCGTTGACAGTGGGCCCAAACTATTGCTTCAGGAAAAAAGGCAAAAATAATCACCACACTTAATAAAAATAGTGAAATTGTGTGATACCTATGCACGTAACAGGATTTTAGTGTCTTTTGTTGTTGGTTTTGCTTCCTTAGTCATGACTAAAGTTGTTGTATCTGCTGGTTTAGAATAAATATAGCCTTGTTCCCCCAAGCTAATGAGACTGTTTACTTGTTATCTGATTAGGAGATTTAGGTCAATTTTGTTGTTATTTATTTTTACTAAGAGCAATAATAGAGTGGTTCTAAGGATGCTGGTGTGCAGGCTGGAGATCAGTCCATGGGAAACGAGGTGGCTATTGGAAGTGCATTTTCCACCTGTGTCAGCCCTCGTCTTTGCCACAAGTTCCTATTCCCTCCATTACCTTGGCATTGGCATTTATACAGTTGTGTGGTGAGTTTGAGCAGTATTTTTGATTTGGCTGGTCTGTTGAGGGAGGAAAGGAGCTGTTTCCCCACAGGACCTTGGTGGGACCCCTGGTCAAAGCCTGCCAACAGACCAAGAACCTGCAGTGACTGAGCCATGGTCTGTCTACAGCTGTCTTTGAAGTGCTGGGCATTGCAGGGTGTTGGCAATGTCTTTCACTTAACAACAAACTGTATGTCTTGACGGTAGGGTTCAAATTCAGTGGTGATGGGTGGCTTCAGCTCTAGGGATAATTTTCTAGAAGATTTAGGCTGGAAATCTCAGCTTTGACTCCGAGTTGTGGAGGAGTGTGACTCAAAGTTGAAGAGGAACCGAGTGTTCAATCCTAACAGGTCTTTTTTCAAGTAGGAATATTAATCATTGGCAGGTGTTACAGGAAAACTTGTTTGTTTTGCATCCTGCTTGAATGGGGCTTTTCTTTTATATTTATTTTGCTTTCTTTCCTAACTTTTAAGTGACCGAGGTAGAAAATCATTCAAAACTAGTGTAGAATTATTGTTAATTTTATATTCTGTATCTGCAGAGATGGTTGCAGGTCTAGAATACTAATGTGGAATGCTATAGAGGATTAAGGCAGTTCTGCTATATTTCACGTGCTTTGGGAGATACGGCTAAAGTGTTCCCTCTGTGTTTCTCGCAGGAGTATTTTCATTAAAGTTTTGGTTTTGTTACTTTAAATATAAATAGTCACTGAGCAGTTTAAAATTCAAAACTTTACAATTTTCCATTTAGTTTTTCTTGCAATCTCTTGTGACCTGAATACACAACATAAATGTATTTTAGCATTTTAAATTTGGGAGAGAATACAGAAATTTAGACTTATGAGAACTCCATATTTGAACTAAGTTTTTGAGTCTAGAGTTTCCCACTAGCTGCATCATCTTCAGAGGTGCCTGGTCAAGAAGAAACACTAATTTTAGTCAGTAAAGAAGAATTAGGAGTTGCTGATTAGTATCTTAGTGTTTGTAGTCTCTGTTATTTCTGGAATATGCAGTGTAACAGGTACTGACTTCAGGCCACCAGGGTTTGCTGTGTGCTTTAAATTAGTGTGTGCAAGGTTCTAATCTCAGCAACATGTAAAGCAAGTAAATGAAGAAGGAGGCTTCATGTTATATTGATTTTTCTCTGTGGAGCTTAATTTAAGGAATGGCAAATTAATTTACTGAGAGTAGCGATGATACTTCAGTCAAAATAAAATAATCTATTATAAGGAACCTAGCTTCTGTTACACAGCTTTTATCTTTTATTTTTTAAGACCACAGACTGAAAAGTGATATTTACTCACAATAGGGTGCAATGCCTTTCATACAGTGTTTGAATCCTGAAAACCTGTAGATTCTCAGCACATTAAAGATGTATTGATCAAAGGCACTGTGTTCAAATTGGAATCAAGATAATTGCATCTGTTCTAAGTCATGCCTTTTCATATTGCTGCAAAGATTCTGTATATGGACAACTGCACGGTTAGTTAGAAATAAGGGTCCATGCAAATGAAATGACTGAAGATATGAAAAACAACTAACACTTCAGGTTTCAGTTTCTTTTATGAAAACCCACAGTGTGCAATGGGGGAAAAATACAGAAAGACTGAAATTTGAAAAATGACATGGCAAATGATCATTTACTTGTTCTGTGATATACACCATTGAGCTCCTAGTGAATGTCCTTAGACAGATGGTTAGAGAGCCAAGACACACATGCCTTCTGTTTCCTTTTGTCATTAAAGTGTGTTGGCACATCTGTATGTATTTTACAAGGCAACGGGTGCTCTAGTGTGTGCACTACAAACATGCACACACACGCTCTCTCTCTTCCCTCTGAAAGCAATCCACTCTTGACAACTCTGATAAGTTGAGAGCAAATATAAGGAGATGGAGAGAGGAGAGTACATAAGTAAATTTAGGTTCTGCTGAAGTTGAAAAAATTCAGAGTAGAAATAATTGCAGATACTCCAAAACTGGATATGTTACAGATATTGCTGTATTATCTGAAACAGTGTCCATGTGTCCCTTTAGAACAAGCAACAGAAGGGTACCTCTGTTGATTTAGGCTCCATTCATCTTGAAGCAGAAAGGCATTTCCCTACAAACCTTGCCTTGGTTACTGACACAAGGCAAAATGGAGCTATGCACTCTGCCTGCCACAGAGAAGTCTTTAACAGGAAACAGGCAGTATATGGCCTAATAGCTGGAATCTGTGGCCAAAGTCAACTCGTACAAGAGGCACAGATTCTGAGTAGAAAGTTATTTGAAATTTGAAGCAACTTAATGGACAACTTGGTGGGTTTCATCAACCCTCCCAGTCAGATTTGCATATCTTTTGAAATACATATTGTAACACAGGGGACTTCTTGGCATGATGCAATAATTGCATGGTGAAACATTTTGGGTTGCATTAGGGAGGTTTGGCTAGGCAGGTATAGAGGTCCCTTGTCATCTGAAAATGTGTGAGTATGAAGAGAACTAACCTTTTACTGGTTATTTTTTTCTTCTGAGGCACAATTTCCTAGAAAGACTTGGAACAACCTGCAGTTCCCATGGTCCTTCTGAGAGAGACGTCTTCCAGAGATGGGTTATTTTATGTCAGATTAGGTCTGGGCCTATGTTCAACATGGAAGAGGAAGTGTGCTTAAATATAACAATTGATTCACTTGGAAATGAAAAAGAGGAGGAAGAGATGTCAAGGTTGTAAATTCTAATTATAGATTGGAAAACTCAGAGGGACCCTCATTTTTCTTGTTTTGTTTGTTTTGGTGTTGCGCAGAAAAATATTTTTGTGCCAATAAAACACTATTTTTCCTGTCTTCCTTCACTTCTACAAAACCTTTTACCTCCTTAGCTTGGAGGAAATATTTGAATGTTATTTTTCTATCTTTAGTTACTTTTTTTATATATATCTCCCATGACTTTCCTGAATGCAATGTTCCCAGTGACTAGCTGTCAGAATCGGTATTTTTGTAGAATGGATTTTCTTCGTCTATCCTTGTTTCTCCCTTTTGCTCTTGAAAGGCTTTATTTTTCAGCTTTTGTTGCTTTATTTTCTCTCATCTTTAATAATTCTGCATTTTCTTTTTAATTTCTTCCCCGGTTACACTGATTCATGTCTTCACCGCAGTTTTAATTTGGGGTCCAGCATTGCCATACCTGTGATGGCTTTATTCCTTTCACTTTTGTCTCTCTGACACCATTTTGTTTGTTTATTTTTGTTTTGTTGTTGTTCTTTTTTTTTTTTCTCTTAGTGCTGCAGTAAGAAATATTAAATACTTTAAGAAATGTGAAAAAATTAGCTAATAAATTGTTGAGTGTTACAGTGATCAATATCAAGGATTACTGTAATTGCTATTAAGCTTCTAAGTGGTCACCATCTGTCTAACTACTAGAGATGCTGATTTTAACTGGACATTTATAAAACAGCTTGTTGGGCTGTTATACTTAATGTTCAAAATATAATTATGTGTTTGCAGTTGGCAATCTAAACTGTAAAGATGCCCAGTAAGCTTTTTTTCTTGCTTGCTGTCTATCAGTGATACAGGTTGAGAAGTCAGTCCATAAAACCTTTATTAAATATAACTGAGGGAGTATATTGGCTTTGTCAGGCTAATTGTGAGTTAGAGTGTGAGAAAACTTTTCTTTTACCTGAGTTCTGTAATAGTCAGAGGCATTGTCATTCTTTCTTTCTTTGAAGCTCAGACAATGGGCATATATCCTTTATTTTAAGAGCTTAAAACCAAAGATTTGTGTTGTCATTGTTGTTGTTTTTTATAAGGACTTTAGCTTAAGTCTAAAGAAGCGTTTAGAATTCAGATTTACAGATCAAAAACCATCATCCTTAAATATTTAGGCTGAGGCAGACCCAGTGTCCTGTGGAAGTAACAAATTTTAAAAGGCTCACCTGTTGGAGCTTACACGGGTGACGTGAGGAGCAGCTGCCCAAGTTTCCTTTTGCAAAACAATAAATAAACTGATGACTTGAGGAAAAGTGTCAGGATTATGACTTCTGATCTGATATATGGGCTTCACTGTAGACCAGCTTTACCAGCCTTAGTGTAAAGGAGGGTTGTGACTGGAGTCACACCTTACTCTTCAACATTTCCTGCTGATGCCACGTTTTGTTCAGCATGCTGTCGCCAAATTGAGGCACCTCCCTCCCAGCCTGGTATGGTAGCATCCGTACCCATGACATGGAGCATCCTTTTCCATGAGCTCCTGGTTATCCATGGTTAAGAGAACCATTTGCTTTTAAGGCAGGTCAAAATTTATTCTCAGAGGAGAGTTGACAAAATTCACTAAGAAAATTGAGAAAGCATTACTACTTGGGTTTAATTATTTTTCTGTTTATGAATTAATAGACTGAATTATAGTGCCATTTAAGACTGGGTGCAAATCCTTACTTCATGACTGTAAAATAGAGAGGAAGACATGATAACATCTAATTATGTTGTAAGAATGGTTCCGTCTATTGAAGGGAACCCATTTGTAACTATCAGTTCTATTAGGAGGCATTTTAAAATCTGACAGAATAAATTAATGTAAATTGAACATTCATTGAGATTAAAAGTGACTTTGTCTGGATGTAAATCTTAGCAACAAGATAAGCCAAACTTTTCTAGGATGATGGAAAAAAAAATCATTTTAGAGAATATCTTACATGACACTGTGTTCAGCCACTCCCAGGAGAGCAGGACTCATCACGTATAATGGTTTCTTGGAAAGACAAATGCCATCACTATGAAGGCCCCCCTGCTTCCTCTTTCTTTACTCCAGCTTTTATTGCTGAGCAAGCATGATGCCACATGGTGTGGGACATCCCTTTGGTCACTGGCATCACCTGTCCTGGTTCTGTCCCCTCCCAGCCCCTGGGGCACCCCCAGCCTTCTCACTGGCAGCGCAGCACGAGAAGTGGAAAAGTCCTTGGCTGTGCATTAGCACTGCTCTGCAACAACTAAAACACCAGTGTGTTATCACCACTAGTCTCATAAAAAATCCAAACCACAGCATCATACAATCCTCTCTGAAGAAAATTAACTCTATCCCAGTCAAAACCATGCCATTGACATACCTGAAGCGATGTAGTCAATGTTGAAATGTATGAAATGAATCTTACACACAATTTCATAATGGATTTAGATTTTAAATTTTGTTTAAGCAGCTATCATGCAGAAGAAAAGAGATTCTTTTAGGAAGCTTTTGTTTTTCTTTATGCTTTCCTTGCAGTTATAGGAACATTGCTGTCTAAATTCACTTAAACATTTGTCTCAGGCCTATGATGATGGGTAAGACAAGCAAGAGAAGGGGCCCCAGTGTCTATTTCTGAACACTGAGCTATTATAGGAAGAAAACTTTACTTGTCCTTAATGATTTAGAGCTTTTTCATAAAAGATTTATCTCCTATAATCTGTACTATTAGAAGCAGTAGGAGCCTTGTTCTCCATGTTAGCATGGGCACATTAAATTAAACTTGTTTCTGTTCTTCCTTAGCTGTCTTCAATTATCCGTGCTCCATTTTGGCCTACACTTCATTACGGAAACTTTTTCCTTCACAAAGATCACAGGGAACCTAAGATCCTTCATATTTTTTTTCGGTGCGCCATATTGGGTCTCTTGAAAACTTTTGCAGTCATCTATGGCAATTTATAAAAGCAAAAAAGCTCTTTGCATGTCACTGCAAATGATCTGGTATGTCACAAAGATTTATCATCAGCATCCTAAAATAAAGAAGATATTTTGTAATCATGGTGATGTGGCATTCAAAGAAAGGGAGTCATCTGTTTCCTTTTAACAGTTGGTTGAGTACATAAGAATAAGGATTCGAGAAATGGAGTCTGGCTAGATTAGTATTCCTTAACAGTATGCTATTTTGGCCTAAGTTTTGGAAACCTATAGGTTTAATTAGCTTGGCAATTATATCTCCATATTCTAGTCTAAAGAGAGTTAACTCTTGAACATCTATTTTCAGAATCTTTCACGTGGTTTTTATGCTTCAAATAACTAAGTGGAGGGCTGTTAACTTTTGTGAAAGCAATACATTGTTTCTGAGACAGCAATGGAGCCCTTTTTTGAACTAAATTTTCACATCCTGCCATATTTCTTGTCTTTCAAAACATCAGCTCTGCCAAAATGTTAAAGAACATTGGGCTCCCACCATTTAGATATTTCATATTAATACTGTTTTTAGAGATGAATTATCAAAACAAGATGTGAGGTTTAAGTAAATAACTAGCCTTACAAAAATTTTAATGCCAAAAAGTACAGTAACATTTTCTGTCCTAATTCAATATATACCAAAGAAAATAATTACTCTGTTAAACTGGGTGATGCCAAATATTTGTATCCAGTATTTCAGTGCAAAGGTCATTTGGCTAGGCCTTTTCTTTTGAAATTAATCTGTATTAATGTAACAGATTATAAGTCAACATTGATGGATGCACAGCATTTGTTAATATGTACAGGTGAGTAGTTTAGATGAGTGTTTTGAAGTAGCTAAATACTAAGAGACAAAAGTGTTTCCTGAATATATGTGTTTGTCTATGTATACAACTATGGCTACTTGTATTTGAATCTGCTTATCCGATTCTAGAGTTTATCAGTGACTGATTAAAGTGAGGGTACTTTGGTGTAAGGCACTAATGGCCAATGTACTTGGGCTACGATGTGTAGTCCTTAGTTGTCTAAGTGCTGTATTCTAGGCATTTCTAAACTATTCAAAAGTTACATCTCAAGCAATCAGGGATCCAAGCTTATACCAGTTACTTCATGTTCCTAGGAAGTGTAAATGCAAGGGAAAAAAATTAAAACAGCATTTTAAACCAGTAAAAAATATAAATCCTCAGCACTATCCTGGATTTTGGTCTTTTGATAGGGAAGTCTCCTGGGCAGGCAACACCTTTGATGATGAACTTATTTATGTTCTTTCTCTAGAAACTCAGTACGCGCTGGAAGGTTAGTGTTAGCGGTCTTTTTGGAGAAAAGAGAAAGAATGTTGCTTAAAAACATAGGAATGCGCGCACACATTTGATTTGTCAGTTTGCAAGTGAAGCACACCCTTTTGATGTTATTTAAAAGCATATATTGAAAGTACACAAATATTTTAATAAGCTAAGAACTGTCTGAAAATTCTGAGGAGTAAAGTTGCATCCTGTTGCATTCCCCCCGCCTCCCCCCTTTTTTTTAAAAAAAAAAACTTAGTGGAAAAGGTCAGTGTTGCAGCAGGTCCAGATGAAGGTTGTGATGGAAACTTAATTTCACATTCAACAGATCTTTATGAAAAACAGAACATCTTTCCACTCACCATGTGGTAGTTTGAAACATCATCACAGTTTAAAATGAGGCGTTGGGTGAGAAATAGTTTCTGAATCCAGGGCTACTTTAAGGCTTGGTTTAGATTTCACTGAAATAGCAGAATGACTTCTGTCTTTCTGTGTCTTTACTGATAAATAAGCTTACTAGAAATAATTTCAGTAGGGAAATTATTTTGCTTGCTGTGTTGTTTTGTATTTTTATTGTGTGCTGGAGATGGAGCAAATCATTGAGGATTTGGGGTCCTGGCTGTGACTGTTTATTCTTCAACTCTGCTTTTAGCAGCAGCAAGTGGATTGTACTTCTGGGTTTTAGTTCAGTTCCCAATCCTAGCAGCACTTAACTGAAACCAGTGACCTTTTGGTCATCCCAGATTTTTAATAATCCTTGCTGCTGCATTAAATAGTGTATAAATATGGGAATAGTAGGTGCGTATTTCTACAAATAATGCTATTTCTCTAAAAAACGTCACTTACAGTATTTGCTGTTAAATCTAACAGTTAGTGATCTTCAGAGAAGGTATTTAAGTGTACTTATAGAGGGTGAGACTCAGGCTCAGTGCTCTGAATAGAGCGAGCACTGTGCTGGGAGCATGGCACTGCGGCGTCCCAACCAAAGCAGTTGGCTGCGGGGCGAGGGGACACTGCCAGTGCTGCCCAGCAAATCGCACCTGCCCTGATGGGTGGACAGGAGACCAAGTTACTCTTGCAAGGTAATGCCTGGAACTGCAGAAAAGCTTTTATGCTTTGTTTTCTTTTTGTTCAAATCGCAAGAAGTAGAGCGTTACGTTTTGTAATCATGAGAGAAAAAAGGGATCCATAAGTGCAATGGCAGAAAATACATGAGACAGAATGAGAATAATGAAGAGAAGAAAAGAGCAATTGTAGAAAAATACAAGTTAAAGTATTTAGTACAAATGCATACAGAGGTCCTTGGCTTCTTTCCGTCCAGTAGTTAAATATTATTCTTGGTGAGTTGAATTTCGTGATTTTTGTCCTTGATGTCCTGAATACCTCCAAGTTTAACTGAGCTGAGGGGGATTATTTCACAGACAGCACTTCCAATGGAAGTTGTACAGGGTGAAAAAATGCTGATTTGAACAAAAAAGAATGACAGAGAATGGTCAAAATTATTAGCAGAAAGGAAACTTACTGACTTTATTTGTTACTAGTTCAGTTTGTTTCTGTTCCTAAATCCATCATGCTTTTTCAGTCCTTAATTTACTTCTGGTGTTGTGGCAGTGTTGTGGCACTGGCTGCTGTTTCTAAATTTTCTGAGATTGGACTTCACTCAAATCTTAAAAAGCTCCAGGAATGTTTTGGTATATTTGGTGTTTTTGAGTGAACACAAAGCTTTCCTGACAGCCAGTGTCTTCCTGATGCTTCTTTGCCATGGGGATACAGGGCAGGTGTCTTCAGCAAATCCTGCAAAGAGCAAGGCACGGCATTGTAAGTGCTATTACTCCTGAGCGAGTAATTGACCTTACAGCTTCCCAGCCTCTTCCAGCTTAATCCACAGGGTCATTTGCCATGTAAGCCTGCTTCCACCAGGAGTAGGAACTGTGAGGCTCAACCCTGTGGGTGTGACAAGCGGGACCCGGGTAGGCATGCTGGGCTGGACCCTGTCCACGCGAAGGGGAGCCAAGCCCCGCTGTAACAAGAGGGCTGTGTGTCAGGGATCTGGGCAAAGCTCTGCTCTTAGATGGCTCGCGCTGAATAAACGTGCTGAGAAAAAGTGCAGCTGTGCTTTTTTAATATGCACTGCAGGAGATTTCAGCAGCCTGATGATATATCGTGCATTAATGTTGAAAAGATAAACACATTTGGAGAGCACAGGAAGGCCTTGTGTTTTTATGTTAGCAGAATGCTTCCTAATGAATAAGAACGTGCTGCTGGCTTCACAGAGCCATATGGCAGCTTTTCTAATTTTAGTTCGGTGCAGATGCATAATTCTCCCTTGTTTTACCTCCTAAAACCTTCCTGAGATGTTGCATAGTTTTTCCTGTAAGACTTGATCTATAGTTTCTGAGTGAAAAATGTATTTGGGAGTCTAATGGCGGCTTTGCTCTGGACAGATGTGTGCTGTGTGATGAAAGATCAACCTCACTGCATAATCACTTCCCTAAAATAGTAGCTAACTTTATTCATAGGCATAGGATAAGCTGGTCTTGAAATTGATTACTGAAATAGCTGCTGTTTCTTAGACAGTGGTCTTTTGAAAAATGGCTTGGTTTCAGGAAGAAAAAACAACTTGTGTTGAGGCAATGGGAACCAGCTAAGAAATGTGCACACAGATATTGAGTGCCTTGTGAGCCATGGGCTGCAGCAGCATGAATTGCACAGCTATGAGGCAGAGCTGCTTTCCCTGTGGTTAACCAAGCATCAGAATAACTTACATGTCCTTCACTGCTTTGCTTCATCACGTGTTGTGATCTAAAACCACTCACGTTACCAAATACAAGCTTGCTTTTCTTCGTTTGTTTGTTGTTTTTGTTCTTTGTGTGTGTGTGTTTGTGTTTTTTCACTTTTGTATAGCCCTGTTCCTGTGGAAAACTTACTGTCCACAACCACCGTCAATATTATGACTTAGCAATCATCATAGACGTTATTAAATCTAATATTTACAAGGTTAATGTCAACTAAAACTTAGCCATTTGCCCAAGTATTATTCTTTCTTTTTTATTTTAACATGACTTTTTAATACTGTATTTGTCTTTGGCTAGTGACATACTTTTACTATTTCCATGACTTTGTTTGCATCCTGTTTTTGCCAGCAGCTCAGGAGAGGTCAGGAGGATCACACAGCCTAAACCTGTTCACAAACATGAATGAGGCAAGGCAAAAGTAGTTGGCTAATGCATAGAAAAAATGGAGAAGATGAGTTGTTTTCAAGAGAGTTGCACTGTAAAATTTAATTGCATGTTTAAACATTATATAGCATATACAGTCACTTTCAAGTGATGCTGCTGTTACCGTTGTAAATTATAAGGGTCTTTTTTCATTCATGTGATTTTCTAATGTGCAGAACTGAACTTTATAGTACCCCTTATAATAAATCTCTTTGCTTATATTTTTTACCTATTACTATAAAGGGAGAGTATATAATTTTAGATGGGTATGACATTTCAATAGTAATTCCAGAAAATTATGAAGAACATGAATTATATGAGGCATATGAGAAAACCTGTTTTAAACAGTATTGGATAATAAATTTGCTTCTGCCCACTCCGTTTTTTTCTCTTCACCTCTTTCCTCACCAGTTTGTAGAACTTGTCCTGCCCTCTCCAATGTTTCACTGACATTTCTCTTTTGCTCTTGTTCTGTGAAGAACCTGCAGTGTTTCTCCTCTGACAAATGTGTGTAGATGCAAATTCTCTCTTTCAGAGTACGCTTCATCTTTTCACAGTATCTAGAGGGGCTACAGTTGAGTTCTTACTTTGAAAATGCGTTTTGGTTTTGCAGAGTGTCAAGGGGGAAATATTTCTGTAGCTGGTTTCATTAAGGAAGTTGGAGTAGGGCATGGATAAAGACAAAGAGAGCTTTTTGGGTTGTTCTGCCATGCCTGCTTACCCACCTGTAGGAAGGGAGGGTTTGAAACACAACCAAGAGGAGGTGATGCCCATCAGTAGCACTTTGGAGTCTGCTGTCAGAAACGCAGACAGAGCTGAGAGAGCCTGAGCTGGGAGGTAACCTAACAATAGTAAATGAGGAAGGCTTCTTAAGTTTACATGTCGCAGGAGATTTCAAACTATTGCTTTTGGCTTGTCTTTCACCGATTTAGGAATTTCTGTTAAACTAATGTGATTTCACAAAGGTTTGCTTTCAGAATCTGGAAGGAGCTTAAATTAAGGCTTCAGGCATTCCCATTGACAAATTTGCAAGAAAATGTTTGTGAAGGTTTTGGAATTTTTTTCCCCATCTTCCTTCTCTATAATAACACAGAAAAAAAATACTAGGAAAATATCCAACTGAAAATATTACTATGTATTTCAGTATATTACTACTTATACAATTGTAAACATATCCACAGTTTAAAGTCTAAATTACACGCATTGCTAAAATGCTACATAATTGGATGTATATATTCTTTGTAGTATCTCTCTCAAGGGTACTTCTATTTTATTTAAATTTCTTTTGCTCTCTAGGCTAAATTCTTAACTGAGCGGAGCTAATAATTATTTCATGTGCGTGAAGTTTATTCTGCTGTAATTTAGATAAAACACACTTGATCCCTGGTAGCGGTATTCATAAGGATGGATCCAATTTCTGATTTACACTTCCTCTCTGCTGAAACCCTCGGGGTGGGTGCTGCAGCTCAACCTCCAGCAGAGAAGTCCCTTTGCGGAGGAGCCCCTTGCTGCCCCTCTCTCTTCCTCTACCGACATTAAGGCTGTATTTCTTTCCATACCGAATCTCCACTCTGTTTGTGCTGCCTTGCTCCTGGGATGCCTGGTAATGTTTTCCCAGTGTTTTACAACAGGGGCAGAGCTGGTGCAGCCGGCAGCACGGCCAGACAGTGCCAGATCAGGGAACCAGCTCCCATTCTCCATGTTATGTGGCTGCAGTGGAAAAATAGGCCAGGGCTAGTCGCAGGGTAATGCCACCAATCCCCATGGAGCAGGAAAAGGGGTTTCCAAGAGGCTTTGCAAGGTTGGGCCTCTGCAGCTATTTTCCTAACCCCTAGCATTCAAAAGTCATTCATCTAGTGCAGAAATAATAAACTTTATGTGCTTTTGATTTGTTTGTAGGGCCCCCAGTGAACCTAGAAAAGATAGAAGTAAAAATAGGAAAAGCAAACTTTACATTTTTATACTGCTACTTAACTCCAGAAGCTAGAACTGTTGAGAAAAGCAAAAAATACAAACTTGTGACTAAATACATGAGTATATTCAGCGCTAGAAATTCATGCATCATTTATTTTTTTTTCAACCTTCCTGCAATAAATTTTTGTTCTCAATTAGCCCCACGTGCTGTATTGCTGAAGAAAATATTTGCATTTCAAGTTCTTCCTTGTGCTTGCCACCAGGGCCACGCTGCTGACAGTCCTTGCACGCACTGTTCCTGTACGTGCTGATCGAGTCTTCAAGAGGGGCTTTGTACTTCAGTCAAAATTGGCTAATTTATTGCACCGCCGAACATTATAAGGACCTGCAGATTGTAACATCAACATTAGTTACCTCTGGAGCTGCTTTTATGAGGCTGTCTGAGGCCATGGTTTCCTATACAGTGCTGCTTAAATAAATGTACAGGAACCAGTGGCCTGAACGTGTAGCCTATTCGAAGCTCTCTGGCCTCTTAACTTCTTACGCAATTAAGTTACAGATCCAATTATAAAGTCCATCATTTGGGAGCACTTGTGATTTATGATGCTTTTTGTAATGCCTAAACAAATGTTGTAATGTAGTATGTGTTGTCACTGTCACAGATAATATCTAAATAGCATTTTCATATTTTTTACATTTGTTATAGCATTTCCTATAGCAAGTGGTGTGTTTGTTGATCATTTAGGGTTGGGACTTCTGTGGAAAAGGCTGGCGAAGGGAAAGGAAAATGGGGAAGTCAAGTGATTTTGAGGGACAGCTGATGATACAACAGAAGTGGTCAGGGATCAAAGGATCAAAACAAAGAAATGGGGAACCATTTCAGCAGATGCTTTCAGAGACTGGGTATGAGGCTTGGTGGATCCTTGGTCTGACCTGGTCTTGCAGTTTCTATGTTAATAGTCATTAAAACCTGTTTCACTTTTCTATGAGTAAAACCTTGCCTCTCTGTGCATAAAAGAGAGCAGCTGATATATATATATATATATATATATATATATATATATATATTTTTAGAGAGAGAGGGTTTTTTGACACAGATGTGTTGTTGGTGATTTGTCTGAACTCTGTGGCTGTAACAGTTGAAAAAAAAATCTTCAGCAAATCTTCTGTATTATGTGAGAAATAATCAGAAAAAGTCACCCTTGTAAATCCATAAAACCAGGACGTCATGTGGTGAACATGCTTGCACGCCATCGCTGTAGCCCATCTGCTGTCCCTGCAGCTCTGGCGCATGGAGTATAATCCCATGTTCCCTGATAGTCAAGATGCTATCACTGGCTACAGCAGTGAGGGGATGAAAGCAGGAAGATGGTATCCATACCCATTATAGTAGTTTGCAGTGTGAAACCAGGGATCGCTTTATGATACCAGGAACAGATGGGAAACGAGTATCGTTGCTGACTTTATTAAAAGCTCAACCATATTTTTAGAATTCATTTACAATTTTTAGACTATGTTTTCAGTACTGTATCATCATGTGGTACCAGCTCTGCTACACTGTAAAGAAAAAAGAAAGTGGGGGTGGAATAGAGTGGGGAGGGGAGGCCCACTGCAGTCTTCAGAAACAGAGCTTCTGGTGAGTTTAAGTGGCAGAGGAAAGTGGGTTATCAATATTTCTAGTGCATTTATTTCTATCAGATTGTTTTAATCTAAATTATTTAAACTATCCAATAGTCTTAACAGTCCCTTTCCAGAACAGTTTTGTTTCATCATTATTTACAATGGTGTCATATCATGTATGAAAACACTATAAGAAGGCACCTAAGATTTTCCTGACTCTTTTCTCATGAAAGCAAGAAATGCCAGAAATCCAGGATGAGGCAGTCCAAGTGACCAAAGGCTCATTGCGAGCGGGTGGCCACAGATAGGAAAACACCCAGGGGTTCTCAGAAGCAGTTGCTTTGCTTTATGTCTAAGCACTGTATAATATCATTGACCTTATAACCTCTACCAAGGAAAGAGTTCAGAGGAAATTTGACTGCAGAATTGCAGATCTGCAGACAGTGGAAGATCCTATACATTTGGGTACATTTTAATTTGTACAACTGATACTTTAATTTTCACTAATGGTGAATTTGCAAGAGCACGTTGGTCTACCTGCACATGGTACTTTCATTAATTCCTACAATGAGTCGTCTTCTGATTTATCATTGTAGAAAGAACAAATTCTTGTTATAATAATTGAACTGAGATTTCATGTTTATTAAAATAATCTATTGCATAATATTCAAAGTTTTTTAAAAAGGTTTGCAGTATAGACCCAACGTTTGCATACTTCCTCGAAAAATAATAAAATAATGTTGTTCTGTGTATAGAACTTGTAACAAAAAAATTATTCATTAACTTAAAATCCAGAATATGTATTTTATAGTGTTATTATTGTTATTATTACTTCTTCCTTAAACACAAATATCATTCACTGAATAGTAAAAATAATATAGTCCATTACTTAATAGGAATTGTAAACCATCTTGATTTTAAAGTTCCCATATGTATGAATGCCACTTACCTTTGGAGTTGTGTACACTGTGATACTCTATGCTATAATACATTGCAATTTGTGACTTCATACTCCAGAAACGTTAAATCATTCTTGCCTGTAATTTTCAAACACAGCACTTCAAACTGTATGTGCTTTTAATTTACTGGTAGTTGAAGTGGCAGTGGAAGGGGTTATCAGTATTTCTAGTGTATATATTTCTATCAAATTATTTTAATCTGTGTGATCTTATTTACTGGTAAATAACACAGTACAAAAATCACGTGGCAGTGAAAATGTGCTCCCAGAGGCCTTGGAGCAGAAACGAGCCCACTGTTTCTCGGTACTGTTTCAAGCATATTGCGGGCTTGTGTTTTTCCTTTTAAATACAGCGATCATGGAAAAGTTGTGCAGCTGTGAGCTTTGTGTGCTTTGTTAGGTCAGTCTCTTAATAAGTCTTGATCCTTGTCATCACTCACTGCACCTTCATAAGGAGTCCCTTGTCTTTGCCCAGAGATAGGTTTTGCAGTTTAGTAAAGTGTCTAGCAGAGAAAAAGCAGAAGTGATTTCATTTGTGTCTTCAAACTTCACAACTGAGAAGCAAATACACTAGTTATGTTTCTGTTGAGTCATTAAGGGAGATTTTTTCGATCTCATTTCCAGTATTGTTGCACTGTAACTGTTTCATAGCTAGTCTTGATACGCCGAGATCTCTTACTGTGTTGCTTAATGAGCACTGCTCTGTCATTTAATACATAGTTTTCTTTACTGCAGAAAAAGCAGCAGCAGCTAATGAAGATGAAGTGCAAAAGGCAGATGTATCATCTACGGGTCAGAGTGTCATCGACAAGGACGCGCTTGGACCAATGATGCTTGAGGTGAAGAGCACAAAATTCCTTTATTAAAGCCAGTTCTCTGCCCCCATGGATGAAATGAAGTGAAAAAGCGCAGTTGGAGGTTTCTGTAAAAGAATGGTCATGCAATACAAGCCACCCTGGCAATTTAAGATTATGGCATTTATGAGTGGGCAGCATATTTCTGTTGGGTTTGATGTTAAAACTCTGTCTTTGGGGGGATGAGGGAGGAGACATAGAGACATAGAAAGAGAGAATTCAGCTGCTATATTACAGTCTTCTGTGTCTGTATGTGCATGTTTTATTTGTGTTAAACCATGACAGATTTGAAAGAGCTGCTGTACCTTACAATTAACTGACAGATGCAGTAGTGCACACATGAATAATACTTCCTTTAAAATTGTGTGTCATTGCTATACAGTTATAATGATTTATTATTTCAGCATTTTCAGCTTTACTCTTCTCCCTCTAGAACATGTAAGGAATCTAGCAGAGCTTTTCAAGAGACATATTTCAGTTTATTCAGTTAAGGTTTCTGCCTGATTCTAGCTGTTATTTTGATACCCAAAAAGGCTGCATGGTTAAAACCTAGCTTCTAAATGCAGTAATAGTAATGTTGTGTAGGTATTTTATCTGGGATCATAATGTCATATGCTACTATCCTTTGGTGCTACTGCTCTATCTGCATAAGCTCACTTGCAAATTGTTTATTCCTGTTCTGGCAGTGGGCTTTACCTGTAAGGAAGAATAAACGTTGCTTCAGACGAAATAAAACACAATCCCTGAATTTAGCTAAAGGAATTAACTTTGGCTGAAGCATAACTATTCTGTCATTTCTGAATGCTTCAGTAACAAGATGCATGTTATATCCGTTTTAAGTATTGATGAAAACATAGTTTTCAATACCATGTATGAAATAAAGACTCCAAAGGCATACTACTAAACATAAGGAAGATTAGACAGGTTGGAGTGAAAACTTTCTGCTTTGAAAAGCTGGGGTAACAAATTAATTGATTTAATTTAATATTTATTGTACATGCTCACTGAACTGAATGTTGTTGGTTTTGCCATCAAAGTTAAACATCCATCTCTTTCACAGCTACATTAAAACTTATCTTTAAGTTCCTATTAATTTAATTGTAAGGACCTATTTTAGTCACAGGGAAAATAAGGATAAGATTTTTTATTCCTAGCTTGTCTTAGATGATTAGCCACCGCAGCAAACATGACATGTAAAATCACCAGTCTGTTCCGTTATTCCATTTAGTTTATTTTTCCTTTACAGAATGAAAGAACTGAATAGCATTGCATATTAACAATGAAAGATTGTGGAACTAAATTAATAAACTGTGGTCCTCTTGCAACAAGAAACTTAAAAGGACTGAAAGTTGTTACAAATTTACTGTGAAAAGACTACAGATACTTTCTTTGTGTCTTTATCTTTTTAAGGAAATGCAATTAAGTTATTTCATCTTTACAAAACCCCTTTATACAACCTCTTAAAAAATCTACTCTTTTTACATTGCCAAATAGTAATAAAAATGGCAATGCTGATGAACACTTTCTGACTTGATTTGGTTTAGAAACGTAATTGTCTGTTTTTATTAAAGAATAAAACTGAAGAATCCTCAAACTAGCAAGTGTTTCCAGCTGAAGAAAGTGAGTAAAATTCATCACGCAGCTGCCTCTGAGGAATAGTTTAACATATTTCTTGGTTAAAGCAGAAAAGTAGATATAGAGGGAGCGTAAAAAATAGTCATGAGAGAGCTGGCAAGAGCTCAGAATGAACACAGATTTATTTTCTGTTCCAATATATCATCAGAAATAATATCTGTTCTTGTTTTCTCTTTCAACATGTTGCCCATTATTTGTTCCCCCATTGTACCAATAGCTCTGAAGAAAAGTGTGCAGGCCTTCATTATTGTTCTAGTTGTTTATTGTGGTAGAATACGTCTGGGAACCGAATTAAGAAATCATTGCAAAAGTGGAAGTTTCTAAGAGATTTAAGTGGCTTGGCGCACATAACTTGCTCAAAAGCCTTCTGCTTACCTAAAATACTATTTTATTATGGCTTTTGCCTCTGAATAGAAAGAAATGGGAGACCGGCCTATAAGGCATGTTCCTCTGTCTGTATTACTCTAAGCTCAGATGACCATTTCTGTGGTCAACCCAAGAAGCAGCTGTGAGGAAGCAGCTCAGAGCTATTCCTTGCCAAATTAAGTTGCTGTAGTAGGAAACAGTAGGGAAAACTGAAGATTATTGTGGGATGCCCGTAACGCTAATAATCTCTTGCCTGCCCTCTCTGCCTTTGAAAGTCTTCTTAGGACTGTGATAAACATCTGCTATGGCTTTGGTTTTGCAATCCCTTTGAATTGATGTAAGCGTGGACTGTGGCCAAACAGAACGGTTCAGCCAAACCCACACCCTTCTGCCAGCTTTAAAAGCCCTGTGGTTCCACAGCAGGCCAGTTCGGATGACTGATGTGGCTAGCATATCATTTTTTTTCTTACATTAGATTTCGGTCAGCTCATCTCCCTGGTCTAGCTCTTTATATACTCAGAAATGCTGCTGAGAGGAAGGAGTTGTGGTGGTGTGAAGAGGCTGTGCTTACATTGGCTTCAAGCAGTGGTGAAATGCAGTTTAAGACAGCATTCTGTAGCAGAGATGCTGATAGAAATTAACTTGAGTGCCTCAATTAATTGAATCTTGTAAATCGTTATTAGTTAAACTAAATACTAGTCACCAGTAAAATGACATGGATGTCGTGAAAGCACATGGGAAGGAGAGAGCTTGCTACCGTAATGGAATCAGTGGGAGAAACCAAGAATGATCAGAAACAAAAAGAAGGCAGTGATATAAAAAGAAAAAAGAAAAGAAAAAAAGAAGGAAAAAAAAAAGGTCAGAGATTAGAATTTGTGACAATTAACAGGAGAAAAAAAGACCTAGGTTATCTTTGTTTAAAGGCAATCAGGAAAAGTATTTTCTTGTGCATTTATTTATGCTTTTATTATTTTGTAATTTAAAAGCAGCGCACAAAGAGCATTTGGCAATCATTAGCCCAGGCACTCTGCTCTTACGCTGTGCATCCACCACCGCTCCCTGAAACAAATCTGGTACCTGATTTAGCCTGGGGAGGACTCCTGGGAATTGCAGGGTCCCACCTCCCACACAGAGCAGGTCCCAGGCAGGTGGCCCGGGGTTGAGGTCAGCCCCGTTTTGAATGTCTCCAGGGAAGGAGATTTCACAGCTTCTTTGGGCAGCCCCTTCCCACATGTGACCACCTTCATGGTGATTTTTATTTTTTTTTAAAACTTAGATCTCCATGAAGTTTCCTGCGTTGCAGCCTGTAGCTGTTGTGTCTTGTCCTTCCCTTGAAAACCTCTGAACAGAGCCTGGCTCTGTCCTCTCTTGATGTCCCTGGTAGGTGGCTGAGGAGAGAAATACCATCTCTGCTTAGCCTCCTCTTTTGCACCGTCTGGATCTGCTAACTGCTCAGCAGTGCGCAGCATTTTTAATATGTATCTGTAGCCCGAGTCCTTGACAACTGCCTGTTAACACCAACATTTAAGTTGCGTCATATCAAAAAGTTGGTCATATCAAAAAATGCCACGTGCCTGCATGCACTTGCTGTGGCAGCTTCTCCTTAAGCTGTTTTGCAGGGAGCTGAGTTCAGGCTTAGTATGGATACATTCATTTTTAAATCTGTTAAATCATGGGTTACCAGTTTTTCTGATTTGCCTCTATCCCTGGAGGCACAACACTGTAGGTTCTGGTTTGAGACTGAAATGCAAACTAACAACTCTTTCAGTGATTTCCCACCACCCTTTGGAGAGAGGTGAATAAATCAGGCAAAGCTGCAGAAGTCTGCAGGGGTTAATTCTTAATTGAATGCTTAGATCAAAAGCTTTGGTGCTTTAAGTTTAAATCCTCCTTATCTGCTCATATGACATATAGTCAGAGGGATGTACTCTGAAATATTTCTAGCTTGCACAATCATGCTTGCATCTTAAGAAAAAGAAAGTTTGCATGAGAAGTTTTACTGATACTCAGATTTTTACTTTATACTGATCACGTAGAAGTAATGTAATATTTGGCTTAGGTTTCAGATAGCATACAGCAGGTATCTGAAAGAATCCTTTAGCCGTGTTGTCTCCATCACAAGAGATAATAGGGGAAACCATCAGTATAATTTAAGAAATGCCTAATTTAAATACTTCCTTGCAGAAGTTCTAAGTCCTTTAGAATACCATGGGGCTGAGATGAAAAGGTGAAATTAAACTGGTGTCAAATAGGAAAATGAAAACAGCCCTGTGAGCAGGGACTGAAGCTGCAGGATCCTCTGCACACCTCGCTGCTGCCTTGCTCGCTGCCTGCTCTCAGCCTTAGGGCAGGCTGGGCTGCCTTTCCCTTCCCTCCTTTGTAGCCCTGAGGTTCTCTCATTCCTGGCTGCATGGGGCCAAGATGCATTGCTGGGGATGCAGAGAGAGCCTTTCTTGTAGCAAATCCTATAACGTTTTCCTGGGCTCCAGGATCAGTCTCCCTGTGGTGAAAGGAGGGGTGAACAGGTTCTGTGTTTAGCAGAACTGGCTTCTAGTCCAGGTTTCCTGCTTCATAGGCAGGCAGATAGGTAGCAGCCTCTTCCCTTTTCAAAATTTATTATTGTTATTTTTGTTGTTTTGGATTTTTATGTTTGTTTCTATCTATGGATTTCATCGTTTTGCAAGGCGTGCATCTTTCTGTGCTTTTAAACTAGTTTGATATAAGATATGATGTTCAATATGAATTGTGGACTTTGCTATGACAAGAATGTAAGAACTGGAATGGATGCAGAAAGCTTCATAAAGAACTTCTAAAGTGTGAATTTATTTATTGGATATCTTTTTGTTTCTCCCCCCCCTCACCTTTTTGTTTTTCCTCTCAGGCCCTGGATGGGTTCTTCTTTGTAGTGAACCCAGAAGGCAATGTTATGTTTGTTTCTGAGAATGTGACGCAGTACCTAAGGTACAACCAAGAAGAGCTGATGAACACAAGCATATATAGCATCCTGCATGTAGGGGACCACAATGAATTTGTCAAAATCCTGCTGCCAAAATCTTTAGGTATGTATGTTTTCCTCTTACACCTTTATCTATTTAACTTTGGTTTCATAAATCAGCATTTCCATAACTTTAGTTAAAGTTCTTCCACTGCTTATGGTTTCATCATATTCTATTTATTTTTAACGCATTATATCAGCTGTATAAATGATTTATATTTTTCTGAAAAGCATCCTCCACTTTTCAGTCTTGCCTTATTTGTTAACTGATATTTTAAATGGATCTTTAGAGTGAATCACTAAAAGGCAGCATTTAGCTCTGTTAGCTGTCAGTCTTCTAGGCTGGTTATTCTAAAAATGTCTAAAAAAGAGAGGGATATCTTATGCAAAATCAGAAAGCTCCCTATGATATTTTTTTTCAGTGTTTTTTGTCTTATCAATATTTACCCTTCTCTTTCAAAAAACATTTTAGTTGCAGCCATTTTTGCATTCATACTAATATTGGTTTTAGCGTCATTATACTTTGGAAGCAGTGCAAAGAAAAAGGAAGTCAATACAGAACTCCTCATTTACTCACAGCAGTTTAAAAAGTATTATGTAATTCACTTTAGCATTTTATGACTTTGTGTATAAACCCCTGAAGAACTGAAAATGTAACACTTTTAATGGCTAAGCTCCATAAATTACTGCCTTTATTGCATTTTATGACTGAAGAGGGCAAGTGAAGAGTATTTTAAATACGACCCTTCTATTTCTTTATGTGGTGTTACATTAATTTGCTGTGACTGATGTCTACTACCTATATTGGTGCATGGCAGGATTTTGTTTCCTTTTTTACTTAAGCACTGTGTTAGGGTTTAGTTTTATCCACCACTGCACCCAGGTCATTGTCATCCCTTTAGTCTTTCCCATTGCAGCTGGGACCGTGTGTTTCAATATATTCCCGATTGCATTGATTTTTGTTTTTTTATAAAATGCATATGAGTTTATTTTCTTTCTATTTCTAATCTGGACACAGACTTTTATACACTGTTGCTATCTCTTTTGTATTAACCAGTTTTTAATTCAATGGACAGATTATACATACTGCCTTTTTTCTTCTAGGCACATAGGTTAACCAATCTCTAACCAGTAGGGTTTTTGCTGTACTTTATCACCTTTACATAAACCAATTTTTAGAATTTTGCTCTGCTTTTCTACTGCTGTCGTTATAAGTTGCTTTAAAAAGACACAGTGGCTGAACAAATTAGACATCAATGTTTTTAAAATATAGAATGTTACACATTACCTTGTTACGCACTGGTTTGGGCTCTAATATTAAAAACAGATTTTTGTTATTAAATTAGCTTGATTTCTGATCAGTTTGCAAAGTACCTTGATTAATTTCCTATGGATAAGCTGTAGAAATTATTTCTACCAGGTTTATCTCACTATATGATCTTTGCTTTGTTCAGTGAATGGGGGATCTTGGTCTGGTGACACTCCTAGGCGTAATAGCCATACCTTTAATTGTCGGATGCTGGTAAAACCTCTTGCTGATTCTGAAGAAGGCCATGATAACCAGGAAGCACATCAGAAATATGAAACTATGCAGTGCTTTGCTGTTTCTCAACCAAATTCCTTCAAGGAGGACGGTGAAGGTAATTACCACTTTTCATTTGTGTTATTACTTTCTCTTTCCACGCTATGTCAAATAGTTCCAGGATAGCAGTTCTGGTATGGTTGATAAAATGGCCTCTGAATTCTGAAAAAAATAAAAAGTTGTAAGGTGAAAGTTTTCCCTTTTTCAGTTAACTGTAGAAGGTTGTTTTCATGTTGGATTATGAGTATATTCACTAACGTACCCAATTTGTTCTGTTATAATGGTTTGAGAGTAACTCCATTTACATTAATGAGATTTTATACCCCTGTAATTTTAAGAAGAATGTCACAGACTGAGAGAAAGGTTTGAATTGGCAATCTTGTGAGTTCTCAGAATGCAAAGACAATTGTGATTCACCATTTCTTTCACCATTTTACTACTTCAGCAGGTAAATTTCCTTAGATTGTACTTCAAGCATTCAGATAAGTAAAAATGGTTTATTATGAAGCTGCTTCCTCAGGGACAGCAAGCATTTGGGTCATGTTTAAGAAATGTGGCTTAGAAGGTACAAAGCAGTGAGTGTTGAAGAAACTTGACCTCTGTGCATGCATCGTATTCCTTTTTATTATTTACCTTTCAAGAGGTTGAGCTACTACAGGTATATCCATAAACACATGCCAACAACTATGGGTCATGGTGGAGTCCTTGATTAATTTTTCTTCTTTGAAAGAAAACAAACACACCTCTCCTGTGACGTTTAATGTTATAGGAAATAGTGAAGATGTAAAACCACTGAGATCTATGTATCCTTTTATTGGTATGAACTATTATTTTTGGTCCAAAAAGAATTAAACAGTGTACTAAAAATATTTGAATTATTTTTGGAAACAAAACCTTCCTTATATATACAAATTACTAAAGTAACATTTTTTTTTAAGATTTGCAGTCTTGCTTGATTTGTGTTGCAAGAAGAGCACCAATGAAGGAAAGACCACTTCTTCCTTCATCAGAGAGCTTTACTACTCGCCAGGATCTACAAGGTATTGTGAAAGACATTTTTTTTAATACCTTTGTTGGGTTTTGTTTGTTTGCTTGTTTCCCCAAGGGGGAAATTGCTGTAACAACTGTTTTATCTAATCTCAGGCAAAATAACTTCATTGGACACAAGTAGCATGCGAGCAGCTATGAAACCTGGCTGGGAGGATTTAGTAAGAAGATGTATTCAGAGGTTCCATTCGCAGCATGAGGGAGAGATATCTTTTGCCAAGAGGCATCACCAGGAAGGTTAGGTTTCATATTTTTAGCACTTTCTATATTTAAACTGTTTGTCATTTGTATCTATTGGTTGTGTTCTCTTTGTTATGTCTACATGGAACACTTAAAGACTACTGACAATCACTTTTTTAAGCTTATTTCCCTAACACACTGATGGGTCTCTGTAGAGAGGTTTTACACCATTCTCCCTGTTTGTTTTAGCCTTCTTGTTATAACTGTGCTATATTGGAGGTTGCTTCAAATCTTGAAATTACTGCAGTTATTTTAGAAAGCAAGACCTTTGCATGTTGTCTCCCCATACGTTCATTACACAGTATTCTTCAGAATCTCAGCTTACACATTGAGTTCATTGACCTGCATTCCATTTCTCTGCAAAAAGAATGGACTTTTACTGTCACATTTCCTGTGAGAAACGCTCACTGTGAATTATCAAAGATGCAGCACTCATGCTATCAGGAACCCTACATTGTTGTACTGTATCTAGCAGATAAGTGTTAGAGGATTCACCACAAGCACTTCTACTCAGTCAAGATTATGGAAGGTAAGCTGTAGGAAACTACTGCATTGTGAAAGGTTCCCCATGAGGTTTTTGTGGTAGTGACTGGGTGGGGATTTTTCTTTTCATAAACCCTCGTTACTGTTAATTCTAATAAAACAGATCCAAATTACTAAAAACTAATAACCCTTTATAAACCACTGGAAAGTACTTTCAAAATCAATTGAGAATAACCAGAACATTTCCAGTGAAGGAGCATCAGTCTTTGGTTCATATTTGTAGAACAGGATTTACAGGTGGTTGTAACAGCCATTAAACAACTGGCAGGCTGTCTGCAATACTAAATGGTAGTAGGAGTCTCAAAGGATTCCATCAAATATACATACAAGCACATACGCCCCTTTAATCATGCAGTTTTCATTCAATGTTCTTTAATACGTTTTTAATATATCCTGCCTTCATGAAACCTTCATGTTGGGAATTTGGGGGCACAAAATTACTGTGGTATTTAATAACAGTTTTTGGGGTATACACAGGAGGAGTGCTAAAAGCTCATAACCTTATGCTGTGATTTCAGACAGCTCAAGGAGAGTATAGCATACAATTCAAGTTGCAGTAGGGATTTAGAGAGAGAGCAGTTTCAGGTAAGGATCGTTCTGCACAGGTATGATTTAGGTGTTTCTGTTGTGGCGTCCAGCCATGTGTTACTTCAGTCCTCTTCAAAGGATTCCTGACCAAATTAGCAGCTCTTACACTCAGTGCTGCGGTTTGAGTGCCTCTTCTCTCAGCTATGTGTGAACTGATAAAAATATACATGTTTGGGGGTTTTAACTGTATCATTTTGCAGCAGAGGCTTAGGATAGTCATATAAACTGTGAAGTTGGTTGAAATTAGGGGGCTCTTCTTGTGGAAGTGAAGAGAGTAAGTGATAAGAGGAGGAGGCAAAACCTGTGGAATTGCTTTGCTGCAAAGGATCCAGTACTAGAGATGAATAATGGCTGAAATGTTTCCATCCTGTAGTATGGAGAAGAAAAGGCATATCTTGGGCAGTAGCATCTTTGCATTTGACAGAGGAACTCCTTGCATTTTTTAAGTCACTTAAGTTTTTATTATGGTTTGGGAATAGAATCAAATTAAGTAGAAATCTCCTACATGTAATTCGGTGATACAGCGGGAGAAAATCGGCATTATCTTGACAAACAAAACACAACAACAATAAATAAATCTTTTGAATTAACTCTCTGTATAAAGCGCAGAATATATGGCAAGTTTTTATTGGCCACAGTCAGAAAAATAGTATTTCCTCAAGAGGAATACGGAAACATTCTTGTTTGCTTAAAGAATTAGTTTGGAAAATGATTTAAGTAGAGATTTCACTTGTATCCTGTTGGCATTGAGTATTGGAATTTCCTGATGTGGTATATGCTAAAGTTAAGAGCTTTGGACCTTCTGGTGCCCAAAGGTTAAACTGAAACAATGACATACCTAACAGTGAAATTTCGCTTTGTATTGTTTCACGATTGTAGGTTTTTGTTTTTCTTTACATTTTTACTCTGAAAACCCCCTCTGGTTGTTTAAATTGTGCTTCCTGTTTTCTCACTGCCTAAATAATACTTTAAAACCTTGCAGAACAATATATAACGGTGGGGGGACAGGGAAGGAAAGAAATCATAGACAGTCCTGCAAAGTCTAAAAATCTGGTAGCTCAGTAATGGAGGCTGTTTAATAAAGCCACACTTGGAAAACAGTCATTTCATTATCACAGGAAAAAAAATAACAAAAACAAACAAGAAAAGGCAACAAAAGAAGATCAGATGATAATATTAATTAAAAAAAATGTATACATGAAAAATAAAAGTATTTGTAGTGTTTTATTTCTATTTTTTCCCCTAAACAATTATATGGACATTCTGAAATGAAGTATTTGCCTCCTGCCATACCTTCAGTCCTAATGTAATAGCCTTTGGACTTTGAAAATGTTCAGGCTTGTTTTCACTGATGGCAAGGTTTCAACAGTAGAATCAATGTTTGAAGATTAGCTTTTTCCTAACATGATTTTCCATTTTAATGAAAGAAATGTTGCTGGGGGTTACAGGAGTTAAATAACTCAATTTGGTGAAGTTCAGATTTATGCTGAAAACTTAAGGGCTGCAGAATATGTGCAGTGAAATAAGCCTCAAACCTGACATGCAGTCACATCTAATACTGGAAGAAGGTAGCACAGACAGTTTTAGTTTAGGTAATATGTTTGAGCTGTATATTTTTGTATGTGTTCTTAAAAAAAAGTAGTAATTTATTATTCCAGCTGTTCTTATTTCTAACTGTTTCTATGTAAGAGATTTATGTACTTTTTAAATTAAAGAATTATTGAGAGTAACTGTTATAATTTAAGCAAGCAATAGGGAGTAGAAGGTAGACACTAATGGAAAAAGATGATCTAGAAACTAAAGGCATTTATATTAATCATCTTGATGTAGGTGATACAGATGAAAAATGTATGAGCAACAAAAGGAGTTAGATGAAAAGTGATATGGACATCAAGGGCTTCTTGACCCACTCCTGAAATAATTTGTATTTCATAATATCTGTCCTATTATTGCTGTCACTCCTTGTAAGTTTTCTTTTGATCACCCTACAGTATGTGAGTTCCTTTATTTTATATGCATCATCACCTCTATTTATTTCCAAAATTATTCTTCTGTTTTTCTGAAAAATTGCGCTGTGTCTGTGGTATCAGTGCTGATGGATTTAGAACATCAGACACGGAGTGACTAAGCTATCTGTATTAGAGTTTCTCATTAATTCTGTTGTTTTGCTTGCTTGCAGTGCTGAGGCAGGGACTAGCGTTCAGTCCCGTTTATCGGTTTTCCTTGTCTGATGGCACTATAGTTTCTGCCCAAACGAAGAGCAAGCTCATCCGTTCCCAGACTACTAGTGAACCTCAACTTGTCATCTCCCTGCATATGCTTCACAGGTAATTCTCACCAGCTCTTTCTCTCCCTGCAGAGTGTGAGTGGAACAAACGTACAAAGATGCCAAAGCAAATAGATTGGTTTAGGCTGGTGGACATTTCAGTTGACCTAGAACTGATAGCATGAAAACAAAATATTTTTTTTAATCAACTCTTACCACAGGAAAAGATTTCAGTACTACAGCAGGAAAATATTTCAGTATTACAAGCAGCATGCTGGATTTTCACATCAAGATCTTCCATTAAATATACAAAATTTTCTTTAATCTCACGTTCTGAATTTCAGTATTTTAATTTTCTATATTTTTCATAGTAGGCACAAGAAATTTTATGGATGTAATTAAATCTCAGAAACTTAGGTGGATTAAATTCCTGTAGTTCAGAATCAGTTAGATGTTGGGCTCAGGTCTCTTTAATGCATATATTATGACTATTAAAACTGCATTTTAGACAAACTCCTTGTCTCTCTTCATTCCTTCTCTTTTCTGGTACACACATACAATTCTGTGAAATGCCACCACTATCAGTTAAAATAAATAAGGAAAAAAAAAAAAAAAGCACAGGCAGTAATATGTTAAAGTCAATGATAAGTAATCACAGACCTCAGAATTTCAATGTAAAATTAGGTTATTGCATGTACCAGTACACTTGTGTCAGATTTTATTTCAGATTTTATTTGCTAATCAGCAAATTATAATCATAATTGCAATACTGTTTCCCTATATCAACACTATCCATTTTTTTAAAAGGAAGAAACATTTCTAAACATAATTAAAACTGAAACCATTTTACAGAGGGTGTATATTTGGAAAACCAAAAGCTTCCTGAAATTTGTTTAGTCTGGATTAGTGAAAATATATGATATTTCATGAAGTGCTAAATTTGAAGTTTAAAAATGCACTATTAAGTTACTACTTATACTTACAAATAAAACAGAGTTGCTTGTGCTTTGTGCTTTTTTTTTTTTTTAGCAGAGCACTGATAATATATAAACTGTAGAAAGGTTTTAAAAATCCACCTCTCTATTTACTGTTAACGTTGTTCATCTTTGCCTTTATACCTAACCTAACAAATACAGAGTAACAAACTCCACTACTATGTGTGCTTCAGTTCTTCTACTTGTCATGCTTTAGCAAAATGGGAAGCTTTATCTGCACTTATCTTGTGCAAGTAGGAATGTTTTTAATCTAATCGAAAATATATAGTAGGAATGTTCCATTAGCGTTTGGTTTTGGAAGTCCAGAGTTGATTTGATTTTTCTCAGAACCTAATTTTTTTTCTTCCTAATCTACTTGACTATGGCTCTTTTATAGCTTTTAGCATATGGGAATATGCCTTATTTTTCTGATTTAAGTTTTAGCACAGAAGTAAAAGTATATTGCATCCTTCCATAAACTGATTAAAATCTACTGAGGAAAAGAGAAGTGATCTCTAGCTGCTCTCGCAAGATTTTTTTCTGCGCATATATGTCTCTTTGTTTCTTCCATCTTACAGCCTTCAGCTCTAAGATCTGAGTTTCAGCTTGTATATGTATGGTGGTTTTCTTCTCTTTTTCTAACTGTCTGTGCAGGACTGGATTGCCTAACAGATTATTCCCATTCTGGAGTAGTATCCAGTAGTTCTCTTGGCTCACGTACTTTTTTGGAACATCATCAAAATACTCTGGCAGTATAGGAATGTGACTTTTTAAACTTTCTTTTGGCTATGAGCTTGGTGGACAAATAGCCCAATCCACTCTTGTGGTGAGGCTAGCTCACAGACTTTCAAAGCTCCATTGAACAGCTGTCTACAGCTGTCTTGTAAAACACACATTTGTCTGGGTTTAAGATGTTTAAGATGAGACTTCTCTGTTATGAAAGTTAGCTCTTGCTGAATTGTAGAGGAAAGATATACATTAAAGGGAGAGAGTCTGAAATTATAACCTATCTGCATTTCTAATGACTGTCATTTAAATGAGGTCTAATTTTGTTTTTCCTCTATTCTACTGATTTGTTAATGAGCTACTGAAAAACCATACTGTCAATGCTCAGCCACGTTGGTAGTTGCATATCACTTTTGTCAAATTGTCAATTTGTTTTTAATCGTAGGTTTGCTGTGTTATTTTAAAGTGAGGTTTGGGGTTTTGCTTCTTTTTCTGTAATGTAATTGCAAGTTGGCCACTGTCATTTTAGCTAATGGGTTGTTTTTCTTCCCCTTGCCACATAGAGAGCAGAATGTCTGTGGAATGAATCAGGATTTGACTGGACAAGGAATGGGAAAGATATTGAACCCCATTAGCTCCAGCAGCCCTGCCCATCAGGCCATGTGCAGTGGGAACCCAGGTCAGGATATGACCATCAGTAGCAATATAAATTTTGCCATAAATGGCCCAAAGGAACAAATGGGCATGCCAGCAGGCAGGTTTGGTGGTTCAGGGGGAATGAACCATGTGTCAAGCATACAAGCATCCACTCCTCAGGGTAGTAACTATGCACTAAAAATGAATAGCCCCTCACAAAGCAGCCCCGGCATGAACCCAGGGCAGCCAAACTCAATGCTTTCCCCAAGGCATCGTGTGAGCCCTGGAGTGGCAGGCAGTCCTCGAATCCCACCTAGTCAGTTCTCCCCTGCAGGAAGCTTGCATTCGCCCGTGGGAGTTTGCAGCAGCACAGGAAATAGCCATAACTACACCAACAGTTCCCTGAATGCGCTTCAGGCCCTCAGTGAGGGCCATGGAGTTTCTCTAGGATCATCGTTGGCTTCACCTGACCTAAAAATGGGAAATTTACAAAATTCCCCTGTGAATATGAATCCTCCCCAGCTAAGCAAGATGGGAAGCCTGGACTCTAAAGACTGCTTTGGACTCTATGGGGAGCAATCGGAAGGTACAACTGGACAAGCAGAGAGCAGCTGCCATTCAGGAGAACAGAAGGATAACAGTGAGAGCAGCATGCCACCGGTTGTCAGTGGCGAGAGACCTGATGGACAGAATAAGCTGCATGATGGGAAAAGCCAGACAAAGCTCTTACAGTTGCTGACCACCAAATCAGATCAGATGGAGCCTTCGCCTTTGTCCAATACCATGGGAGATGTCAGCAAGGACTCCACGGGAGGGTTGCCTGGGTCTGGTTCGGCACATGGAACCTCGCTCAAGGAGAAGCATAAAATTTTGCACAGACTATTGCAGGACAGTAGTTCTCCTGTAGATTTGGCCAAGCTCACAGCAGAGGCCACAGGAAAAGAACTGAACCAGGAGTCCAGTAGCACAGCTCCTGGTTCAGAGGTGACTGTTAAACAGGAGCCAGCGAGTCCTAAGAAGAATAATAATGCACTACTTCGCTACTTGCTAGATAAAGATGATACTAAAGATATTGGTTTACCAGACATACCCCCAAAACTGGAGAGGTTGGACAGTAAGACGGACCCTTCAGGTAGCACAAAATTGATAGCTATGAGGACAGAAAAAGAAGAGATAAGCTTTGAGCCTAATGAACAGGTAAGCAAATCTTTGTGTTCTGTGTAAATCAGATGTTCAAGGTCTATGTTCATTCTACCTTAACTTTTTCCAGAGTTCCTCTGGCAGTAATTTCTTGACATTCAAGGCTGTTGATAAGTAAACTGTTACCTGTCTTTTGAAATCTGATCTTCACTCAATTTTCCAATTTATGTTAATAAGTTGTGGTCATCATGCTGTCTAAAAGAGCAGACCAGTTGTGTGATTGACAGACCATGCCTGGGAGGAGATGGATGACACAGGGTCTGAAAACTGGGCAACTTTTCCCATCTGGTAGTCATAGTAAGAGAAAATACTGGCAATTGTTGGTTGATGCTAAATTATTGACAGCTTTTCCCACAGGCTGTTGTTGAACAGATAGATGTACTTGTCGCCAAGCCCAGCGTAATAGCTACACATCTACCATGCAAAGCAGGGAGCTGTTTGAAAGGGCTGGTACCATCTTCGTATTCCTGGTCCTTGTACTATAGTTGACCTGCAAATTAAAATCAAGGCAAATAGGCTTCCCTTGTTCCTATGCCAATTTTTTGTGGTGCTGGTGGTGTGTTTTGTTTACTTAAGAAGTTTTATATTCAACCCCAACCCCTGTGGATGGTTAGTTGTTCAGTGCCAGGATCATGTCTCTCCGTATATTTCATGTTGCTTCCAGAATTTTTTAGGGTTCTGTGCAAAATTTCTTACTGCTGTGCCACCCAACATAATAATAAAGTGTATGCCGTTAGGGCCTGTTCTAAAATATGTCATCTCATAGCCTGTGCAGACTTCACTTCCAAAAAGCACCATGTTCACATCCACCAGGAATGCTCCCGTTTCAGAGCTTTGCAGGGAAAAGTGAAGCTGCAGAAGCAATTTGCCACTTCAGTATTGCTGTTTTATTTATAAAATGGGTAATTAGAATACCAATTTTAGTATAAAGCATTTTCTGGGGAATTTATAAGTAGCTAGAATTAATGTTCCTTAGCTTTGTCCTACACTATCAACTCCCAGTTGGTCATTAATCCCTAGGCAGTGCCCTGTTCATGAAGCCTTCGTTCTTAAATCATGATCAGATCACACACAATGTAAACGTTTCGTGACTCTCATTTGTGGGCACATCCTTCACTTTTAAAATATTACGTATTTTTAATGTGCAGAATATGTTTGGGCTTGGATATTTTTGTGAATATATTGTGTTTTTATTGTTTGTGTATATAAATATATAATTGTTGGTATTTTCTATATTGCATCCTGAGGCTGAGGAGGGGTATACAAAACTTTCTTAGCCCTACATCACAGGATTGGATTTTCTGGGGTGGTTTTGTTTGCTTGTTTGGTTGGTTTTGTTTGTTTTTATTTTTCCCTTGCAGCAGTCTCCAACCAGTGGGCAGTTCTTTCAACAAAGCTCATAATCACAAAACATAAAGGCCAAACATGCCTCTGCAGTGTGGACGAAGCATTGTTAAAATGTTAGTTATCCAAGCATTCTCTAAGATTGCTTTAATTCTTCCATTTCTACAGAATTTAACAGCTATTGCCATTATGTAGGAGCAATTGTGGTTTTTAAATTCTTCCTATGCTTTAGGGGGAAACTGAGTCAAATTACAGTAATTTCTGTAGGGATTAATCCTCAAGCCTGGATATAATTTAGTTCTGAACACAGCTAGTATTTTGTTGCTACCTACAGAGGGAGGGCACAGGTTTTCAGTGAGAATTCATACTTTGCTAGGCTAGAAAAACATATTGAGAAATTCACAGCTAAACCGGCTAGAATAAGCTTTTGAGACAGTCCTCAGTGTCTGATACTGCACGAGAATGTAGAATTTAGTAGTCACCAGAAAATTTACTTCTATGTAAGTAATTGAGAAGATCAAAATCATGGCCTTCAGAAGGTTTATTCTCCAAAAATAAAAATTTTTAAAGAATTACAGTCCTTGTCTTACATGATCTCTGTAGACAAAAAATAGCTTAGCTGTGAACCCATTCAAAATGGGCAGGTTTTATCCCCTCTGGAAAATAGCTATCTACAATTTAGTTTAAACTAGTTCTGCAAGCTTCTCTTATGGCTGGTGAAAAAGTACATAAATACTTGGTGGGGCAGCATTATCTTTTCCTGATAGGCATTTAAAACAGTGAAGGTAAGCTGCTGTCTAGTGGTGTTTCTATTGACTGCTGGTAGCCTAGACAGCTGGTTTAAACGAGCTGCCTTACTTTTTCGTGACCAATGACAGGCAGGTTGTGTCTCACCCTAAATGTAAACAGGTAACTATAAAGACTAACTTTAAAGAAAGAGGCTTAAGTTTCTTCAAGCATTGCCAACCTCAAACATTTGAAAACTGGGTTCCCAATATTACGAACATTTTAAAATGAATAGTCTGTTCATTTTTTATTTTTAGACTTAGTGTTTCTGAGGTCAAGGGAGGGCTTTGAGGGGCCTGGAATATGGACTGTGGATGCATTGCCTTAAGTCTGAAGACGTAGGTTTTCTCCCAGGAGAGAAGGGACTGGAGGTGCAGGAAGGGCCAGGAGCTGGTAAGGAGAACACGAAGCCCTGCAGGAGCCGTGATGGAGTGAGTGTTGAGGGCTGGAGAGCTGGGGCTTCCCCACTGTTGAGGGAGAGAGAAGCCAGTTCCGCAGCTGCCTTGTAAGGCTGTTGGATAATGACAGAGGGGCTTTTGTTGTTCCTTTTGGTTTTAAATAGAGTTTTAAAACCTACTTAAAATGCAGTGAAACCTGGAGCTGAACAAACAAGAGAAATCCAACATGGAGTAGGAGAGGAAATGGTGGGGAATACAAAATAATGTAAGCATTTATCTAGCTGAAGGCCAGGCCTTTAAACAAATAACCACTTTACTCCAATTATAAAATCACTGAAAATATTTAGCATCAAAAACTCTTCAGCTTTGGAAGACGGTCTCCCACAGGAAGTGCTCATTGCCTAAATTTAGATCAAAGCTGGAACTATTTAGTACAAGACTAGAACACAGATTCTTGTGCTAAATTCTTCCATCCTCCTGTGTCCTTTTCCCTGCCCCCCTTCTTCCTCCCATATGTAAAAATTAGCTGTGTGCTTGTGTTACCTATTTTTCAGGTTTATTTAAGACTTCTTCTCCCCAAGGAATGTTGTATTTTTAAGTAATTAGTCACTTGAATGTTCAGTTTCTCTGGAAACTGCCATGGAACAGCACTGAGATGGCCTCTGCAAGGGCCATTCGGGGGCAGAAGAGCCATTACGTTTTCTCCTTTTACTTTTGGTGTGACTTTCTGAACAGGAAGTGCTTTGAAGTGCACCACCGACCTAAAAATAGCTGCCTTCTAGGTAGCGTATTTAAACATACACTTCTGCAGAGACCAGCAAGTGACAGGAAGCCTTTCTCAAATGGCAGAGAATATTTCCAGTGCCTCTGCACCTTTTTCCCTTCCTCGGCCTGGTGATGGTTATCGAGCTCTATCAGGCTGATTTTTATTCCAGTTCAGGCTGCTGTGGAGGAGAGAGGACAAGAGAGAGACCTGCTGGGGAGGCACTGGCAGGAGCAGGACTGCTGCTAACGAGGGGCTCTCCTTGCCCCTTACCTTAGAGGTGGCAATAACTGGATCTCTTTTGTCTAGTCCATCACAGACTTAGGAAACAATTGAAAAACCTGGTTTATCTGAGGCTGCTGTGCTTTGTCAGACAGCTTGGAGGGCAGGAGAGTGAAAGCATAGGGGAGCTTAGATAGAAACATCACGTGCTGGACAATGTTGTGTGTTGCCTTGCAAAATAAACATTCTGTTTTGCTTGTTTTGCTGTATTATTTTGTGCTGCAAAACTCTTTTTAAAATTGGGTGTGCATTTACGTTTGTATTTCATATAAAGAAACCAAGACGTAGAAACTTGACATGACTTACTCTCCGAGAAAGCAGTTGGCATAGCATGAAATTAAATCCTTATCTCAAAATGTATTTGCCACTCATTTATCCAGCAGACAATATAGACAACCTGTTTGTCTGAAAATAACTGTAATGCCACTGTCTCCACCGGTGCTATTCCAGAAATCTTCATAAGCATGTACCTATTTCTCCCCAGATTCAGAAACTGTTCTGGTGTTCCTCACACTTCTTGTCAACGCTGCAGTTCCCTTGTTTTATGTGGAAACTAGTATCTTCCCGATACTAAAATAGTTTCTTTGCACACATCCTTATAATCCAGAAAGGTATTTCTTAGTGTCCAGAATCCATTAGATTAATGATGGACATTTGTTTCTTCTTGAAATTCTGTCAGAACCCTAGAATGGGGCTCTCATTTTCTGAATAGCTTTTAATTAGACTTCTAGAAAACAGTTTCCATAAGTTAGTAGCAGATTAAGCAGATTATCCTTATAATAAAACAGGATGTCTAGCCAACTGTATGTTTACTGCAGTCAGCAGGGAGAAAGAGACTATATTGATTTCACTTCTGACTTACATTTCCCTCTTTTTAATCCTTTAATTTGTGGCCAATTTGGAGCAGAGATTAGGTTTTTATTTATCTTTCATGGCCAAATGTTTTGCCCGTGCTGAGGAGGTAGCTAATGAGCTAATTTGAAACTATACTCGCCTTATATAATCCCCAACTTGTGTCGCCACCTGAAGTCATCCTATTGTAAGGAAAAAGTCCACTCTGTCATGTGTGGTTGTAAGGAAAGTGTCTATGTGTGTGAAGTTTGGAATAAAGCCTCAGTGCAAGCCGTGGGTGGACATTGCCCATGGTGGAAAAGAGCTCTCCAGAGGGTGCAGGGTTTAGGACACATCCAGACCTAAATCCACGGAAAGATCCCCTCAGTAGAATCTAGACTCTCACATGGCAACGTTTGGAAACCAAACTTCGTGCTTAGGTGTAACTGTATGTCAGTAGTGCTGAAATAATTTTATTAATATTTGATTCCAACTCCTCTCTGTGATGGTGATAAGCACTTCAAAAGTCAGTTGTTTTTCAAATAGAAAAATATTTCCAAGCGTAATTTGTCTAATGTATTCTAGAACTTAGTTTCTCAGTTCTACTGAGATTGTAATAATTGGGTTGCTTAGAGTTAGCACAAGAACTTTCTTGTGCTCCTTTGCTCTTTATCAGAAATATATATATATATATTCATGACAAATAATTGTTTTAGAGGGAGTTTAGGGTGTGCCTTTTATTTACATAAAGTTCAATTTAGGCCATTAGCAAAATAAATATAGTATATAAATAAAAGAAAAATCCCATCAAACTAACCAAGTACGGATTTTAACACTAGTTTCTGCACATATGGTGCCATCTGAGGGTGGGTCTGGAAAGTCTGAGGCTACCATCATAGCTAAAACTAACTTGGAGCTTTTGCAACTGTTGAGAACCCTCATCTTATCAAAAAAAAAATACAGAAATAATATTTGATATTGATTACATTAAAGTAAAAAAAAAAAAAAAAAAAAAAAGTTATGTATCTTTGTTGTTAAAATACATCTGTTTTATTTGGCCTTTATTTGGCACTTCCTGAGGGGAATTAAAAGCATCTTGGGGACTGCAGTTTTCTGACACATTTGGATCAATATGTTCTTCTCTGTTTGTTTGTTGTTTATTTTTTTAATGTCTGATGTTTAAAGAAATAAATGCAGTAGCCAGAATGTTTTTAAAAAAAGAGACACAAAGTCCCGCACATAACCAAAGGAAAAAGCCCTGCAACATATAAAAACTTCCCTCACTGTTTTCTAAAATATGTTTAATGAAGGCCATATGTCTTAATTCCCCCAAAGAGTATTGAATCATCCTTTTATAATTCATGATACTCTACATCAGTCTCCTCTACTGGCTCTTGCAGGCTTCTTTTACCAGCTCTCCCAGTGCTCAAAACACAGCTTCTGTAAACATCTCTTGACTGTCTCTTGGAGTACCTTTTTGAATCTGCTTATCACCTGTCTGCTTAATGATTTAGGCTTCTTCTAATGACATTCAATTCCTTCTGGCTCGACCTTTTCTGTTGGTGTGCTGTGTCAACCAAACTGCTTGTGCAAGCCTGGATGGTAGCGAGGCAGCAGAGGGATTTGTCAAGAGCAGGCAATGTCAGACCCATTTATTTTCCTCCTGCAACAGGGTAACAGGCTTTTTGGCTGAAGAGAAGCAGTATATGCTATGTGTCTTGACTTCAGCAAAGCTTTTTGGCACTGTTACACGTGGTATTCTCGTAAGCAGATCAGAGATGCATGGTCAAGATGAAACTACCGTGAGTGGGTAGGAAGCTGCCTGGAAATCCTTACACACAAAGTAGTTATTTAAGGACTCACTGTCATAATGGAGGTACTGCAGAAGTTTGGGCAGCATCTGGAGCTATTCAGTATTTTTGTTAACCCAAATGACCTGATGCTAGAATACTAGTGCACTGAGTAAGGCTGCAGGTGATACTTGCATGTCTGCAAATACTTTGAAGGACAACTTTATTTGGAGAATTCAATTTTATTTGCAACTAGGAGATATGTTGGAGAATTCTTAGGAGAATATTCAGGATGCACAAATGCAGTAATGATAAGTGAGAATCACTGATGTCATGTAATAAAAAAAAAAAAAAAACACAGGCTTTTCTGGAATATTCCACCAAATGTGTAAACTTTCTGCTTTACTCAGCAGTTGCAAGGCTTCCTCTTAAGTACTGTTCTGGACAATGTACTGCAAATATAGTGCAGACCAACTGAAGGCAGGCGACAGGAGCCCCGAGAATGATAAGAGGTCTTGAAAATAGGCTATATGATGAAGAAAATTTGAAAAGTTGAGATTACTTATTTTTAGCCTGAAACCCCAAAACACAAGTACAAAGCAGCTTTCGAATACAGAAAAGATTAGATGAAGAAAGGGGAACACAGTTTTTTCTCCAGATTCAAAATACAACAGGAAGGAAGGGACTAAATTCCAGCGGGGGAGGTTTTGTGTTGACACTGAGGGAAAAAAAAAAAAAAATAGAACAGTAGGGATGGCAGAGTGCTGAAAGAAATTCCCTTGGGAAGCTGTGGATTTTCTGTCACTGCCTGTCTTTAACAAGAGGTTATATCAACTTCTGTTGGGAATGGCAGACACTGATTTTCTGCCTTGAGGCTTTACATTTCTTCCAGTCCTCTTGGTTCTGTGATTTCCTACCACTTTGCCACTAACACCAGCCTCCAAATCACCCACGTGCTGTTTTTTAACAGAGTAAACTCTTCCCTCTCTGCAATGTATAGCTTTATCTATAGGTGTATGAGGTCATGTGGAAGGAGTAAAGTATAAATACCATGTTTATTTGCAGCAAATCATCCAAAAAAGGTACGTAGCGATGTAACCCAGGGACATCTTAGCTACATTTGCAGGTTAGCAGTGGCAGCAGCAGTTTAATACAGCATTATCACATGGCATCTTAGCTAGGCTGAATGTAGATAGTTTGTAGAAGGTAGATAGTTTGAAGGTATTTCATCTCAGGTATTTCTATATTGCCTGGTGACTGCAGTGCAAGCATGCTGTGAATAAGTGATCATCTTCATGATGTGGTGGTGTGACAAAAAAGAACAGAAAGAATGGTATCACAGCGTGTGCATGTTTGTATTGTTGTTTCTCTGGTCCCCATCTGTTGAGTCTGTCTGCTCGCTCACTGCTTCTCTTCTATGTTTGTAGGGTTTTTTTTAAAGAAGGTACTGTTCTGGGGTTGATTTTTGTTATAAATACTGTCAAAAAATGTTTCCTGTGCAACACAGTGGTAACTGAGACTGTACTGCTTATTTGTAACTATTACACCAAAAAGTTGGAAAAGCCTTGCCTATTTAAAGTTTTAGAATTGGACAATATATACTTGTAATAATTGCCAACTTTCAGTAAGCAAAAGATTTTAATTCTGAGTGTTTATAGACAAATAGTTTGGCAAAAACATTACTGGTGAAAATCAACATTTTTGAGAAATATATGCGGGTCAATATTTATGTTAGTATAGGATGAACTTAATCTTTTTTTGCCATCTTCATTTCATGTTAATTTTTTATTGAGGAGTATGTAACTAGATTTCTCTTTTTTCTTGCTGTAGAGAGGTTATTTTCACAGATATAAGTTGTGATCAAAATAAGTTCTTAAATCTAGTAACTAGCAGAAATTTGAAAATTTATAGAGCTTCATTGAAATGTGCGTTTCTTGCCAGTTAACTTCTATACAGTTCTTTATTGTTATGGTTTTTAATGTAACAGAGAAAATACATGCGGGGAATTGTTTTAGCCATGAAGCAACTTTTCCATCGTATGCTTTTAATCAAGTCATAAAGAGACTAGAAATACGACTGTGCTGAAAGAAATATTTGCTATACCTATATAAATCCCCATCTTCATCACTGTGGGATTTCTTTCCCTGCCAAATTACATGTACTGCCTGCACTGATCATGACAAGAAGCCTCCTGGTTACCTTTGGCGTTGAGGTACATATCGTGTGGCTCTTTGTATGTACCCATGCCAAGGTCTTGAAGGGGTGCCAGTAAAGCCTGCAATGCCAGGCTCTGCAAGAGCAAGCTAGATGAGCCCAGGGAAGCCTTCACAGTCCTTCACAGAAGCCTTCACAACTTTGTGAGCTTTGCACTGGGCTTCTTGGAGGGAACATCTGAAGCCTGTGCAGGTGCAACAGTGCGTGAGCAGGACACCGACAGCAGGCAAGCAGCAACGTGTGCCATGTTTTCTTTGCTTGCAGCCAGGCAGTGAGCTGGATAACTTGGAGGAGATTCTGGATGACCTGCAGAACAGCCAGTTACCGCAGCTTTTCCCAGATAGCCGCCCAGGCGCGCCAGCAGGCTCGGTCGACAAGCAAGCCATCATCAATGACCTCATGCAGCTCACCAGTGACGGCAGCCCCGGCGCGGCTGTGGCCACCCAGAAACCAGCAATGAGGATTTCACAGAGCAGTGAGTCCGGCTTACGCGCGTGTAGGAAAAGCTTGTGAAGCCCCAAAGCGGGGGCTGTGGTGTCTGTTCCTCCCCTGTCAAGCCAGGCAAGGAACCAAGGCAGTTGGTGTCTCAGCCTTTCCTTAGTCTTGTGTGATGACCTAGCGCCATCTGCGGTCGTCTCATTTTGAAACACGTTTGGAGATTACATCTAATTCACATGGTGCGCTGCAAGTTGGTGCCCTTTTGAGGAGATATAAGGGATGATTTCAAAATAAATTAAACGTTTCTGTCAGAACGTAATTCCTTTGCCACAGTTATGGGTGATGCTGCTATTGCAGTGTTCTTGGCATCGCGAGCATCTACATTTTGTGTTGACATAGATTGCTCTTTTTCAGCAGTTCTTTCAGTGAAACGGATAAGTGAGGCTTTCCAAAGGATGAAAGAAAATATTCTTCTAAAACCACAGGATAAATAGGAAGAAATATGATTAAGATGAATGCCTAAATTTAATTTGAAATTGTGGCTTTTAATTGAGTCACTTCCAGCTGACCATGTTCCTTAACTTTATCAATTAACTTGCAAATTGGGATTGAAATGTTAGTATGCCACCATAAAATAGTTGCAAGCAAGCAAACTAAAAGTGTTATCAGCTATGAATGTTGAAGAAAATAGCATACAAGGTCACTGCTTCATTGTTTTTTCCCCTGTAGGCTAGGATGGCAGCATCTGTTCACTTCCTTAAATGTATAGTGCTGGTGTGTTTTTGGTTGGCCTTTTTTTTTTTTTTTTTAATAAAACAGTGTTTAGAACACATTTTTAAATAAAAATATTATAGGAAAGCATTTTTATTATATGATACAGTATAAGATTATATTATATAGTATATGATTATATGAAAGTATTTTTTTTTTGAAGAATAACACCAGTTCACTTGAAATGAACTCAAATCATTTCTTAGAAACGTTTAAGTAAATATTAATGTTTAAATTTACATTAAAGCCATTTCACATCCTTAAATTATTATTCATTGAAACTGAATGCAAGTATGGTATACTAACAGCAGCAGCACATAAGTCATCTGAAATTTTTAGTATATTCTTTCTGAAGCAATGTCTGTTGGTTCCTTTTGGCTTTTCAGAGTTAAGCCTTTGCTTTGGCTGGTAAGTGTTCAATGGTTAGTTAGGACTTGGAGCAACCTTGTCCAGTGAAAGAGGTGCCCCGTCCATGGCGGGGGGGGGGATACCAGGTAATCTTTTCCAACCAAAGCCATTCTGTGATATTCCTTTCTCTTATCTACATCCTTTTTAGATGGGATGTTAACTACTCATTTCCAAAAGTTTCTCCCAGGAAAGTGTTAACATCTTCATTGCTAGAAAATGGATTTTAGATGACTCAGTCTGTCATTAATATATATTAGGTATCGTGTAGTAAGATTTATGACCAATGATGGTCTTTTTTCATGTTGTATCAGTCTTTATTACCACAATGTAAAAGAACTGTTTTGCCATCCTACTTTAGTCAGGGGGTTTGCTGGGCTAAATCTTTAAATTTTGTTGAGTCATTTAGATGATGCATAGTACCAGAAGATTTAATGTGCAGTACTGTCAAATAGGATATTGGTTTTAATTGTCTTCCATTTTGTCTTGTAGACACAGTATTATTGACTCTATATCTGTATATCGCATTGCAAAAGGAACTTTGGAATCATTTTCACATCTTTGGCTTTAAATCTACTTTCAAAGCTACTGACAATACAGTAACAGTATTATTATAAATGAGAGTGTCTTGTGGTTAGCAGCAGTTTTAAAAAAGAGGCATCCTGTTTCCCATGTAAATTAAAATCCTTAAACTTTTCCCCTAGCTTCCATAGTCTTGTGTGTGTGCCTAATTCCCCTAGGAATTTTCTGCCTTCAGTAGAAGAGTGTACACAAAACAGGTGCATAGAAATAGTGAGTGGCTTTTTGTATGCTCACAGAAAAGCAATGTAGAATGAATGTCAAATCATATACAGTTTAATTCTTTTTTTTTCCCCCAAAGAAATAACTACCTTTCATTTTGTAAAGGTTTTACGTGAAAATACTTTAAATACTTTGACCTGTTAAAAATATTTTTTTAATTGTTGAAAGCTATTAGTTTTGCCAGATTCTTAGAGTTTGCTGCCTGGGGGACAGAGAGCCTCCTTCAGTCCTATCCTGACCAACAGTAGAGTACCATCATGTCTCATCATCCGTGTCATTATTTTCTGCTGCACTTCCAGCTTTCCTTTTTGTAGTGTCAGTTATTGCTTTCAAAGCTACCCCTATAATAATAGGTCACTCATCTATGTGATATTTCAAACTAATGGGGAAAATTGTGCTGAAACTATCAATAGTGATAAGTTTTGGATAAATCCAAGACTTTAGTGTGCCCCTAAACTTGGGAAAGTAATTTTTGTCTCCTAAGTAAGTTTTGTTTGCTTGTCTGAACAGACAGTGAAGACAAAAGTTTGATCTCATGGTTAGGAATTAGGTGTATGTGATGTAATTTATTCCTTCTACATACATACAAGCAAATTCACCTAACAGAAAAATTATATTTGTAGAGAGAATTCCTGTAATCTGGTTTCACAGAATAAGAAAAAAAAAAAACAGAGACCTTTGTAAAAAGATGTTTCCATACTTACTTATAAACAAGATTAATAAACCTTGTCTAAGTTCTCAAATTCAAAAGTATCACTAACACTTTGATCTAAAATAAGAAAGAAGTTCTTTGAATCCTTTCTAATGTGGTGAACTTAAAAATGCAGAAGTCACCTTGCTGTTCAATCAGAAACTCTCCTAGTGAAAGCTATCATAAATTATTGCAAATAACAATTTTACAAAAATGGTTAATGTGTGTATATGATTTTTTTTGATATAAATGGAAATGGAGTCATATAGGCACATGGTCAGTGTTCAGCTGATGTTTGAGAACTGCTTGTGAACATTGGAGACAGTTTCATGCATTTGAACCTTTTCCAAAGACCAGCTGAAACAGATGTTTGCCAATCAAGTTCTGAAGTTCATTTTTCTAAGACAGTCTTCTTCAGTCTTCTTTTCTGATTTTAAGAGCACAGAACATCTCAACAGAAGAAAATAGTTATATAAAGATGACAGTAATCATCAAGCATAGTTCTGTTTACCAGAACATTATGGTGTTATAGATCTAAATCTGGACCATTTATTCTTTGTTGTTGAATCATGAAAGTATTTATTTCTATTAATGACAAAAATATATTTTATAAAATTGGAATGAGTTGTAGAAACAGTGCTACAGGATCCGATATTGACTCAATCTGTCTTTAATTTTAGTAACTTGTTCAAGGACACAGTTTATGCTAGATAACTTTGAAGATTGAGATAGTTCCTTACAATCTGCCTCAGGATAACATCTGTACAGTTACAGTTCTACTAGGTATGAGATTAACTGGCACTAGTATGCACATCACACAGTGGTGTGTTTTCTGCCGTGTCTCTTCTGTAAGTTAAAATGCATCATTTAAGTTTTTAAAAACATGTCATAGCTCTTTCAGTGTCAGAAAGTTCCATTTTGAAAGTTACATGAAAATGTCAAGAAGGGATGTTTCCCAGACTGATGTAGAATGGAGCATTAAATAAATAGCTCAGCCAAAGAGTTTAAAGTGTGTTTGGGTTCCTTTTTTTTTTTTTTTTTTAACGAGTGAAGTTTCCATTCTTGTAACTTTGCTTTTTGTTTGCTCCTCCTGTCTAGCTTTTAATAACCCACGAGCAGGGCAACTGGGCAGGTTATTACCAAACCAGAATCTACCACTTGACATCACACTGCAGAACCCAACAGGTGCAGGAGCTTTCCCACCCATAAGGACGAGTAGCCCATATTCAGTAATACCTCAGCCGGGACTGATGGGCAGGAATGAAGGGATGATAGGAAGTCAAGGAACTTTAGGGAACAGTAGCACAGGTAAGAAGTCTTTCCCTTTGTTTTCATGTGCTTTATTAACAGACTACATCACAAGTAACTTAATGTTGGGTCACAAGTAACTTAATGTTGGGGTTATTAACAAGTAGAGAACATTTGTGTACAAACAATCTGGTAAAAAAAATGTGTAGTGTGCTGTTACTTATTGGCATATCTACTCTGAACTTTCTGCATATTTTTAGGCATGCTCTTTTTGCACTACTTTTCACTTCCCTTAATATTTCTAGATGCACACATTGTATTGGCAGTTAGAGTCTGTTCACACCAATGTTCTAGATTCAGCTGAGGCTTAGGTAAAAATCAAATCTTTCTGCCTCAAGAAAGTAAATAAATGAAGCATTCCACTTCTTTGTGCAGGTCCTTTCAAAAATAAAATTGTGGACACTACTGTTGCCTTTATGATGTGTATCTTTACAGACCCTCCTGTTGCCCTCAGTTATCCTTTACTTAGGATACAAGAATACAATTTACTTTACAATTTACTTAATTCTCATTTTAACTGAAAGAAATCTAATGCTTTCATCATTTGCTGAAACATAAACTTTTCAAGAACCATCAGATCTTGTAATGGTTTTACCCCTTGTCCTGGATTGTGTCTGGTCTGCACTGCATGGATTTCTTCATGTTGTCTTAATACTGTGTGAAGATACTGGAGGGGGTTTCATAGGAAAAGTCTGACCAGTTGACTTATTTCAACTAGTACATGGTCCAAGACAGTTCAAGTGTGAAACAACTGCTAAGACAGCTGAATAAATTAAGTCCTTTCAGCTAGCTACTCACTCCCAAAATTTTACATTTAGTTTGCATCAATGTTAAAAAAGAAAGATGTACTGACAGACTCTGAAATATCTTACTTGAGTAGTTTAGAGGTCAACTTGCAGTCTTTCAAGTGCCCTATTACTTTCATCTTCTGTATACATATTTGAGGATGTTATTCATCTTATGTATACAAGTTAGCAAGTATTATCTGTGTTCCTGCCATTTGCTTTAGCACACCACATATTTCAGCTGATAGAAAATGTACACAAACAGAACAAACCTGAGGATGTAATGTCGAAGCAAATTTTGCACAGCGGATGAAACAATTACTCTCTTCAGAGGGTTTTTCTCCTTGGTTATATGTCGAATAATTGAACTAATGAATAATAATTATTTGGCTGGCTTTTAGCATTAATTTAAGGATGTTGCAAAATGCAACTGGAGAGCAGTAATCCAATCTGAAATTCATGTTTTATCTGCTCTCTATGCTGCATAAAATCAAAATGTATAAATGGTATGAATATATGTCTGCGGGTGTATGCATTATGTTTTTTTTACATGTGTGTTTGTTGTTTGTTTGTTTTAATACTGTCAGAGTGTAGTGCTGTGTATATTCCAAATGTAAATAAACTGTATCAGTTGTTTACAGTAGATGTAGGAGGACTTCCCCTAAAATAACGGTAATGAACTTCAGCATCTATCGGAAAGTTCCTGTGAGTAATTTCCCTGCACTGTATATTGGTTCAAGATTATCTTGGGTAAGCCTTGAAGCTAAGAAGGCTGTAGGCTATGAATGAAAGGACTTACCAAAAGATGTTTGCAGAATGTGAATTTAAATTTAATCCTTCTAACTTGTAAGCATGTGTAGTGATAACATGTTGGTACTCAAGTCTTCATTCTCACTTTGCACTTGGAAAGTAAAGCACTGACACACACATCAGCAAACGTGATTCATTTCCTGAGGAAGGAAGTTAGGGCTATCCACACACCCTCAGCACCTGTTGCAGACTACACGTGGGAACACTTACTCTCAACAATGTTTCAGAAATGATAAAAGGATCTTCCTCATGCAAAATGTATAATAATCTCCACTCCCTTGACTAAGCAGTGTAAGGCTTGATTCTGTAGCCTTGCACATCTGGACAGGCAGTTGTGATACAATGTGCTTTGAGTGAAACTGCTGCATTTTCATCTCCAAAAATTCAGCTCATCAGCCAATTGCAATGCTAAAGCTGCTCTGAGTCATGTTCCTGCACCTGAATCTGTCTGGCTTTTGTGCAGGAATGATCAGCGGCAGTGCCCCACGACCTGCAATGACATCTGGAGACTGGGGAAACCAGGCTTCTGCTGTGAGGGTAACTTGTGCACCCACTGCTAGTGCCATGAATAGGCCGGTGCAAGCAGGCATGATCCGCAACCCCACAGCCAGCATCCCCTTGAGACCCAGCAGCCAGCCTGGCCCAAGGCAGATGCTTCCATCTCAGGTCATGAATATGGGTAAGTCGGCATGTATGTGGAGTTTGTGGAGTTGGGACTTGTGGCATGCACTGCGTTGTCAAAGATAAAGCAGACAACAACAACAAAAAGTCTCACTTCAATTATGGATTTGATGAGAACTCTATTCCACAGTGAAAGCTTCCTGTGTTGATAGGAAGGAAGATGTGTAAAATGTTAATTTTAATGCATGTGTTGATAGGAACAGTTCCTGATACACACGAACTCCACAGTGGTATGGATTTCCTAAGAAAGAGGATATGAAGTTGCTCTTGCTCATTAGAGACTGTGGATTTTTTAAAGAGGAAATGTTGTGAATATTGTCATTGTACTTGACCATTTCCAAAGCAAGTACATTCCTGTTATGATACTGACTTTATCTACTGCCTTTATTTAATGCTTTTCTTACTTTTTTTTTTTTTTTTTTTTGCATCTGTGATTTCATGTTTGCTGTTTTATGGTTTTGAATCCTTTCACAATTCTTAGATTACTTGTTGTAATTTTAAAAGTGATATTTAACCCCCCCAAAATCACAATACTTTTAAGTGTAACGTAACTCAACTCTTAATGTTTTTGATGTTTTTATTGTAACATAGATAATTCAATGGAAAGGATTAACATGAAAGTAAAAAAAAAATCATTATTTTTCCTTGGTTAGGGCCATCTGAATTGGAGATGAACATAGGAGGACCTCAGTACAGCCAACAACAGGCCCCTCCAAATCAGACTGCACCGTGGCCAGACAGCATGTTGCCTATAGACCAGGCAACTTTTGGTGGTCAGAACAGGTAAGTCTTAGTGATGCATCAAAACACGGAGAGATATTACAGGCTTGTATATATGCCTCATGGAAGTAAAGTCCGATGTAAAACACTCACCAAACGCATATCAATTTAACACTTGTACATGCTCATGGAATGTATACGTGTTCCAGTAACACTTACAAATAATTTCTTTGCCATTTAATGTGTTGGAGGAATTGAAAGTTCTGTATAACAGTGAACGCTGCCAGTGCTGCAGAGAGTTTCATCATTTTCACTTCTCATACATGAACATGGGCATGATTCTGTCTGGTTTGGGTGGTGGTCTTGTTAACAGTGCATAGTGCTGTTAAGTACATAGAACGTCTTTAAAACTCAGTGTGGAAAAATGCCAGAGCCTTTGTATTTACAACATAGCTGTCTTTTCCTGCTTTGGGATAGCGTTTTTAGTAGTGCAGGACTTCATCAACCTCTCTCTTATTTGGGCTTTTTTAATTGACCTAAATTCTCTAAAAGATGAGGGAAGAAAAATGAAGTGAAATGGAGGCTGTCTCTTCCATGAGGTTAATTCTTTCTCAGGTAACCAGAACCACCACTGTTTAATCACAGTTTATTTTAGCCTACATGTAAAATGGTAACTTTATTTACTATTATGCCTTTTAAATAATGTCACACCTATGAGAAGCAGTACGTACTTGTCTAAAAAGACACGGATGTCTTCAAAAAGTTTGCCACTTAAATTAGAGAGATACATACTATATATGTGATACAAAACGGACAGACAAATAAAGAAGAAATGTTGAAATGTCTTGAATTTGTGAGTTGGGATATCTTTTCCAGTAGCAGATAGGAGTGCTGAAAAGGAAATGAGGAAGAAGCAGATGGAAGAAGTTTGCTTGAAGGAAGTTTAATCTTCTGACTACATGATCTTAATTTTCTTTCCAAAAGGATGTTCTAAAATATTATACATAAATTTAACTATGTGGCATATTCTCTGTTACTATTCTATTTTTTTCCAGTTTTTCAAAATGTTTCATGCTAATTTTCCCTCTGGTAGGGTGTCCATATGCCAAAAGCATTGTTGACATAACTTACTCACTTTTATAACAATACCCTAAGATAAAATACAGGACTACATACTGTGATCAGCGAGTGTGGAGGTTTTACCCTGCGGGGCTGCCAAGCTCCACCACAACCGCTCTCTCACTCCCCCTCCTCAAAGGGAAAGGGGGAGAAAAAATGTAAAAGGCCCAAGGGTTGTGATAAGTACAGGAAGATTACTCAAAAATTAATGTGACGAGCAAAACACTCAGCATAGGAAGATTAATAAAATGTATGACCTATTACTAACAACAAGCTAGAGCAGTGATAAACAAACAAACGACAACAACAAAAAAAACACAAACACCTTCCCCCCATCCACCCTCTTCTACCTCCTCCCCGCAAGCATTGATTGTATGTGGGCTGCCCACAGGCAGCAGCTCTCCAAGAACTGCTCCCACACGGCTCCGTACCATGGGGTCCATCCCCTAGGAGCAAACTGCTCCAGCACGGGTCCCCCACGGGGGGCAGCTCCCCCCAGACCCCTGCTCCTGCGTGGGCTCCTCTCCACGGGCTGCAGCTCCAGCCCGGGGCCTGCTCCTGCGGGGGCTCTCCATGGGCCGCAGCCTCCTCCAGGCCACATCCACCTGCTCCACCGGGGGCTCCTCCACGGGCTGCAGCGTGGAGATCTGCTCCATGTGGGACCCATGGGCTGCAGGGGGACAGCCTGCTCCAGCAGGGGCCTCTCCACAGCCCGCAGGGGAACTGCTGCTGCCTGCCTGGAGCACCTCCTGCCCTCCTGCTGCACTCACCTGGGGGGCTGCAGGGCTGGTTCTCTCCCCTCTCTCCTAGCTGCTGTTGCACAGCCTTTTTTTTTTTTTTCTTTTCTTTCTTTCTTTCTTTCTTGATTCAATCTGCTCTCCCAGAGGCCCACACAGTGTCACTCCCTGTCTCGGGCTCTGGCCAGCAGCAGGTCTCCTTTGGAGCCAAAAGAGACTCTGATCTGACATGGGGCAGCTGCTGGGCTCTGCTCACAGAGGCCACCCCTGCAGCAACCCTGCTACCAAAACCTTGTCAAATAAGCCCAATACAACAAGCCAGACAGGTAGTTCTCCAGTTTTGTTACTTCTGCATTGCTCATAATTTCCTCATAGAGGTGGTGGAAAGAAAAAAAAATCCTATTGCGCTGCATCTGATAGCCCCCAAGTAGAGGTGATGATAGTTAGGTGCTTCTTATTGGATTAATCCCTGTGTCTAATTGTTTCCATGAGTATTATATAATGTAAGTTGTTACAAAGTCCAAATGTGAGTAAAAATAATTTGTTTAGACAAAAATTAAACATTATCATTCCAATATAGAAATTTAAAAGAAAAAAGAAAAAGTAATTGTCACTGATTAGTGTACAGAACTTGAAAAATGCTTTAAACACTTTCTTATTATATTTATTCATGCCCATTGACAATTTTGGGAAGTTGCTTGTTTGTTTGTCGTTTTGTTTTGTTTTGTTAGCACCATTAATTGTCTGTGTTTCCAAATCATATTTATAAGTCATCTTTAAAGTTTCTAAGCAATTTGACTGAAGAATTGTTTTTGCTCTTCCACTTTGCTGATTTATAATGCTGTCTGAGAGTTGTAGAAACTTTTCTATATAGGAGACAGATTAACAATTTTACAGTGTCTTAAAGGTATATATATACATACTTATATTTTACTGTCTGGGATCTAGTTAAAAATAATACAGTGTTATTAGTTTTCTTGTTTACTGTATTTTGGGTTTTTGTTAGGTGTATAGCCTAATGATGCATCTCCTCCCTTCTGCTGAGCTTTGGCATTGAGATTTTACTTCCATGGCAAACATATATCTCATTATGGAAACTAACTACACAAACATGTTTTTTTGTTTTTCCAAACAGGCATATAAAAAGGGTTCACATATAGAGCTTTTTCCTCCCTCCATTTGTGACAGCTTTTGTTTTCCCTGAGTAATTATCTGGAAAGGAATTCTACCATGATGTGCACATAGTAGCTTCCCTTGCTTGCAGAATACATTGCTCTATATTTTCTCTTGTAGTCTTGTAGTCTTGTATGTGAAGTAGGGCTAGTGTGTGAACTGTGCAAAACAAAAACATGTCATTTGGCTGCTGATAAGGTGTCACTTCAGATTTAGTTTATTTCTTGGTGAGTTTTGTCCTTCGCGTTTGGAATAAACCTTTATTCTGCCTTTGCAAGTGAGCGTGCTTTGCATACGAATTCAGGGGTGAGGTACGCAGCATTATTAGGGCAGCACACTCAGCCTGGCAGTATCCAAATTCTTGCTGATGCTTTTCTGAGGCATATAACCAAGTACATAAACTGATACCCAAGTGTACAATTCCATCAGATGTGCTGAGTTGATAAAATGTTTTGCTGCAAACCAAAAGGGGAATGTCCTTTTCTTCCTGCTCTTTCATGCTTCTGCATAGCTCTTCCAGATGTTCGGCCTGTGTGAGCTCAGGCAGTCCTTGGACCCCAATATGACCCCTTCAGCTTGCTTAGCTTACTAGACAACCAGTTAAGAGTATCTATGGAAATGAATGCTTTCTCTACTTGTGACAGTATACTTAATCTAACATTTACAATTCAAAGGTACAGTTACCTTTAAAAAAATGTTTAATCTTCTGTGTTCAATGAATATATTCTATACTGACTTCCATGCTGGTATGTTCCTCTCTGTAATATGAAATCAGTACTCAGGCATGTCTTCGGTATATTTGCTTGCTTGTCAGATACACAGTGCTTGAAGGGTCTTGACAGGCATTAATCATGCTATTTAACTATTTCTTTGAGAAGCAAAACTTTCATCCAGAATAGGTTTCTAAACAAAATTGACAGCTATTAAAGTAATTTCTGTCTCCACTTGTTAGTTCAATTTGACTACTAATCCTCTGATATTATTTCTTGCTTTCCAACAGCTGTTTACCATCGCTGTATTCATGTTTTCACAGGCAACCGTTTGGCAGCTCACCAGATGATCTCTTGTGTAATCATCCTTCATCAGAGTCACCGACTGATGAGGGTGCTCTCCTGGATCAGCTTTATATGGCACTAAGGAATTTTGATGGTTTAGAAGAAATCGACAGGGCTCTAGGAATACCAGAACTGGTTAGCCAGGTATAGTGGACATTACATTGTGTATATTAGGTATTGTGGTTAACGGACATGTTGTCAAAATGGAGGTTAAATATGTGTTGAAGAAGAGAATTATAATACACTTCTTACAAGCTAAGATGGAGTTATGTATTTTAGTGGGAGTCATTCTAACAGCTTGATGTCACCTGAAAATCTTGCTTCAGCCCCAGCTTTATACTTCCTTCCCTGCCACCCTCGCCTAGCTCTGCTTCTTCTGACCTTTGCTGAGCCAGTTTGCTTTATACAACTAAACTGACCAAAACTGAAAAATGAACAGGCTTCTTCTTATCTGGTGATCAGAGGAACAACTTTGTGTGGGAGAAAGGTAAGATCTTGGCCAGAAATAGGGCATAGGAAAGAAGAAAAAAAGAATATATAGACCTAGGAACAGAGGAGCAAGATTTTGTACAAGTCTTTTGCATTATGGTGGCAGCAAGCTTTCGGATAAGTAAAACTGTAATTTCACCCACAGTTCTTTTTCTCTGTTGACTATTGTGAGATAAAGAATGAGTTTCATTCCAAGCACTTAAAACTATGTCGTTTTTGTTTGTTTTGGTTTGGTTTGGTTTTGTTTGTTTGTTTTTTAATAGGAACATGTTTTCTATATCTAGCAGCATTAATTTGTTTGATTTTTTTTTCTACCACCATTCTTTTTTATTAACTTTCATTTGGTTCTGGTCCATTTCAGTCCTTTATGGTGCAAAAATGTATTTAAAAAAATAAAAAAGGTTTTGGAGAAAAGGTAGTGCTTGATGTTTCTGACATTGGAATTGTATTTCCAAAACAGCTATATGCACCTATATGGTGGTTTAATATTCTCAGACAAACCTAGAATACTCATTTCATTTTCTGGCACTCATCAGCATCCTGGGGATAACTTCTGAACTGGCTCTGCATTTTAGATACTACTTTTATCTCTTCACATCCATGCACCATCTGTAACTGTGAAATAGGACCAGTGAAATACTGGACATGTGAAAACTATCCCCAAGACTATTTGGTACAACACAAAGCTCAGTGAAGTGTTATGATGGAGATAGAATTTTTTGGTGAACTTCAATTTTGCAGTGTGAAACTTCCGTGCACCACTTACTATATAGCTTTTGGAATACCATCTCCCAGTGAATGTTTTATTTCAAACCTAGTGTTAAATATATTTCTACTTAATTAATATCTCAGTGGGAACATTTAAAGAGTTTTGCAGATAAGAGAACTGTCACATTTTAGAACATGTTCTAAAAAAACCCATCAAACATTTTACAGGAGCTTAAATTCTTTCTTTCATGAGGGCACTGAAATTTAGATTAAATTGATTTCCAAGGTCAGTGTGGAATAAGCTATGAAGTTATTCTGGCTAGAGCAAATATTAGGAGGCATCTAGAATAGAGTTTAGAATTGTGTTAGCTTTTTTATGCTAACAGTAATCAATTTGTGCAAAAGTGCCCTGAAAGAATTAGGCACTTTATTCGCATTAGCTTATGTGATGGTTTTAGGCATCTTTATTTCAAGTCATTAATTTGTTTAAAGAAACTGATAAAAATTTACTTTCATATCCTGATTCAGTTGTAATGTTTGAATTTGTCTCTGATTCTATGGCAAAAATATCCTGGCAAAATTTTATTTATAGATTTTATTACAAAATTTGTCATTTCAGGTTTGTATTCATTAACAGAATGATAAAAAGGCTATGTTAAGGACATGGCAAAGAATATGGGTCTTTGAGGGGGGGAAGGGAAGGGAAGAGAAAGGAAGGAAAGGGAAGGGAAGGAAAATTTGTCTTCATGAATATTTTATTACTCCAAAATACAAATCTACTTATTTTTAATTTTTTTAAGAATAGAGAAATGTAATAAGATAAAGAAAAAACAGTAGAGAAAATTTACATCATTTGCTATGTAAAACGTTCATATTCTGAAACGATGTTTTTGCAGGGTGGCAGTAGTCTCATATAATCCTATGAAAAATCATGTCCCACCAACCACTCGTATTGTTCCTGTATTTCTGCAGAGCCAAGCTGTCGATCCAGAGACTTTCCCTGGCCAGGAGTCGAGCATCCTGATGGAGCAGAAGGCTCCGGTTTTCTCCCAGCAGTATGCGGCTCAGGCTCAGATGGCACAGGGCAGCTACGCACCCATGCAGGACCCCAGCTTCCACCCCATGGGGCAGCGCCCCAGCTATGCTGCCCTGCGTATGCAGCCCCGTCCCGGCCTCCGTCCTGCCAGCATTGTCCAGAGCCAGCCCAACCAGCTGCGGCTCCAGCTGCAACACAGGCTCCAGGCACAGCAGGTACATCGCCACCCCAGCATGGCTAACTGTGGGTGAGGGCACCTTGCTTGGGCACACATGTTGACCATCAGCTTGCTCAGAATAGTCCAAGTGTGTACCTCTTCACTAGAGTCTAATTCCACTTTTAAACTAAAAACACTAGCCATAATGAGGTTTGATGAGGCAGTACCTTTCACATTATCTTTTTTCATCTTTTTTTTGCCACTTTTCTTTACTCTGTCTATAATATTGTACAAGATTGTGCCCAGTATTTAAGCCTGTCTGACACTAATTCTTTGAGCAAGGCTACAGTGAAGCCTTTTGTTGTATAGGTCTTTCTCTGTTTATTATATCTTGACTCTTCCAGTAATATACCTTCATTATATATTGCATCCTACATTAGTAAGATATTACATGTTCTTTCTTTTTATCATTCTCTTTTTTTTTTTTTTATTGCCTTGATCTACTTTTGAGGATCATTTTTCTTGTTTCATTTTAAAATATATAGGTTTGTAGTGTTATAAAAAGATACTATTGCTTTTAGTGGAAGAAGAAAAATCATCAGTGCTCTTCAGTTTTTAAGTTCCACCTCCTAAGAGCACATGAACAAGCAATTCCAAAATGTCGTAAGTCAAGCACGTGGGGCAAAAAGTCAGCTTGACTGAGTAGGGATCTTCTAGAGCTTAGGTGGACAAACAAAGTGTGGAATTTGCTGCTCCACCTGGATGCATATAAGTCTATGGGGCCCAATGAAATTCATCCCAGGATACAAAGAGAGCTGACTGATGTCATCATGGGACCTCTCCCAGTTATTTTTCAATGGTCTTGAGAATCCAGAGATATCCCAGTTGACTGGAAGCTGGCAAATGTTCTAATTTTCTGGAAGGGTAAGAAAGAAGACTCTGGTAATTATAGGCTTGATAGTCTCACTTCAATCTCACTTCAGTGCCTGGTAAATTTATGGAGAAAAATATTCTAGGAATTATTGAAAAATACCTGAAGGACAATGCCGTCACTGGTTAAACATAAACATGGGTTTATGAGGGGAAGTCCTTCTTAATGAACTTGATTTTCATTTATGACCAAGTGACCCCTTAAATTGACCAAGGGAAGCCAGTTGATGTAATCTTTTTGGATTTCAGTAAAGCTTTCAATACTGTTTCTCACAGTATCCTTTTGGACAAAATGTCCAGCATGTAACTAGATGAAAACATAATACAATGGGTGAACAATTGGCCGATGGGTCAGGCTCGGTCTTACCATAAAGGGGGTTACATCAGGCTGGTGAGAGAGAGAGAGCTTCCAAAGGAAGGCTACAAAAATGGTGGAGACTTTAGATGGAAAAATGTGTGAGAAGCAGCTGGTCCCTTGGTTTGCTCAGCCGAGAGCAGAGCAGGCTGAGGGGAGGCCTCATGGCAGCCTGCAGCTCCCTCGTGAGGGGAGGGGAGGGTCAGGCGCTGAGCTCTGCTCTCTGGGGACAGCGACAGGACCCAAGGGAACGGCATGGAGCTGGGACAGGGGAGGGTCCGGCTGGGGGTTAGGGAAAGGTTCTTCACTGAGAGCGTGGTCAGGCACTGAGACAGGCTCCCCAGGGAAGTGGTCATGGCACCGAGCCTGCTGGAGTTCAAGAAGCGTTTGGACAATGCTCTCAGATAATGTGGTCTGGTTTTTGGGTGGTCCTCTGTGGAGCCAGGAGTGGACTTGATGATCCTTGTGGGACCCTTCCAACTCAGGATATTCTGTGGTTCTATGATTTCTGCCCTAAACATAAGGATAAGGTCTAATTCGGAGTCTAATCTCAACAGTCCAGTCCCAAACTTAAAAAGGGTAGGAATCATAAAGACAGTGTTTGGAAAATGGCTTAGTGTTTGTGTTGTTATTTGTGTATCATGTATTGCCTCATTCTGAAGTAGGATTCTATGAATGACAACAGGACCAGCAGGTAAACTAGTTCCTGCTTGTATCTGGACAGCTAGGTCCTCAAACCTACTCATTGGAAAGATGTTTATGCTTCTTTATATAAAATTTCCCTTTTCTTTTTTTCCTTCTAAGAACTCTCTCTTTCTTTCTTTCTTTTTTTTAAATCTCTTTAGAATCGGCAGCCACTGATAAATCAGATCAGTAGCGTCTCCAACATGAATCTGTCATTGAGACCTGGAGTGCCAACACAGGTGAGGAAAACAGTCCTTTAAAGTCTTTTTTTTTTTTTTTTTAAGTACTGTTTCTCCCTCAAATTAGTCTAAACTACAGTAGTAATCTGATAATGTTAATACGTACAACAAATTTTAAAGCTTGAATACTAATAATGCAGTCTACATGATAAGTATTTTGCTGTTTTATTTCTGAGAGTCTCACATTTACATTAGGTGGGTAGTTATTTACTAGAAATAGATATAACTGCATTTTTAACCAGGCTTCTTATTTACTAAAGATGCATTTTTTTAAATGAGCTACTCTATTTGCAATTACAAATTGCTGCAACATTAAATGCTGTTATTATTTCTGTTAGTGACACTTTCACTGTTGGAAATTTTTCCCAGCAGAATTATTAACAGGATTCTTTTCCCCCATTTAATGTTATTGTTAGGTGTGTGGTGGGGAAATAAAAAACATCTGGGATCTTCCCGATTGCTCCAGTGGCAATGCCTCTGCAGGTCAGGTTGCCTTTGCAGGACTTATTGATAGGTGGTGGTGGTTTTCCCTCCAGGGCCCCATCAATGCGCAGATGCTGGCACAGAGGCAGCGGGAGATCCTGAGCCAGCACTTGCGGCAGCGGCAGATGCAGCAGCAGCAGCAGCAGCAGGTGCAGCAGCGGACACTGATGATGCGAGGGCAGGGCTTGAGCATGACCCCGAGCATGGTGGCCGCCGGTGGCATACCAGCAACCATGAGCAATCCACGGATCCCGCAGGCAAACGCACAGCAGTTTCCATTTCCTCCAAACTACGGTACTGGTTCTACCTTCTCTGGTTATTTTGTTATTCCTTTCCGTCCTTTCTCCCCCAGGCCCCAGTCCTACAGCCCCTTTTCTGGCTTCCCAGGAAAGATGGGAAGAGTGGAGGTTTAGGCTTCTTGGGAGTCCTTGAATGCGACACATTACTTTCCACTTCCCTAGCTCAAGTACCACGGTTCTCTGAGGACTGCTTCTTTCTTGAGCAATAGCAGAAATGTTCAACATGTGTGGTTTTCTATATGCATAGATATGTGTACATATAAATATATGCACACGTACACATATACATATGTGTACTAGTTTGATAGATGCCGAATTTTGACTAAACAAATCAATATATAAGTAAAAGTGCAAATGAAGAAAAAAATGTGAATTGATATTGGCAAACCACATAAAATGATCAGAAGCCAAGCTGATCCTTTTAAACCATTCTTATGTTGTCAGGGATTTTTTACATTTTGGTAATAAAATATTGCTTAAATATATTCTTCCCAATTCTTGCCAGTCCTGTGTGTGTGCATTTTACCATAAAATTAACAAGCAATTGTTGAGCTTAAATAATAAAAATGAGTTTCTGATAAGAAACTTTCTTCACCATCCTTAAACCTGTTTGTAATATGATAGCTAATACCATTTTTTTTGTATCCTTTACAAAGCTGCAAACTGCTTTGTAAGTTAGACCTCCACACAGTTATTTTTAAAGACAGTCTTGATTTATTTATAAGAATTGTAAAAGTTACGTTATATTATATTGAATAATATGAAATGTGTAAATGAAATGTTGAATAATATGAAATGTGCTGATAAAACCAAAACAAATTATTTCCACTCAGTTCTAAATTTGCTATCTATTCTGGTCTGGTATCCTTTGTAACAGCACTTTCCCTCCATATATTTGTAATTGCTTTATGAAAACAAAGGGACATTAAGTTATTCTCCTTTTATGACATAGACTGAAATACAGAGAAGTTAAGTCATGCAGACAGCAAATATAGGAATTGATTTCATACGACCTGATTCATGCCACCAGCATTAAGAGTAGATTGTTGCTGTGGAGTGTGCTATTATTGATAAACTTAAAACCAAAATGACTTGGTTTAAAACAAAATTTCTTCATGTAATTGGTGTTTTACAGCTTAAATTGTTTTCTGTATATCTAGATTTTTTTATGTTACAAAATGATTAAATCCTTGCACAAATAGCATTGTCTGTTTTTGCATGGACACAGAAATCAAGATACCAAGGCTCTAGGAACTTTAGAAAGACTTGAAAATTGTAACTTGAGTGTTAAAAGGTGGTGACTTCTTTTGCAAAACTGGCTTTATAGACATATAGACAGAACCAAACTGTTTGTTTTTTTTTTTGAATGCAGTCTCTGCTGAATATATATATATATATATATATATATATATATATATATATAAAATATATAATATATAAAATATATATATAATATATATATATATAAACACTGTTAAATGATATATATATATATCACTTAGTGTTTTTCTTTGTGATTTTTAGTGGGAAGAGACTGCTTGTATAGTTATGACACACAAGTAGCTAACATAGTTAAGTTTTAAAAAAAATGTTTAAGTTATATGTGCAGTATTTAGATTATGATGTCTTGCTTTTAATCTAGGTCCTACATTAAGACACATGGTTATATAGGTTCCGGGTGGTATAAACAGAACTGTCCAGAAATGTCTGCACATTTGAACTATTGTTTGCATATCTTTTAACTTTGAATGTGCAGTGGCTAAATTTCTCTTTTTGTTCTTTAGGTATTAGTCAGCAGCCCGATCCAGGCTTCACAGGGGCCACCACTCCTCAGAGTCCACTGATGTCCCCAAGACTGGCTCATACTCAAAGCCCCATGATTCAGCAGTCTCAGGCTAATCCTGCCTATCAGTCCTCTACGGAGATGAATGGGTGGGCACAAGGGAATATGGGTGGAAACAGGTAAATCCAGAACAAAACAAAAATGGGCACACAGGCTAGTGGGTCTATGTGCTCATATGGTCTACATTTATTTATGGGGTTGTTTATACGTATTTCTTTGCTGTTAACTGTCTATCCTAAGAGAGATTTCTTTTCAATTTGGCTTGACGAATTGATTTAAATACCGTCTTCATACAAGGCCAAGTGAGTGCATAGCTAAAAGACGTGCATCCACACAATGCATTGCTTTGTCTGTGATAACTGATAAAACATCGTATGTCCTTAAGAAGCAACTGTATTGCACAGTGAGCTCCAGCTCCTAACGTTTGTGTGGATGCATTTCTTCTGCATACGATTTAAATGTTGTGCTCCCACGCTGCTTTCCACATGGCTGGATCAGCTGAGCTGTAGCCTGTGCATTGTGTACTGCTCTGGAATTACGGTGAATGGTTAACATCTCCTGCCTCAAGTGCTGGAGCACAACCAGGTTCGATCCATTGGTGCTTGCACACATATGGGGGTCAGCATATAACTATCATTCTCTGAGAGCATTGTAGAATGCCTCATGCATGCAGTCACCTTTTCAGTTGAAGCCTATGCCCCAGTGTAACTCTAATAATCAGTCTGTCAACATTGAATGGGTTGGATGTTGAACACGATCTGTAGGCAGCAACGAGCTTCCAAATGGCAATATCTATGCTTTTCAATGCAAGACAGGTAGATCTATCAGGTTGGTGTATAACCAAGCTGTATCAATTGAGGTGGGAGTGCACACAGGTCTCAGTGTTTTTGTTGTCCTGAAGCTCTCGGGTTGCTTTTATTATCCCCTCCCAACAACAAATCATCTTCTTGCTGAAGAGATAGATTCATAATCTATCAATCTTCCATAGATTTAGTAAACCCAGAAAAACAGTATTTCTGTGATGAGGCTGATCCAAGTAAAGTACCTCTTAAAGCAACCAATCTGTCCCTCATCCTAGTCCTTGTCCATGCCTCTTACCCACTGTCTTCCTTAAGCGTCTGCAGGAAGCATAGCTACCGCTGCCACGGCTTCTCCTGAAACCACAGCAGGGGCAGCTTGGTAGACTAATGGTTGGTTTGCTAAACTGCAGCTCTACAGTGGAGAACATGTCAAATGTGTTTACACAAGCCACTGAGTATTCACAATGATCTGTAGTGTACTGTTTCAGCCATCCAGATAACAACTTAAAAATGGGGTTAGGTGGCCTGAAAAGAGATGGAATGGAAGGAAGAAGATTGTGAGATTTTCAGAGTTTGGTCCTGAGCCCGGAATGCAGTTGCATTCCTCTGTACAGAAAGTCTCACAATGGGCATTGCACAGCAATAACAATGGAGTACCCATGTGCATGGCTGAGTGTTAACCTTGAAAAGATTTCCTCATCTGGGGGAGCAGCACTTCACAGAAGAGTAAAAGTCAGCTGCTGATCTAGAGGCGGCTGCTGTGTACCCTCTGACATGCAACTGTCCTTCCGCAGTATTTCAGTCTCTAATGAAAATCGTTTAAACAGACACATCTTCAGTAATAATTCCTTCATTGACTGTTGAGGTATGTTTAAAAAGTGGAAAAGACTGATGTGTAAATAATGGAGTGTGTTTTAGGAAATATAAAAACCCTGTCATATAACTTTTAATATAACTGGAAGGAAGAAGCTATCCAGAAAGTACTTGCCTTTGAATAAAATATGGGATTAGATTTTCCAGTTACCTTTTCTTATGCTATTCTGAAATGGCCTTAAAGGAACATAGAGGGCAATTGGGCAATTGTCTTAGACTTTATACTGTTTCTTACAGTGTCACATTTTCAAAACCTGATGCTAAGATTTAGTAAATAAATTTCTGCACAGCTGCATGTCTATATTTGTGAGCCCACTTGCCATAATTCTAAGTGCAAATCTGGTATTCAGATGTACAAACGGCCTCTTTTGCAAGAATAAAGCTTATTAGATCAGATCCAATACCAACCTAACAGTCCTATGCTTTGATACTGATGAGGGGAAAAAGGTGTTTTCCTTTCCCTCAAAAAATTGCTTTCCCAGACATATTTAAAATATAAATGAAACCTATTTAGACAGCTAATTGGCTGCTATTGCACACGCATAACAGATTTGTACTCTGCCATAGTTTCACACGCAAAGGCATGCATTTTTGTGCACAGACGTGGGACTTGAAATTTTGAAAATCTATTCCTTAGACGTTGATGTAGCTGAAAACTAGTCTTTCCTTTGGAGTTGGCATAAACAACAATATGTACAAGTTCTAGCTTAAAATATATTAAAAAGAGAGTAGTTTCCTAGTGGCTTCAGCATTCTGAGTCTGACACATTGCTTTTTCCATTCCTTGCTATAGCATGTTTTCACAACAGTCCCCACCACATTTTGGGCAGCAAGCAAGCACCAGCATGTACAATAATAACATGAACATCAGTGTATCCATGGCAACCAACACAAGTGGTATGAACAACATGAACCAGATGACAGGGCAGATCAGCATGACCTCAGCGACCTCTGTGCCTACATCAGGGTTGTCCTCCATGGGTCCTGAGCAGGTGAGAATTTAAGGACTTGAGATGACAGCCAGAGGATTTTCTTTGACTTTCAGTAGTTTTTCACGTCCGCTGTGTTGGGCTGTAACTGCTGTAAGCCATTATGTTTCTTCTATTAGTTTTCTTAAGAAATGTTTATGTTAAAAAGGCTTTGTTTTTAGCTCTGCACTCAGATAACCAGTGATTAATTAGGTAGAGAACACCATTTGCAACTACATTTCCAATTTTGACCTAGCACCACTATAGCTAGCAGGTGTAGTTGCTCCTGGACTTCGATGGAAAATGTGTGCCGATCTAGCTCCTGTTCTCAGTAGGTAAGTTTCCACAATACAACTGCGGGTCACCAGTGTCCGTGGTAGTGTTCTCAGCAGCGGCAGCTAGGACTGAATGGCAGGCAGCCGTTTCCTAGAGGTAAGAGTGAAATATGCTGGCATGGGCAGTGTGGAAAATGCTTCTACTGCCACTGTCCTTGTAGTACCAGACCACAGGCAGTCAACTTCAAGAACTCTCAAGCTGGCACCTTTGCAAGCCCCAGGTCCACGGTTTTCATAAAGTGGTGCATATAACATAGATTGCTAAATCAATAAGTAACCATTCTTTTCTGCTGAGAGGAGGTTTACACGCTTGTTTGCATTTGAGACTGCTAATTAGAGCATCTGATAAAGGAAAATAACATTTCAATTTATGGACTCATCATTAAAATCACTCAGTGCATTAAAATATCTAACAAACAGGTTCACTTAATTAACAGGTTTGTATGTTTGTTTGAGAGCTGAGCTTTGGTACATTTAAAGCACAGACTTTAAATTATGGACTTTTCTAAGAAATATTGGCAGGAAAGTACTGCTTGTGGCTTCAGGCAGTTTCTACTGCTATGGTTGACAATATAGCAAATATTTTTTTTATCTATTATAAAATTAGAATTTAAAGACAGACATATGATTTGCTTGTTAATAAATGTCTTTTTTTCCAGCCTAAATTTGGTAACAGGCTATTTACTTTTCCAATATTGTCCTTTAGCTTAAATAGTTTTTTCTTTCTTCTTTTTCTGTATTTTAAAAAGAGACGTTCTATCAACATGATTTTTTGTTACTGTTTTATCATAGAATTATAGAATGCCTCTGGTTAGAAGGGATCTTTAAGGTCATCTAATTCCAATGCCACTGCCATGGGCAGGGATTTAGTTTTGTTTCATTTTGCTTCCTTTTGGGTTTCTTTGTTTTGTTTTTGTTTGTTTGTTTTGTTTTGTTTACCAGAAAACAAGCTGTTTCAGTCTTTTCTTGTAGTCTTTACATTTCTTTTCCTTTTCTACACCTGTTCCTGTTTGAATCACTGTTTCCTAAACACCAGTGCCATGTGCACTAGTTCTTCCCCATTTCTCTTGGAATACACTGACAGATATAGCCCCAGATCACATTTGTCTTTTACAGCTGCTGCATTCTGGTGACCTGAAGTAATTCTGATACTGCCAAATCTGTCACCTTCTCTGATATTTCCAGTTGCTAAGCTCCCAGCTACAGCAAACTTATTTAGTAGTAGTAGTAGTTCCCAAGTACATACTGTTAAACATTTTAATGTGACAAAACAATAGTAAAAAAAAAAAGAGAGAGAGAGAGAGAGTAGGGATTTGAAGGTGACAACCCAGTCTGATTTCTCAGCATGCACATGCTACACAGTTTCCCCCAGGAACCTGAACTAAGACACATACATTGTAGAAAGAGATCTGATTTTATCTCAGACTTCCATGCAGACTACTATTTCCACTGGCACAGTTGTTGCACTGCTTTTCCTTCCTGTTAAACTAATAGATCTTGTTTCAAGATAGCATTTATCTAACTTCCAGTAAACCGAATAGGTTGAGTTTTTTTTATTCATCTCAATATTTGTTTTTCAGCCCTTTGGTCCCTGTTGTGAATCTACTTTAAACTCTGTCATTGTTCTAGAAGTATGCACAGCATAACTGGGCACAGTGATTTCACCAAAGCTGTCTAGAGAGTTAAATTTTGCTTGTAATTTCTCTTTCAAGAGGATTTGCCTTGGCTCTGTTTGTGACACTGTCACACTGGTGAGCTCATACTGAAACCTATAGGATGATACCCATATCCTTCTCAGTGCCACACAAACAAAACCTGCATTCTTTGCACCCAAATGTATTCCTCTCCTTTTGCCTACATGCAGATGCATTTGTTAAAGTGAGTCTATTTAACCAAGGTACAGTGGCTCATTCTGTAAGAGTAACCTGTTTTCCTCCTGATTTACCACCCCAGCACTGGGTCATCTGCAAACTGCTAGCAACTGTTTTAATGTTTTTGTTTCATCTAGGTCAGATTTGGCCAGCTGGAAGCTGAGGGGCCATTTCTGGGCCACAAGGCACTACTTTTTAGTCCCCAGGAATGTTTGCTGTGCTGCTTCACATTTTCCTTTCTGAGACATGGGAATAAATAAATATATTAACAATTAACAGTGGTGTTTTTTTTCCTGTTTTTAGGGCATAGTGTTTTACAATTTGGCGTCTTTATTTAGCAATTTACCTAGGTTGTGCTAAACTTTGCTTGTAACTGATGATTTTCGGAATGACTGTATTTTCTTTAATTCTGCTGACTGGGCTGCCAGAGAAGCAATCTGAAGTCTATGCAAGAGAGAAAACTTTCAGCATATGAAATAAACCACTATCTGGATGCCCACTTGGAAGAGATGTTTATTAATCTTTATAGGTGCAGTGATGCTGAGGTCAAAATTATCATAGCATTTACTGAGAGTTAGCTTGAAACAATATTTTGATTTTGTTCAGCATACGGGATGAAGGGAGCTGTAGAGGGGAAGAAAACTTCTAATTCAGCTTGTTAATAATTCTGCTTTATTAGCAGGCAGCTGTAGTAATGTGTTTAAATTCAAAGGCCTTGTAAAACATGCCTTGCCTTGTTTTAGTCGGATTTCATATATTTTAACACCACTTGCCTGTGGAAAATTATAAAAACTCATCAATTTCTTTGTCCTTCTTTCTTATTTTTCTGATTGAATTTTTATGCCCACAGAAGAGTTCATGTAGGATATTTTATGTTTCAAGGACTTCTGAAGCAAATTTTTTCATGTGACAGAACAGGAGATTTTCTTTGCATCTGTTACCGTGCAAGTCAGGATTCTTGCATCATCACTGCAAATAGATTCTGTGATTGGAACTTCACTGATGCCTTTATTGCTCTTGTGGTGTGCAGCTGGGAGACATCTCCCTTTTCCATGACTCTCCTAATTCTGCCATGATGCAAATCATGCACTCTTTATTTTGTTCCCAAACTGCTTTTGATTCACTAAAATACAATTTTGTGGTTTTGCCTTTTTTTTTCCTCTCTCTTCCTTTATCTACTGAACAAAATAGAAAAGGCATTTGGGCCTGTGCATTCCAGTGAATGTTGATCAGTAGCAGAACATACTTTTAAAATATGGATTCTTTTGCTTCATCAAATGCATGTAGATAAAGCTGTGACACTGTTTGCTTTCTTTCTTTCACATCAAAATAGTGTGGTTCCCATCCTTTCTGATCTAAATTTTCAGGTTCATTAAAAAAAGAAAGTCTCCATCTGATTTAAGTGGAAAGAATCACTAGGAGACTTGCAGTGCTTCAGCAATCAATGTCTTTAGAATTGAAATTTCAATGGCAAAAATATTTAAGTTTTTAACCTTTCCTGTTGAACCGCAGTCTTGTCTCTGGCGGCATGCTGAAACCATCTTTGTAGCCATGCTATTGCATTTAACTTTGCAACGCTGCAAAATCGGGGAGTAGCAACAGAAATAACAGTCAGGAGGACCTGAAACAAGAAGACTTTGGTGTGGTAAATTCAAGGCAGTCTTCTCCCACTGCTGCAGCCGGTTGCTGTAGCTGAAGTGAGGTAGTGCAGTGGCAGAACCAACTCTCCTTGGCAACTAAGATCTCCTAAAGGGCTGGTGACACAAAACAGCTTTTTCCTTCCAGCAAATTCTAGAGGGGACTGTCTTCACTATTATCACATACACCTAGTCTGAGGGAAATAAGAAAGAGAACTGAGTTAGCCAAGACTCTCTAGGGAGATTTTTTTTTTCCCTGTAAACCTTCAAAGGGAAGGATTTTATAATTCTTCAGTCCCTTGCTGAAGGGCTGTGTTTTGTGTTTTACATCAGTTCCTGCATGGTGAGATTAATCCTTTGATTAAGACAGCAATGTTGTAAATTTGGCAAGCCGCTCTTTCCACATAACTAAGCATGACAGACCCTTTGGTTGCGTGGATACTTTCCTACAGCTGCATTCAGAAAAATTTTGAGACTTTCCATTTAGAAAAGCATGGAGCTGCAGGTTTTCCTGTTTAATGCTATCTTCCTCTCATTGCTTTTGAGCAAAAAAAAATAAATTAAAAAAAAAAAAGCCATTAACACTATCTCAATAGTCAATACAGTTCAGCCTGCATATTGTCTCATCAGGCTTTGAGAAGTTGCATGGTGGTTTGCAAAAGCAGAAAAGTCGTGTGTCATTGAGGTTAGGAAAGTATTTACATGTTTCTGCTTTCAGAACTTTCATAGCAGGCAAGTCCTCTCACAACAAGACCGACCTAATTTATGGAGCCTGTTTTGTTAAATATGCACAGGGGTCATAGTATCAGGAGTTAAATCTTTCTTTGTTGACTGTAAAGCAGAATAATATGAATCAAACATGCTGTGCAAGAAGGGTGCTCAGCTGTATAGCTGCTTTCCTGATGACTGTGCCATTTCAAATGTGGTATATGCAAGCTTAGTGGTATGTAATGCTTTAACTTCCACTACTTTTCCCAACATCATTTTTAATTCATTCTCTTTAATATCTTGTTACCGATAGGTTAATGATCCTGCTATGAGGGGAGGCAATCTGTTTCCAAACCAGCTGCCTGGAATGGATATGATAAAGCAGGACGGAGATGCAACGCGGGTAAGAGATGACATACGGAGGCATACAGAGGCTACTGGTCTATGAATATACTGTGGTCTGGAATGGATACAGTATCTTTTTACTCAGAATGTTAAAAGTACCCACGGTGCTAGTAATAAAGTATTTTGCAATTAATTTTTTGAATTCATCTTTAGGTGGCATCTATACCAAGTTCCTTGTTTAGATCCCACTAGCATAATTGAAGTGAATAATGCAGAATATATTTACACGAACAGAATACTTTATTGAATTAACGTACAGTCACGTTCAGTAGATTTTTATTTATAGTTATATCTGCTTTTTACAGAGCAATTGCATGACTATTTGCTGATGATGGGAGAGACTTACTGTTGATTTATATTTGCACTGCTGCACGCTTAGCCTATTTCATGTTTCATCCTGCCTAAGTATTTTTCCACTTCTTATTGCTTTATACTTAGGGCAAAAAAAATATGAATTATTTCATTTATTACTTTCTATACACTGCTTGTTCTGAGAAGAGTGGCAATACTGAACTAATTTTCACACAAATCTCCAGCTAACAGTGTAATTTGCTTTTGCTCAGGTCAAAAGTGATTCGTATTCCAGACAGTAAGAGTATTAAAGGGCAGACCTTGTAGAGTTGTTGGCATGTGGCCAAATAAACGAGGTGTTTTTTATGTGCCACTCCTCAGTTGAAGTTTTTTGTTTGTTTGTTTAATGGAAATAACCTTCACTGTTTTTTTTTTTATTTTTTTTTATTTTTTTGCAACAAACATGGTATTTTGAGACCTGAAATGATTTGAAACTAGAGTACAGTATTTTCCCTGCATGATCCAAGCATTGCAGCTGTGCAAACCCATCCAAACATAAGAAGCTGACCTTTCTATACAGTGAGGCAGCCTCACATAGAAACCTGTGCACTGGAAAATAATATACATATCATTCTTGGGATGAAGAGCCTGTGCCAGCAAAGCCGACGGCTGTGCGCTGGCAGGATTTAGGGCTGAGCAGTGTGGGTGGGCATGGGGGAAGCACCATCTAGTGGCTGCTGCTCCCTTGCTTCTGCCTCTTGCTCCCGCTCCTCTCGTCCAGCTGCTCCTTCATTTTAGAGAAGTGATAGTAAGGCTTTAAAACATACTGCTTTAAATGTGTTTATTTCCTGAAATCCTTGGTGTACAGTGCTGTGCAAATATTTAATCTGGGAGCCCTGATCTATTTATTCTCTCCCTTTTCTTCTGTTGGGAAACTTCTAATCAAAGTTGATTTGGGAAGGAAAATAAAAGGGAAATGACTGGAGAGAAATAGCTGGTTATCAGCAGCAAGAAGCACAGATCTGAACAAGAAGAACCATAATGCAAATTGCTTTTGTTTTTTATACTGCTGTCTGCCACATTCTATACAAAATGTTATCCTCAAAAACAATGTGGCAGATCTATCCTATTATTTCTACAAAAGTCATTTTAAAACCTGCTTTAGGTCCATCCTTTACATTGTTATTTCCTGTCATCTTCTAGTAAGCAGTGCTGGAATCAGAAAGATGGAATTAAGTAAACAATTTTTCCCCTTCTGTTGAATAAAAAAGCAAAAATTTAAGGTTTCCAACTATTAGGTGGGGAAAAAAAAGAATAATAGAGTAAAGCAAAACAATCATTCATTAACTGCAAATATGTTAAGATTAATGAAAATGAAGGAAAATGAAGGAAGTCAAAGTACTGAGTAGGAAGTAGCCATTTGTAGTGTATTTGATTGTATCTATCTCTTTTTGCACATGTGTTTAAAACTTCCCAGAGGCCGATTCTTGACACTCCTTGGTTCAGGTGAGAAGGGGCTGTCGCCGGGATGGAGGATCTGTACACAGAGAATCCTTTCTGCAGCAGTTTCAGGGTCACTTTGCTGATCAACAAACAGATGTAATGTGTAGCGGAAGCTATCATATACCGAAGAGTTATGTTCTTAATTTCCCTAACCAGCACGTCACCTAACCAGTACATTGCCTAATGTTAAATTTTGTGCATTAAGAGAAGCCAGGCTGTCAGAGAACAAAATTCAGGGTACCACTGAGGAAGGAAAAGACAGTTGTTGAGGGGGAAGAAAGCTGAAGAAGAAACATGAAGATAAATTCATTTGAAAAATGAGAAAATTATCACACAAATTTGGGAGATTTTTTTTTCATTGTTTCATAAATTTGATATCAGCAACTGTAATATTTTAAAGGAATTGGGTCTGTTTAGAGCTGAGTAACCAGGAACTTACATGCTATTGCTGAAATCTGTGCAACTATAGTTGTCAAATCTCTACATTTACTATTCTAATTTGTTTGCCTAATACTATTTCAGTTTGTTTTTAACATGTTACAGATAAAATTTGTAAAGCTTTTAGGATATACAAATATGATACTAATATTTAACAGAGAATATGTTTTAATGTAACTGGAAGACATAATTTTCAGTCTCTTTCAAAGCACAAAGTACACTTCATGTATAGAGCTGACTATAGTTGCACCTGCAACATTTAAGATGTTATTATTACATGATTATTGAAATAAACTTTTAAAAATAATTTAATGTGATAAAAGAAAATTTTGAATCTGTTCCTATTTAGAAGTGAGTATCTGGAGAATATTGTTTGTATCTGATGTTTCTGAGACATTTATCTTAACTTAATGCAGTGTACCAGTAATTTTATTGACAGTGATCTTTGGGCTTTTCAGATTGCTTCTTTATAAAGTTTTACAAATGTTTTTTTTATTATTATTATTTTATTTTTATTGTTAAAGTTACATAAATCAGTCATGGAAGTTTTTCTGAGCAATTTTTCCTCTATTCTTTATCCACCTGGAAATAATAATTTGACAGAATTATTTAAAGTCCTCTTTGCTTTTGTTATATTTAAATTAAAAGGAAAAAAAAGTTTTTCCTAGAGGTACATTTGTGCCTTCTTTGTATTATTCCCTCCTTTTACATATCTTATCACCTACAAAATAGACCTTTAAAAAATTTACAGAGCACAAATTTTATTCAGATCACTGTATAGTGGAAGCATTTATTTAGAATCTGTGTAGAGACAATATTTGCTCAATGTGCACTCTGGAAATAAGGGCATCTGGCATCTCCTTTTGACCTTTCTGTTCTGCATATTGTGATCAGAAAGCACTAGTAGGGTCCCCAAACTGCCTCTCAACATATCAAAAAGAAGAGCCAAAGTTTGGCTCATTCACGTTAATCGGGGTTTAGGAGAGGAAGCGTGGTGTCCATGTCCCCTGATGAAGTGAGGAGCAGGAGCAGGACTCGAGCATTAGCTGCCAGATCATGCTCAGGACTGGCCACCCCAGAGAGCTCCGGCTGCTCCAGCCAGGCCGGTAGGAGTAAATATACGAAACCTAGCACCTTACTTTCCTGAATGGTGGGATGTTTTCCAACACTGGCTTAATTTGACAGTGAAGGTGCGTTTCTAGCCCTTCTGTGATTGCAAACAAAAAGGTGATAAAGTCCAAAGGATTGCCTGAACAGCTTCCAGAAGATTGGGCTAGTGGCATGCACATGGAGTGGTGAGGAAGCTGCCAGTGCCATGCCTGAGCAGCGAGTCTGTCCTCCGACACAGCAGGAGCCTCTGAATACAAGTGAAAAACAGCCCCTAGGGGAAAAAGAAGTGGTTTCCAGTTGGATTGGCTCTCTGACCTGACTGACCACAAAGCCACATGGGAGCAGGAGTGTGCAGAGAGGCACAGACTGCAGTCACTGGAAGGAAGTCTTAAAACAACTGTGAAAACCACATCCTGAGGCTTTTTTTATTTATTTTTTTTTTATTTTTTAAATAAGAAAGTACAAGATAATCAACTCAACTGAAAACAGCTTAAACTCTATTTGTATAAGGACACTGTAATAAATGTGAAGTAAAGAGCATCCCTAGGGATTGGTAGTTGAAGGTTTGTCTTTTTTAAACTTCCTTATTCCCTTTTTTGGTTATGTTTTTTGGAGGGGAAAGTGAAGCAAGACAGTTATTTCCTTTGAGAGTGTACAGCAGTAACACAGAGAAATTTTGTAGACATACCAGGTATGAGACTTCTCTAAAGCCGTATTGCTGTGCCTTTTATCTAGAATCTACAAGTGGTAGATGGCCCTGGGTTGTTACAGTATCTGCAAAAATTAGAAAGAAATAAGAAAGTAAGCAATGGTGAAGTGTCCATGTTGCAGCCTGTCCTGCGCATTGTGGAGGGAGGTTGTGTGCCGCAGAACAGCACCCAGCTCTCCTTCACATGTTTCTTCACTAACCAGGAGGGAAGAACTCACTCACCTTTCTCCACTCTCCGTTTTTGGCAGAAATATTGCTGACCCTGAGGGCGCTGTGGTTGCTCCTTTCTTCAGCTGACCGGGCGTACGGCCCCGACCCCTTCCCGGTTGGAAGAGCTGCATCCGTTTGTCGTGACCCAGCGAAGCCACCATCCTGGCTCCCTGCTGCCCGTGGGCCGCTGCCCTGCCTCGCTGCGGGGCCTCGGGCGGTCGTCGCCGGAGGAGCAGCCTCTTTCTTCTTCAACAGTCTGAAGCTAGCGTACAGACACTCGCTCAGTCTGTTCACTGCATTCACCTTAGTGCAACTTAGATCTCTCCTGCGAAGTAAATGTTGACAGGCAATTTTCATAAACCATGTCAGATTGAATGTATTTAAATGTATGTATTTAAGGAAAAAAAAAGAAAAAAGAAAAAAAAAAAAAAACAACCATGCTCTTGTTCTGTTTCTGTTTAGTTCTAGACCTTGGTTTTTGGGCTTTGTTTTCCCTGGCTTACTACTCAGTCTGGTGCAAAGGATTCAATTCCGTCTGAAAACTGGTGTTTTAGACTAAGGCCTGCATTTTGGGGCGACGAGTATGCATGAGGAGGGTTTAGAAGCGGCGTCTGGTACACGTAGACCTCTAACGAGTCCGTTCCACTCCGGCAAGTCAGAGAAGATGAACCGATGTAGAAAACTACACAGACCAATTTTGAATGGGATTAACGTTGTAAAAGAGATGAGAACTATCCCCTGAGAGGATAGTTTCCCTGTTTATAAGGGGCACTTTGGTTGGTGGTTTTGTGTTTTGTTTTTTGTTTTTCTTTTGGTAACATTTATAATGCAAAGTCATGAATCCAAAAAAAAAAAAAATCAAGTTTGTTACGTTCTTATTTAATTTAATTCCTAACAGTCAGTTAATCCTGTTTTTTATCTGGCTCTCCTTTTGTCATCTTCCTCTTTGTTCTAACAGAATAAAAAAACACATTACCCCTTTATTTCCCTAGGTGTGTTTCCAGCAATCTGGACATCAAGTTACGGTTGCTGAACAGCAATGTTCAATGATAATGCATGTACTGATTATGGTGGAGGCAGAATTGGTGCATAATATCAAAGAGCTAAAGATACCTGCTTTAAGGCATGATAATTACTGGTTCCCATCCCCTTAGCTGGGAGAATAACGATTCATGTAATACCGATAGCAGATATCACTACAGACTTCACCACTATCGTGTGTTTCTGATTATTTTAAAGCAGTGTGGACTATAAGGACGTTTTGTAAGGTACATAAAATCCAGTTTATATGTAAACAAGCAATAATTTAAGTTGAAAACTTAAGTGTTTTACTTGTATAATTTTTGTGAGATATACATGTTGTGAAGTTGATTCCAAATGAGGTACTTCAGTATTAAATTAGATATCTTCTTAGCCGTGTGTGTCTCCTGGAAAAGTGTTTTGTAAAGGATCACAATGCCTTGATTAGACCTAATTTGTAGGCTTGAGACTTCTCATTTTCTAAACCTTGTGATTCTGCTCATAATGTCATTTATCTAACATATATTATATGCAGCCACTGTAGGAACCAATTCTTGATTTTTGTATGTTTATATTCTTTCGTAACAAGTCTTAGAAAAACTAACTGTTACTAGGCCACTGTTAGGGTATGTTTTTTTTCTTGCCCACTGTGGTTGGAATAATCTTTTACTAAGTAGACATCAGTTTCTGAGGACTTGAAATATTAAGAAATTGATGTTTTTGACCTCTGTTTTCTTTCCTCTAACCCCTAATTCAGAAACTTTCTAACCTGAACACAAATTTTTTGATGTCATGTAAAATGCAATGCATTTTATAATGTCTCATCAGCCATGCCTTTGGGAGTGTACGGTTTGTTCTGTTGCCATTTAATTTGTTTTGTTTTTCAGGTGGGAGTGAAAATACCAATTATTCTATATTAAGGCTGGGGAAAATATGATAAAGGTGGTATGAAATAAGTTGTTTCTATGAAAGGCATCTATTTCCTTGATGAAAGTCAAGGAAATGCACAGTGCTGTTGGTTTCTAAGGAGGGCAGAGCCACGATTCTGGGGAAACAACGCTTTTCAGTGATCACTGTTTTGCTATCAAACTCAGAAAGACTATTTAGTCAGCTGAGCCATCCTGTGCTGATGGAAAACAATCAGCCCTGGGCTCCACAGCTTCATTATTACAATGACATTTGCATTAAACTTGTGTTATATATCTGACAAAAAAAAATATTTATATAAGAAATGTATAAATTTGAAGGAATTAACTTCATGCAACGCAAATTGTAAATGAGTTTTAAAATAATTCTGTTTGTATAATTTTCTGTTCTTGGCCATAACCTTAACCTCTTCAAATAGATTATTCTTTTTCACAGTGGACAAGTCTAAATTTGTCCTGGTTCATGACAGACCTGCAAACCCTTATCATCCACAGTGATTATGATATTCCATCATCCATTGCCATTCTGGAAGAAAGGAGATTGTACCTATCACTTTGGCTCAGTTTAGGTTCATTGTGACTTCAGTTGTCGTCTGACTAACAAAAAAGAAATGTGAGTGAAGGAATCTTCTGATCATATTGATCACTATAGAAACAAAAAGCCAAATCAATTCCCTTCATTATCAGTATTTTTCATCCTGTATACAGTAAATTTGTCGGAGAAAGTACTCAGATTATGTTTAACAGAACAAGTAATCAGTGTTCTACTTACATTACTAAATGTGAAAGGCGCATAATGTGAAAAATAAGCATATATACATGGTCGTATGACCTGGTTAAGTGTTCATGTAATGTGGTAAGTTGAAAAAGTGAAGTGAGCTGTTTTGCTACAATGAATTAATTTGTACTCAATCTTTAAAATATTGTCCCACACCGGTATCCTTTTGGGCCTGTATTAATTAAAAGCAATGTTTTTGCAGTTTATACAATACATTTTTTAATCTTTGTTTAAAAATGAAATTCATATGGGCTTAACAGATGAAATGGGTGGCACAGCTCCACTTGCAGAACCCAAAGATACACAATCAGTTTTGAAATGCAACTTAAGCCATTAATTGTTGGTGTGAATTTAAAAGTTTTCTAGTATTTGTATGGTAGTATGCTGCCTAAGAGCAAAAGCATTCTCTGCACAAAAGAAAATTTACTGTAGTGGCTTTGATTTTAATTAGAATTTTCTCCCTGGTGTTTCTTTGTAGACTAAAACAAAATCTTTTAAGTTTCTTACTACAGGTAAAAGCTATGTGCAAGAACCTCAAAATGCTAAAATCTAGCATAATGCCTTAGATCTGTTTTTAAGTCTTGTATATTCCTACATAGCTGTCTGATGTATTATATTTGTATAGTGAATTGTGTACAATTTTGGAATAAGTGCATCATCACTTAATCTTTATGTTGTTCAGTAGAGATGATGGACACGTTTCTTCAAACATTTACTGTCATTTAATTTTTCCCTTTATGTCATTTGTGGGTTTTATTTGTACAGTTCATCATGAAGTTGCATCTGAGATGTGTGTATATGAAAAGATTATACAAGGGTAAAATTAAGCAATATATAAACTATGGTTCTTCAGGAGAAAGCTTACAGTGTTTCAGGTTGTGATTTATTTTCAAAATGGAGTTGACTCTGAACATCACTTTGTTCACCTGCATTGATGTTTGTATTTCTAGTGTGAGCAGTTTATGCAAAGGTAGATATATTCAGAGAAATTTTAAATACATTTATGCAAGTTAATATTGCTTTGCTGATGCTATTTGCTTATTTGATGTTAAATAATGCTATTGTAAATAAAGAATTCTGTTGTTATTGCATCATTTAATAAATTTTAATGCCTTCGGGTTTTACATGGCTTTAGAGATTTCAACGTGTTTCTGTTGTGTCTTCTTTTATTCATATAAGTGTGTAGGAAGTAATGCAGAAGTACTAGAAGATATATGAATCTGCTGTTTTTACAAAGACAGGAAGCTTTCTCTATTTGATGTTATATATTCCAACTAGTTGTAAGTCAGAATTCTTTTTTAATAGTTCTGTATTTGTTGAAAATGTTTATCATGTAGCTTAATGTGAATGATGACTACTTTTTTTAATATCGCAGCACTAAGTGGGTGTCTTTCATTATGGTTTCAGCCAAGGCAAATCTTGAATGACACAAAGTAGGACTGAGTATTGGTAAGAGCTAGTTCCCCTTGTTCTGCCACATGGTTAATTTAAGACAGTTGGCAATTTGTGGTTGGTTGTTTTAAAACGGATAAGAGCAGCTATAGGAATGGCTGTTGAAAAGAATGATCTGCTGTTCTCTAGGAAATGACTGAGACAAGCTACTTACATTAATATATATATATATATATAAATTAATTTGTTATTTTCAAGACCTCCAAATACTGCCATCCTTTTCACCATTCCAACAAAATAACAGGGTCTATCCTACAAATCTCTTGGCTTGGTATCAGAGAAATGATGGCGATCCCTGGACATGACAAGCACATTGGCACACTAAGGAAAGCTAGGAAAGAGGATGTTTATTCCCAAAATGAGGTCAGAAATAAGTGCTAGAGAAAACACTTTTGAATAGGAAGAGAAAAAATGTTTCCTATTGGAACTTTGCCTTTGTAAAGATATACATGATTAACCCTTGTAACTTATTAACATTAAAAAGAAATGAGGATTATGACAAAACTTTTAGTTACAATTCCTGGTATCAGTTTAAATGTATAGTATAATGTATAACAAGAGCCTCACAAGTTACTCTATCCTGGCATAATGACAAAAGAGAAGTTATATTGCCTTTTGGAGATCCTTATCTAGGTAACTGATTCTTGCATCTCATCCTGCTCTACCTGGCAGGACCACAGGCTGCTCCCTGCCAAATCTCCTTGGTGCTGCTCAGAAAGGTAAGGGACTGTTTGAAGTTCCTACTGGGGCTTTGTCCAAGGGCTCCTGTGGTGTGTGTGGACTGCTGGATGCCAAAGGTCAGTCCAGAGACAAACTGTTGGCTAAAAGAGGGAAGAGTGATCACAATTTGATAAAGTCCTTATGGGAGAACTAGGTCAGGAAAGGTCGGGGTTGGAATTATGGGATGAATGAACCTGTATGAATGGTGGTCCTTGGGACAGACTGTTACAACCAAACCAAAATTTCATACAGAACATGCTTGAGATTAATGACCCAGACACCACTGACTAAGATATTTAAAGATGAAGAAGCTGAAGTCAAACAACTGGAATGGAGACAGCCCCAGCTGGGTGGGGTTGGTTATTCAGGGTCATGCCCATGGATTTCTCAATGGGCAATATCATGAGAAGACAGTAAAGGAGAAGCCAGGGGCATTCTACCATTGCTCAAAAAACCTCTCCCATCCTGGTTTCAGGCTATAGTGTACTTCATCACTGCACATTTACCCAGGAGGCAGGGAGCACCTGCAATGAACGTGGCTGAGTACTTTACTCTGCTCCCTGAAAATTACAGGAAAAAATGGCTCGGGGAGCACAGCAAAAAGAGTAACAGATATACCTGCCTTCCTCATCTGGCCATTCAGTGGCCTGTACCAGCAAGAGGGGGATGATTGAAGCTACACAACAGAACTGACTTGCTCTAAATTTTTCTTCTGTGTGTATTTTTCAGTTGTTTGTTTGTTCTCAACATTATTTGGGATGGGATGAGGGCAAGGTCTTTAGGGAAGTCACCAAGCTAGAGACTGAATCATTAAAATACTACTATATCAGAAGATACAGCTAATACTGGAGATGGAAAGTTAAAGAACATTAATATGATTTCTTCTTTTTTTTTTTTTTATAGTCCACACAAATTTACATTTCATATAATTTACACATTTTTAATTAATCAGATAATTCTATAGCTTGACCAGAAAGAGCCTCATTTTATTTATTTATGTATTGATCCAATATTAAGGTGTGATAGGTAGAAGCCTTCAAGTAAATACTGCTCTAATTCCTGAATCTTCGTATCGTTAGGACACCCTTTCAACAACCACCAACTTGTGGGTGTCAATTTATAGGGAATTGAGCTGTAATGCAACTATATGGACAAAGAAAGATGTAAGTCAACAGCTACACTACACATTTTACATAAGCCAGCTGGAGAGGAAAAAAAAAAAAAAAAAAAAAAAAAAAGCCTTTTAATTGGTTGGGTTGGTTACCAGACATTAGAGGATGGTTTAGAAATATTTAGAAATATTTTAAGCCAACAGTAAAAAGGGTTATTATTTTCTTATTAATTAAGGTAGTTGTCTAGTAATAATAAAATTGCTTTTGTGATGTTTAAAACTAAGCTTTAAGAAATTAGAAATTAGAATTGAAAGAATAACTATCGAAGTAAAGCAAATGCCCTTAGAAGTGGAATTAAGAGACACTATGAAGAGTTCAGGAGGCTTGCTATGATAAATTAATTACTGCTCAGTTGCTGAAGCCAGTAATGAATTACTAAAACATGTCAAAATCATCATCAAGTAAAAACACAAGGGGCAAGAGTGGCTGAAGGCATAGCTGTGATCTGTGTTCAGTCAGGCAGCTAGGGTCCTTCTGCCACATTGTTGGATTAAAAATTAATGGTGAGACAGAAGATCTTAAATAGGGGAGTGTGCATGGAAGTCAGAAACACTCTGGCCTGAGAGGGCATCTTTTCTGCAGTCACTGTGTCTCCAATAGCCATGGTGTAACCACCAAGGTAAATCAGTTCTTGCACTGAAGAAAGCAGAATCGAGATCAGCCTCCAGTGGCTGCCTGGCCACTTGCATGTAGCAGGTACCCACGACTCGCATCCTGCTAGCTTTGGCGTAGTGTCTCCAAGTGTATGCAAACCCTGCATGCACTTTGCAATTCACATCAGCAGAAGCTGTCACTTTGCTGCTCTGTGTCCTCTCCTCTATCTATAGTGTCACTGCTGCTGCTCTGACCCAATCTAAATTGCAATTCACATTATTCCACATCAGAAGGCATCATGATAAGCATATCCCTGCAGTATCCCTCCCTTGCCTCTTTGCCTCCAGGAGCAGCCTTTTCCACCTGCAGGAAGCCATAGCTAGCATAGCTAGTGGTCCAAATCACAGATGATATGAGGTGTTCTTTCTGGCACATAGCCCAGTGAAGCAGGAGAGTGGGTGAGATAAGAAATAGGTGATATGGTGCCAAGCCGCTTCCATGCTGCGGTGGTTGTCAGTGTAAGTACTGGGGCACAGGGAGCTCACTGGTACCAAGATGGGCAACAGGGGCGGCTGCAGCACTGCAAGTGGGTGGCTTCTGGGATGCTGTGGCATTTGGAGGGGTGGGGGCCTGCTTGCAGGTATAACCTGTGTGGGAGGCACAGCACCTCAAGTCTGGAGTAAAGAAGAGGTAGAGTTGTAGTAAGAGCAGTGGAATCATAGAATCACAGAATGGCTTAAGTTGGAAGGGACCTTAAAGATCATCTAACTCCAAACCCCCTGACATGGGCAGGGATGCCACCGACTAGACCATGTTGCCCAATGCCCCATCCAACTTGGCCTTGAACACTTCCAGGGATGGGGCATCCACAATGTCTCTGGGCAACCTGTGCCAGTGCCTCACCACCCTTAAAAAAAAAAATTTGTTCCTAAGGTCTAATCTAAATCAATCCTCTTTTAGTTTAAAACCATTCCCCCTTGTCCTATCATTATCTACCCAAGTGGAGAGTCCTTCTCCATCTTTTTTTTTATATAAGATCCCTTTAAGTATTGAAAGGCCACAATGAGGTCTCTCTGGATCCTTCTCTTCTCCTCCAGGATGAACATCCCCAGCTCTCTCAACCTTTCTCCGTAGGAAAGGTGCTCCAGCCCTCTGATCATCTTCTTGGCCCTCCTCTGGACCTGGTCTAAGAGCCCCACACCCTTCTTGTGCTGGGGGCCCCACACCTGGATGCAGCACTCCAGGTGGGGCCTCAGGAGGGCAGAGCAGAAGGGGACAATCCCCTCCCTCACCCTGCTGGCCTCTCCTCTGGTGATGCAGTGCAGGACGCAGTTGGCCTTCTGGGCTGCAAGCACACACTGCTGGCTCATGTCAAGATTTTCATCCACCAGAACCCCCAGGTCCTTCTCTTCAGGGCTGCTCTCAGTGAGTTCTTCTCCCACTCTGTGCTCATGTCTGGGATTGCCCTGACCCAGATGCAGCACCTTGCACTTGGACTTGTGCAAAAGATCTTGTGTCCTTCTCTGGGGAGCTAAGAGGGGAATGAAAGGGCTGGGTATGCCTTTTTAAATATATATATATATATATATATATATATATATATAAAGACATCTTGATCAGTCCCAGGAGATCACTCCTGTTTTAGGCCACTTATGCTGACTGAGTGCTGTGCAAGCAAACCTGCAGGGATGTCCCTTGGTGCTTGTCTTTACTACACATCCCTGCATGAGCATGGAAAAGGAATACCTCTCACATCTTTAAGGGGGAGAGGCACATAGCCTGCTGTGAATACTTTCTGGACCAGAGCAGCCCCATATTAAAACCCATGTAGCACTTTAGTACCCAAAAAGATGCCGCAGACACACACAGCTTGCAGGTTACTGCTCTTGGCTCTGATGTGTGGGTGAAGGCAGGAGGCTGGAGGGAGCTGCAGGCTCTGGGTGGGTGGCTCTGGCCTGGGGGACACTCGTGAGGTGCTAAGTGCCAGCAGCCAGTGGAAGCTGCTCCCAGCAGGGCACAACATGTCCCAGCCTCATGGTAGTGCATTTACCCTCTTTAGGAATGGAAGTCACCAGCAATTAACTGCAAAATAGCCCTAACTGTAGTGGAAACCCTTTCCTTCTGTGCTCTGTGCCACCAGGCTTCTACAAAAGGAAATATTTTAATTTCTCTCTGGGCAGGTCTTTAAGAGCAGAAATTGGGCAAAGAAACCAATTCAAGTGATGATGAGAATTTAAACTTCTCACATTTTTTGCTCTTAATTTCTTTGAATCTTTGATGCAAGCAAACCCCCTTCTTCCCCTCCAAGCCCATTTTCTTCCCCTGCTGTGACACCTGGGTACAAGGGAGCCAGGGGAGTCCAGAATACCTGGCAGCACTTTGTTTCTAAGGGAAATCAAACTTTTTCTCTGCCATCAAGGCTCACAGGCTTCTTCCTGTAAATCTGATTAACTATGGCACTTCTTTTATACCACTGGTGCTGCGTCAATAAAAATAAGATAAATTGCCTACCAAAAACTACTTCCTAAAGCAACACAGCATCAGTTCTGCCTTATAAATAGAAGTTTAGAACAATAGAGAGAAAGTAGAAAAGATGGACAACAAAAAAGTCAGGCCATATAGGCTAAGAGATTATCTCAAGTAGGCTCCAAAAGGCTGCATTCTTACCTCCTCCCTAAGTCTAGCGTGCGTATTGGCTGCCCCTGGTGTATTTGATTACTTTTGTCTTGCAAAACGGGAAGTTAGGATGGGGAATGTGGTAGCAGGTGAGAGAATTAGTTCCGTGCATTTAATGCAAAGCACAGCAGTGTTCAGGCTCACGTTCTGGGACAAAGCTGGGCTGGGCTGACTGCGGAAGGGGACTTGGGAGCTGGATAGAGTAGTGCTGGGTCCCCTCAGCTGGGCTGTTTGGTTGTGTTTGCTGGCTTAGTGCTTATGTGCTGAGGGAAAGGTTAAGGGGCGCTTCCAAACCAATAATTCTGGTAGGTAGGAACCAACATTTTTGGCAGGTAGGAACCATTGTTTTTTGTAGGTAGGAACTACAGTGCCCAAGATCCTGCTCTCTCAATGCCCTCATTCCCCTGGGCAGTTGGTTATTCTTTCTCAAACTCTCTATTTCAGAGCATTTTACCCAGGCTAGACAAGAAACCAGGTCCTGGAGGATGGCTTCACCTTCTGTCAGCAGTCAGTGACCGTGCCTGGAGCCACGGTCTTTTGTCAGTGGCTGCTTCGGGTGATTCCTGGTATATCCCTTCTTTGGGAAGAAGGCAGTGTTTTACTCAGGAATGCATAGTTATGGGGTGTTTTTATTTATTTATTTATGCACACTATAACCACTCAAACGGCATTTAAGCATGCTGTTTTGCTCTGAGCCAGACCTGTGGCTGCAAGCCCCCCAAGCTCTGCAGCACACCCCACGCCTGCCCACACAGCATTCCCAGGCTGGACGTGGCGAGGACCTTCCCGGGGAGGGGGGGGACCCGTTTTTGGAGGTGTTTCCTGACCTCCCACACAAAACCCACTCCTCCACGCCCCGACCCACCCCGCTGGGACTGCAGGGCCGGGAGGAGACCGGGAGGCTTTTTTGGGCTGCATCAAGGCCAGCATCGCCCCCACCGTGTCCGACGGCTCTAGCTCGGAGGGGCTGAGGGCAGAGGAGGGCCCGGCAGCCCGGGGATCCCCTCCTCCGTCCCCTGCGCCCCTCCCGGAGCAGCCGCGGCTCCTCCCCGGGCTGGGGGCGCCCGTCGGGGCAGCCTCCCCCGCCCACCCCCGGGGCTCCGCGACCCCCGGGGCGGGCCGCTCCCCACCCGCCCGCCCTCCCTCCCCTGCCCGGGCCCATATAGCCGCGGGGGGCCGGCGGCCGCCAGCCCCCTCGCCCCGACGGCGCCGGGCAGTGGCTCCCTCCCTCCCGGCCCTGCCCCGCAGCACTCGGGGGGCTCCCCCTGAACCCCCACCCCCCCACCCCAGCAGCCACAGCCCCTCCGGCATGGCGCTGTCCCTGGCCGGCGAGCCGGGCCCCACGACGGCCGGAGACCCGCTGGGGATGAGCCCCGCTGGGCTCGCCGCCTACTACCCGCCTTTCCTGCCCCCCGCGCAGTACTTCGAGACGACCCCCGACTTCTTGGAGCCCCTCAAGCCGCTGGGCAGGCTGCTCCCCTCCTCGCCGCCCTTACCCCCCTTCAGCATCCCCGCTTTCCTCAGCCAGCCGGCCGCGCTGCCCGGCGAGCCCATCCCCGGCCTCCCCTTGCCCCCTTACGCCAAACCTCCGCCCGTTTCGGCCCCCTCGGTCCCCTCGGAGGGGTCCCCCCCGGGGCCGGACACCCCTCGCCGGGCAGCCCGGCCGCCGGCGGACGGCGAGGCGGCGGGGCAGAGCTGCAGCTACCGCTTCACCGAGGAAGAGCTGAACGCCGTTCTGTACGGGGCGCTCCGCAGCAGCCAGCTGGCCGGCAGCCTGCACGCCATCTCGGGGCTCAGGGTGCCCCCCGGCAGCCCGGGTAAGGGTGGCCCCTCTGGGCGGAGGGGACCGTCCGTCCCCTCGGTGGGGAAGGGACAGGGGTCGGGGGAAGGAGCCGCTGAAGAAGGGGTCCCTCTGCTCTCCGCAGGTGCTGCCCACTCCTCGTCGGCCCCGCCGCCGCCCGACAGGGACTCGCTGCAGCTGCCCGAAGGTAGGGAAAGCCCCCCCCGAGCCCCTCGCCGCACCGCGGCTCAGCCCCTCTCAGCCCTCTCCATCCCCGTCCCCCCCCGCAGGGCTGGCGGTGCTGAGGGTGGCCTACGGGGACCTCGCCCACCTCGGAGTCTTCTGCACGGACCCCATCCCCAAAGGAGTCCGCTTCGGCCCTTTCCAAGGCAAAGTGGTCAACACCACCGAGATCAAGACTTACGACGACAACTCGCTGATGTGGGAGGTAGAGACGGGGGGGTTTGGGGGACTCTCCCTCCGCCCAGAACCTCGGCCCTGGCTGGGTGGTGGGGTGGGGGCAAGCGGGATGCCCCTTGGCAGCTGACCCGCTTCTTCTCTGCCCTGCAGATCTTCGAGTACGGGCAGCTGAGCCACTTCATAGACGGCAAGGGCGCCTCTGGCAACTGGATGTCCCTGGTGAACTGCGCCAGGTTCCCCGAGGAGCAGAACTTGACGGCGATCCAGTGCCAGGGGCAGATCTTCTATGAGAGCTGCAAGGAAATTTTGCCCAAGGAGGAGCTGCTGGTGTGGTACGGGGACTGCTACGTGCAGTTCCTGGGCATCCCCATCAGCCTGAAGGGCATGCCGGAGGGGATGAGACCCCCGCCGCACCCCGAAGGTGAGCCGGGAGCAGCCCCTCGAGGGGCACAGCCCTTTATTCCGATGGACCGTGTCTGGCCACCATTGGACTCCTGTTAGGGGAGGTAAAGGACCTCTGGCATCGCCTTTTTTGTTTTTTCTTTTTTTCACCTGCCTCTTGCTCTGAACACGTCCCTGTCCCCGTGGCGGCAGGGCGAGCCCCAGCCCAGGGATGCTGTGGGGTGGCAGTGCCGGTCCCTCGCAGTCTCCAGCATCCCAAAACAGCAGCTTCCCCTGGGTACCAGAGAGCCTGGGGCTTTGCACCGAGTGCTACTGCTGCCAGCTCGGAGCAAAAGGCAGGCAGGCACCCCTTTCTGCCCCGGCAATTTTCCCCCTCGGTTTGTGTTTCCCCTGGGAGCAAAAAGGGTCTATGTATGTGTCGATTGTAAAACATCTGGTGCCTTCTGGGGAGCTGCAAAGAGCGAAGGGCTGAGCTTCCCTTGGCTCCCCAGCAGTCCTGCTTTTGAGGGGGACAGTATTTTTGGAGGACAGGATCTTTTTCGGGCATTCCTGTTTGGGCCCTGGTTTAATCCTACGATTGCGCACGCTTAACTTGATGACATTTTCACGCGATTAACACTCCTGGTAAACGGCAGGTATCCGATCCGATAACGCTGCTATTGCTTGCAAAAGAAATGCCAAATGTACTTATTCGGGGAGAAATGTTCTTGTAATGTGCAGAAAGTGTGATGCTCTTCTAAGCAAAACTTAGGTTTGAGAAAAGATTTGTGCAAATACAGCAAAGCTGGAGCGGGTGGGGGATGCAGGGTGCAGCAGAGAAAGGGAGAGACATTTGGCAAATTAAGATGGAAAATAGGCATGGACATTTTTGTAGCTGTTGTCTTAAGGTGTCTGGTCCTGACGGCTGGTAGATCCCTGTTTTTTGGTTTGTTTTTGTTTGCCTCTTTCAAGGTTTAAGTTACTTTGCTACCTTTAATTAAAGGCAGAAAAGGATGTGTTAAACGAATGAAAATTTTCCTGCATTGTTCCTAAACTCAGCGGTTAAGAACAATTTAAAATACAAAAGAAAACCAAATAAACACGGTTCTGTTCGATAGCATTTTGATACCGACAGAGAAGGTGGGCAGATTTATTATTCTTTTTGGGACGGGAAGCGCAATGGGACGGTGGACAGTATCGCTAAGCACCTGGCAATGTTTCCCCGCGGAGGCAGCTTTTTACGTTGCAGGAATGTGCATTGCTTTTCTGTATAATCTCGCTGCTTAGGGAGACAAGGATGAAATTGTGTCTATGCTGAAGTCAGTAGCTAAACAAAATAATTTCACTGGGCTCGGGGCTCTTGTTTGCTCCCCTCCGTTAGAAAGGAAACAGAGGGGAGCCTTGAGTTTGCTTGAGATGTAACTTGCATTTTGTTAATTATAATGTTTAAAGCATTCTGGCAGTATTACCCTTCCGGGGGCTTACAGTTGTCGGTCGGTCACCAGCTCTGAAAAGGCAGCAGGTTAGAAATTCATCCCCTTTGCTGTGATGTAATGGGGCGCTGGCACTCTCCCTTCAGACGCCGGGGAGAGCTTCAAGTGTGAGCGGTGCGGGAAGGTCTTCGCCTACAAGTACTACCGGGACAAGCACCTCAAGTACACCCGCTGTGTGGACCAGGGGGACAGGAAATTTCCTTGCCATCTTTGTAGCCGATCCTTTGAAAAAAGGGACAGGCTGAGGATCCATATTCTCCACGTTCACGAGAAGCACAGACCTCACAAGGTGAGCCTGCTCCCGGCTGTCTGCAGCTCCCAGCTCTGCTGGGGTGAGTAATTAAGGAGCTTTTTTTGGCCAGGGTAAGATGCTGCTGTTCCCCAATCTTGGCAGTTCTGCATGTGAAGGACTGAGGGTGTTGGACACAGCAGGAGTTAAAAGTAAAAGTTTCACGCTCACCGTGGAGCAGATTTTCAATTGACAGCAGCAAGTCCATGCTGAAATACTTGCCTCAGCCCCGCCAAACACCTCTCTGTAGCACTGCTTTCCTCCAGGAGTACAGGGAAGGGAAAATCAGGCTTGAGAAGGGCAAGTCACAGTGCTTGAAACGGCACAGTTAAATTAGTCTCGAAAATCCTCCAAATACCTATTTTATAGAACATCTTGGATTAAAGTGGATTTTTCAGGAAAAGGTTTTACAACTAAACTAGCAATATTAGAATATGGGATTGATTTGGTAGCAGGTTTAAAATATGTTTCTATTCAATTTTAGGTATAATGATTACAGAAAATATGAGCTTTGAAATATCATGTTTTTTTTGTTTGTTTTGTTTTTTTTTTTGTTTGTTTGTTTGTTTTCCTTTCCCTTCCCATAAGAAAGAACTATTTTAAAACAGCAGGAACATAAACTTGTTCTGAATAGATATTGCATTTGCATGGGAACAGATCAACTTAGAAAGCAGGGATTTAAACCATCAGTAAAAAAAAATCCTTTTAGACTGGCAATAGCTTAGTTTACTTCCGACTTAAGAATGATCATGTCTTTCAAAACAATTTTAAGAGGAAATTATTTATGGTTTCATACAAATTCCACCAGAGTCTATGTAAGTCTCTCAGCTGGCCTCAGCACCCTCGTAATTGGGCTTTATTCTGCTGCTGGCAGCACCTGACAGAGGCAGCAGCAACTCATCCCATCAGAAGTGCTGTTTGTTTTACTGCTCTAAGGAGAGGCACTTCTGAAAGATCAAGCTGGAGGCTAAGTGCTGCCACTGACCTGCCATTTCTCAGCGATTATTCTAAGGGGTCCTCTTAAAGCATCTTCTGGGAAATAGTTTGTCTATCTTATTTGTTGAGTTAAATAATAATAATAATCAACTGAAGCTTTAATTACTGGGGATTGTACAGAAATTTTGGGGTTTTAATTACTGATGTTTAGTATGTTAATGTTCTGAAGAAAGACAATTTTTAATGGAGCAAGTTTAACCACATACACAAAAAAGCTTTGAAGTTCTTCATGGTTTCCCTTTTTTAAAAGAATCCCTTTTTAAAAATACATTGCAATTCTGACTATATTTCAGATTTGCTCCTACATAAATTACTGATATGTTTGTGTGTAAGTATATGCAGGAAAATATACACAGTCATCCCCATTGCTAACAGTTCCTTACAGCTGTGCTGTTGTGTGCTTCCTTTTAACTTTCTCACTTGTTTTTCAGTGTTCAGTGTGTGGGAAGAGCTTCTCTCAGTCCTCCAGCCTGAACAAGCACATGAGGGTTCACTCCGGGGAGCGCCCCTACAAATGCGTCTACTGCAACAAGGTCAGGCAACTCCCCACTTCACCCCGGGTCCCAGCCTGTCCCGCTGTCTGTCCTCTGCTGAACCTGGCAGCACACTTGGTGGTGTCTTGTCATACTCCATCATCTTTTTCTATCTAAGATATCAGGAAATGTCTTATCTGAGGTTGATACCCAGATGAGGGGGTGCATATTTAGGCGCAGTTGTGAGTTGTGGTGGGAGGAAAGGATGAAGTGAGAGGGTTGTGTCAGATGGAAATGGTCTCCAGTTGCAGCAGGGGAGGCTTAGTTTGGACACCAGGAATAATTTCTTAATGGAATGAGTGGTTAGGCATTGGGACAGGCTGCCCAGGGAATTGGTGGTCACCACCTGGAGGTATTTAAGAGACTTGCAGGCATGGCACTAAGGGACATAACTTGGCAGCAAACTCGGTAGTGCTAGGTTGATGGCTGGACTTGGTCATCTTACGGCTCTTTTCCAACTGAAAAAATTTTATGAAACTCCCAACTCTGGAATCACATTCTTTATACAAAACTGCTTTCAATTTATTCAAATGGTTGGAACTGAAGACACAGCGTCAGGTCTCTGTGCTTCTGCTCTCCATCTCATGCAGAATTTGTGCTTGGAGAGCTGCTGCAAGGATAATATCTAGGAGTGCCTGAGAGTATTTTAGTTGCCATCCTAGGCACTCACCTGGTAAAATATTCCACTTTTTCATCAAATAGTTGACACTGCTGACAGTGTCAATACTGACACTGCTTCTGGAGTGTGGTGAGCAGGTTTGGCCCAAGGCCTAAACCTTCATGATATGAATTTGTGCATGCTTAACTTGAAGTAATGGGGCAATTTATGGGAACAGTATTGCAGCAGGACACAGAGGCTTCATTTCAGAGAGTGAGTAAAGCCATATGGGTCTGATTAAAAATTTGCTCAGCTGCTTTTGCTCCTCACAGCAGAGTGATTCAGGTGATCCTGAGCAGACAGTAGACATGCATACTGATTTTGAATGGGTGCTGGGATGGCTCCAGGTGCTATGCGCTTCCATGGTGTCCATGCCATGCAGAAGCAGTGCAGTAAGTGTGCAGTAAGGTGCTCCTGATTTTGTAGAGAGCAATGGCTTGTTTACGGCAGGATTACACATAGCTGAAATGTCTTATAGTAAGGAACCTTAGAAGTTTCCTTTTTTTCCTTTTTTAAATTTTCCTAGGCATCTTGAACACTTGTAGGCAGAGTTTAGGATGAAGTATCATCCTTTAATCTTCTGATCACAGGAACAGACTGGAGAGCTTTACAGGTTGCTGTGTGAACAGATCCCTCTGGGACATGTGGTACCTGAGATGTGTTGCTCTTTGCTGTGAAAATTTGTTGATAGTTCAACCACATAACGGCACTAAAGAGGCTCTATGGGCGACAGCTTTACCTACCTGCCTACTACACCAGTGCACAGCATTTCAGCTTACAGTATAGCATTTTTTCTCATGTTGCTGGTAGTAGCAGGAGGGGTAGTAACCACAGTGATTTTGTGTGGTCTGCAAATAGTAAAGGGCCTGAAAATGCCTCTATTGAAAAAGAAAAAAAAAAATGATTCTTTTTCAACATATATCTGCTAAAGTCTTAGGGAGAGGTTTTTCTCCCCAAATGTAGAATTTTTTGAGGAGGACAAATGCAAGTGAGGGGTAAAAATGGGCTGGAGATGAAAGCACAAAAAAATGGATGCTGGATCACTTGTGTGAATTCTGGCAGCTGAATTCCAGGTCAGCATATGTGAACATGAAAGGGTTTAACTTTGAAAATAAACACTAAAGGGAAAAAATGCATTATCTTTACCCTATACAAAGAAACTGCAAAGCTAATTAGGACAGTATTGACTTGACTTCTCATCCTTTGACACCTAGAAGATATTTACTGGTGTCTGTGGTGAGAAATCTTTCTCTGAACTTCGTTTAACTCCATGGACTCAACCATATCTGCATAGCTGGATGTGATAGCTGTTACTTGCTCAGGTTCCTTGTTGCTGGGAGCTTCTTTTTTACTCTTCTTTTTGTTGTTTCTTTCTTTTTCTCTTTCTTTTTTTGTCTTTCTCTTTTTTTCCCTTTTCTTGTTCTTTTTCTTTTACTGATGATGTCAGCTATCTGAGGACTTCTTTTCAGGCTCTTCAGTGCTTCTGACAGGCTTGGGTTACCTGAAAATGGGAATTAGATATGAGAAAATAGAGCCCTCTAAACTCCTTCTGCTTTCCCACCCCACCCTGCTGTGTTTCAGGCATTCACAGCCTCCAGCATCCTGCGCACACACATCCGCCAGCACTCTGGAGAGAAGCCCTTCAAGTGCAAGCACTGTGGCAAAGCCTTCGCCTCGCACGCCGCCCATGACAGCCACATGAGGCGCACGCACAGCAGGGACAATGGTGGCACTTGCTCGCTGTGCGGCCAGCACTTCCCCGAGCAGGAGGATTACCACTTCCACATGAAGACCCACGCTGCTCATTAGTCAAAGGTGGATGGGTCCTGGACCAGCTTCCTGTGTGTATTTGTGCATTTGTGTTGTATGTGTGCAGGAGGTGACATTTACCCTTGCCATGTGGGTCTCAAGCTCCTCTCTAAGTGCAGGGCACTGGCTTATCTTAGCTGGGTACCCTGGCTCCATGCTGGGGTGAACTCTGACATGCACTAAACCTTCCTCCCCTTCCTGCGCTCTCATTTTCACAGCCAGGAGTGAATGTCACCTTCCACAAGCTTTTAGTGTGTGAATATCACTGTGATGGATGTTGCCATACCTCTAATGCACCAGTCTAAGGACTGCCTGCTGCTGTCCATGCCAAAGCTCATTTAGGGGATTTTTTTAGCAAGTGTGTTTACCAAAGCCAATTTAGCCAATTTGTTTTGTTTCAGCACATGAGCAGGTGTAGGACCTATTTCCCCATATTGTGGAAGTTAATGACTCCCTAATCAAACACAAATGTGGTGGGAGCAGCACAGGGGTATTTGGATTGGTTTGGCCACAGAGCCAGGTGAGCTGACTGCAGTGAACTCCAGGACAGTGACACTGCTCTGGGGATAGTGACACCAACTCTTCCTCAGCCTGTTCTGGCTGCAGCAGTGATGTGGGGAAGACCAAACCTGAAGCTGTTCCCAAGCACCAGTGAGATCCTAGGTGGGTCACTAGCACTCCAGCAGTCTGAGAGAGGCTTTGCACTGGGCTCAGCACAGGCCAGGAGTTGACATGATCCCACCGATGTGCTCTTCTGTCCAAGTCTCAAGGCACAAAGGTTTTTATATCAACTCTGTTGGTACCTCAGTTTGGAAGTAGGAAAACTTTCCCCTCATCTTCAATTTAAGATATGATATGTATTATGGAGAGTCCCAAGACTTTTCAACTCCAAAAGCTCTTTGCATGTGAAATTCCCTCCCCAGACTATGGGATTGTCTTCTTTGTGAGAATGCTGGGAGGCTTCACCCTCCTTTTTCTCACTGACAAGCAGGTTTTTCTCACTGCAAGCAGGTTAGAAGTGATGTGTTTGGGCTTTCTATTTTCTTTTTCATAAAAGGGAAGTCTTTGCTTATGAAAATGTTATTTATTTTCTATAAAAAAGCTATTCATTTAGCTATGAATAAGTGTTTAGCCTGAATCTTTAACCAGCCTAAAACTGGTTTTCTTTTGCACTCTGACTTGGAGACTTGGAATGGTTATTCCAAGTTAGGCATCCTGTTCTTTCACACCAACAAACTGACCCAGATGAAGCAATCTTGACACATATTACAATGAATAAAAATAATAATTTCATTGTAAAATCCTAGGGGATTAGACCCCATTTTTTGAAAAATGTTTCCATAATCATTAAGAATCTTTAACCATGTGTCATTCCCTGGCAATGCGAAAGCTCACATGGAGGTCTGTGCTGATGGACCAACGTGCATAGGGAGTGTCATCACTGGTGCAGAGGTCTCTGTCTGTCACTGCATGACCAGCGTGGCGGGCAGGGGTCTTCATCTGTGAGGGGCTCCTTTGTGAGTGGGAGTGTTTCGTTGCATCCAGGAGGGGTAATAGAAGCCCTTGCTGGAGCTGGTTCATTAATGCAGATGGCTTGATGCCATTGGGATGATAAAGTTCTCTTTTAATATCCTAGATCAGCTAGGATTAATGAGGACTTGGAGCATAAGTACAGAATATAAAAATGTATTTTGTGCCTAACAACTTTAAATACAGTATAGAACTGGAAAAATGTTACTTGCACATTTAATTATGTCTTGCAGATACTGTATCTATAAATATATTGATTTGCACTAATTTTTACATGGTTTATTGTAAAGTTTTATTTGTCAAGTTTCTTTGTCTTTATTATTTTCATGGTGAAAATATGAACAAAAAAATATAGAACCACTTACTTGTAAGCAAAATATCAAGACCCAGCACTAGGCAACATATGAATAAACAGCAAGTATAGCTGGGGGACCTGAATCTTAATTACAGCTGCCTGCCCACAAGGAGGTGTTTTTTCCCCATGCATACAGAACCCCAGACAACAGAAATGTGAATTCTGTGTGAAGCTGTTGCTGGTTCAGCCCCATAAATAATCCTGGATTTGGTGAAATCATCAGCTGCTTAATCATCAGCTTGCTTGTAGTGAAGCAAGTTATGACTAGGAATGGGTTAGGAGTGCCATGACATGCAGTTAGCTTCACATATAGGTAATCTTGTTTCTTGTGAATGAGGGCTACTTACTGAAGTGGTGCATCTTCTGTAGTGCTTTAACTGTGTGCGTTTTCTTCTGCATAAAGAAGCCCCACATATATTGTCCTTAAATATTAGCACTCCTCTACAGTATTGTGTGTTGAGTTGTCTGTAAAGGAGCATGTGAAGGGTTTCACTTGTACTTGTGTTTTGAAGGTACTGGTTGTCTTGCACATTAAACTTGTATGTGTAAATGTTTTATTCTAGTTATTGAGGCTATTACTTTGAGATTCACAGAAAGGATGAAAATAAATTATTTCACAGAATCATGGAATCATTTGAGGCTCTGGTATACATGAATGGGGTGCGAGCTCTTTTTTGCCTAGTGCATTGGAGTTGTATATTTGAGGTACTAAGAAATGGATAAAGGGTGTTTCCCATGTTATTTGTAAGTCATTACAGCATCAAACTGCCTCTCACTGGGAATTAACAGTCCTCCCCGCTGGGTATCAGCTGACTGTGACAGGAGCCAAACAGCCAGCACCTTGATGGATCGGGCCATAAGTGCCCTAGTAGCTGATGAGCACTGAGGCCATTCACTTTTGGACTGAGTTCACTCCCGCTTGGAAGCGACGTGACTAATCTGGAGGGAGCACTGAAAGAAATAAGCGTTTAACTGCCCCACAATGTCCTGGACAATAGAGAGCCCCAGCTGTGCCTGCTGCTCCCCTCAGGTGGCACAGGACTGGGGGCAGCAGGGGTGCACTTGTCCAGCACACTTCACAGCCCTGCGGGGAATCATCGAGCATTGGGATCGAAGCTGTATTCTGCAAGGAAAACACAGTGACTGTCAGTACAAACACACGTTCTTGCCAGACAGGGTTTAAGAGATCAGATGTAGATTAGGGGATGCCTCTGTATATGCATCCTGTTGGCATCCCAAGAGCTGATATTTTCCTCCTGAGGGATTTCAGTGATAGAAACACATTTACATGAACCTTTGGTGGTAGTGCTGCCAGCAGCCTGGTGAATGGACAGCCCTGGCTGGCTCAGGCAGGATTTCAGGTATTTCTACCTATGCACAAGAAGGGGGAGGTGGGAGGGAGGGGATGCGTGTATGCCTGTGCACAGTGCGTTTTTTGCCTGGCAGCTGCCCAGGATGGATGCAGCACACAGCCGCTTGCACAGGGTTGGTTTGAAGAAGGGAGCACCCACTGAGCCAAGGCAAAGGAGAGCAGGAGCTGTGCCTGACACTGCACCCTGTCTCCTCTTTCTCTTGGCTATGATCCTATGAGACCTCTTCTCACCCTGTCTCCTCTTTCTCTTGGCTATGGGACCATTTTGGTCCCACCAAGGGGGACAGCAAACGAGTCATTGGGGTGAATCAGACGCAAGCTGGTTCTAAGTGCTTTGCATTAACTTTTGGGGTCTTTTAAATGTTAAAAGGAAAGTGATCTAAATAGAAACCAGGGGATGAGGGCAATCTCGTCTATTTTGTTGGGCTGGTGGGAGGGAGATGAGTGTGTGTGAGGGTAACTCCTGAAAAGCCACCCAGTTAATGACAATGGTGAGACCAAAACAAAAAGGTGGTCCCACAGCTCAGGCTGGCAAGTGCAAAGCAACAAAGGCCTGTCCAGTGACATCTGCTGCCCCCAGCATCTCTCCAGTGTTCAAACACCTCAGCCCCATCCCCCTGCCCCTCTCCTGCTGCCCTCCCTGGGGGAACTGGGAAGCGGGAGGTGGTTATCCACACAGGGCAGGCGAGGAGCAGCCAGCAGCTCAGCACATTGACAAGAATGGCACAAGCAAATAGCGGTTAGTCCATTAAATGGGGGAGATCATTCACTAGAGAAGCTCTGACTGGCAGGTCTATCCTCTAGGAAGAGGTGTCTCAGGGTACCTAAAGAAGTGTCTACAGTGCCTAAAAGGGGCCTACACGAAAGCTGGGGAGGGACTCTGTGTCACAGGGTGTAGAGATAGAACAAGGGGGAATGGTTTTAAACTAAAAGAGGGAAGATTTAGAGTAGATATAAGGAAGAAATTCTTCACTCAGAGGGTGATGAGGCACTGGCACAGGTTGCCCAGAGAAGCTGTGGATGCCCCATCCCTGGAGGTGTTCAAGGCCAGGCTGGATGGGGCTTTGGGCAACCTGGTCTGGTGGGAGGTGTCCCTGCCCATGGCAGGGGATTGGAACTGGATGGTCTTTAGGATCCCTTCCAACCCAAAACATTCCATGATTCTAAGGTACCCAGCCTCACATGTGCCAACACAGAGTGTGCTGAAGTCTGGTTTACACTTATGGCCACAGTCACTGTCACATTTTTTCCTCTCTCCCTATACCTATGTATCCCTTTACAGTGTCTCTAAATGCACATTCTGCAGGGTGTCAGGCTTTGCTCTCTGCTTTCCTTCTTTTTTGACCTCATATGAAATGCTTATGTCTGTGTTTTCAGGTTGTTTGACTAAAGCTTTAGAAAGGACAGGCCTCTGTAGGTGAATGCATTTTCTGAAAAGCCAATCTATTCAATGTGTTGGAACCTGGAAGTACTGGGCAGCACAGTAGGAGAGTACCAGGGCACCTCTACCTGTCCTACAGCCTCAGCCCCAGCCACTCACTGCACAGGGCAGCTTGTGCTGTAGTGGCTGCCCTGGAAGCCCAGCCTGGCTGCATTGCAGCAGTGCAAAACTCAGCTTCAGTTCACGGGGCTAACCTCTGGCTAGCCAAGCAATTTGGTGAAGAGTACTGCTGCGTGCCTTAGCATGAAAATACCACATTGTCATACCAACTGTGGTACTAGCAACCTGTAAAGTAGCAGTGAGATGATCTAAGTTCTCCCCCTTTGGCTTCAGGGACTTGAGCAGAGCCTGTAGGAGACTTCATGATCATTGATAGAAATTCAGTAACAAAGAATATGTCCCCTGTCCATCAATAAAAGGGAAAGAGATGAGTTGTTGGGATATGCTGTCCAAAAAAAAATGCAATTCACAGATAATCCTTTGGGTGAAATCATACTGTGGAGACCCTCCTCCCTAGACAGGAAGGTTCAGACCCATCCTTTGGCTTAGTCTGAGTGAAGTCATTGGAGTCCCGTCCAGTGCTGCAGCAAGTAGTAGCTGTGGTTTGAAGAGCACTGGTGTGGTGTGGTGGTAGGAATGAGGATGTGGTGGCAGGCCGCTGGGGCTCACACACTCCTCAGGGAGGTTTCACTTTCCCACAAGTGACCCACAAGCTCTCAAAGTGGCCACCACGGTGGCCAGGGCAGCCCCCCAGCTGGCCAGGGCTGACCACCAGCTGAGGGATTACCTGTATTGATCCCTTAATAGCTGTCAAGGTGGAGAGAAAGACTACTCTGCCACAGGCCCTGAGCTCTTAGTGGAGTGGGATCATAAGCACCCCATTAAAAAGGTTTCATTCAATAGCAATCTTTACCAAAGTAAATGGACAACAGCAGCTCCCCTGCCTCCAGTCCCTAATGCAAGAGCCATTACAGTGCAGGAAGGCGGCACGCAGGAACATCTCTTTCTGCAGTATCAGTTTCAACAACATCCTCAAACGACTCTTTTAATGAAAAGTTTTTTTTTTTTTTTTTTTTTTTTTTTTTTCCCCAGGGTCATTAAAACCCCAAGGAACAACCGATGGGGAATCCATTCACATTCGCAAACCTCCCCCCAGCCCCCAAAGTCTGTAGTGCAGCTGCTTCCCACCCTGGCACCCATCAGTGAGCAGTGCAGAAGGAAGCAGGATGGCAGCAGGTTATTTGCCCAGGGATATGAGTGCTTTACCTGTCCCCCAGGCCCTTATCCAAGGGTGTGGTCAGCCAAATATTTTGGAGGTTTGAGGAAGGAGACTCTGAGCTTAAGTCAGCGTGGGAAAGGCTGCCTGGTTTTAAAGCTTTTAAGTTGGTTTTGAGTTTTTATCCTTCTGTCACACCACAATCACAATGCTAACATAACTTTCTTCTGTATGTTTTGTTTTGTTTTAACTGTGTCATATCCAAACGGAAAAGTATGTTGATTTTGGTAGGAGTAATTTAAGAGTAACTGGCCAGATCTCTTCAGATGTTCTGTGCAATCCAGTTCTGCTGCTGTCAGTTCTGTAACTGTAAGCCATGAGCACTAGGGCCTGGCATGACAAAAACATTCCTCTTTTATGGCTTTGATTGATTTCATCCCATGGGAGCTGTTTGGGCTGGAATGTTATTATGACAAAAAGATTCTATGGAAAGGTTAAAGGAGAGCAGTTGTTCTTTCAAATAACAGAAAATCATTTAACTTTGGAGAAATTCAGAAGAGAAGAGAAACTAAAGTGACTGGTAGCATTTAAAACTTCCCCCAAAATTCCTTGAATTTTTTGCTCAGTGACTTTATTTTATTTTATTTTATTTTATTTTATTTTATTTTATTTTATTTTATTTTATTAATTGTATTTATCTGGTAGATGGATCACTTATTTTTCTGACAGCAGTGAAAAAAATAATTATTGATTTTTTTAAAAAATTATCTTTAATATTTCTTAAGTCTATGTCTTTGGGACTCAACCTGCTAGAAGAAGAATTATATGGCTTTAGAACAAATTACATCTCTCTATGATGTATAGCAATGACCAAAGATGATGCATGTTGTGTTTATACAGGCTTGTGATTTTAATTATTGTCATATGAAAAAAAGAATAGTACCATAGTACTCATGACACAAGGTATGAAACTTGTAGATAATAATAAAGTTATACCAGGTGGGTTAAAATCAAAGTGATGTATTCTGAATTATATGATTCTTATTTACTTTTGTTTTCATAACCATATATTTTACCAATAACCCTGTCCTCTACAGTGTGTACATATTTTCCAAACATATTTACCATTGTTAACAGAGTATAAGTGATTTTTTGTTTTGTATTCATGTGTGTATGTGTATGTATATGCACACATTTGTGCATTTGTGTACACATAAGTATTCCTGTGCACATGCATAATGTCTATTGAAAATGTCTCTTTGACAAATCAAGCAATACTGGATATTCTAGTACAGTATAGAACTTAAGAATGTCTGCTGTCATTCAAGGTAAAGATTTATTTCTTATTTGGATGCTATTATCACTGCAAAAATACTGAGTACACTAGAGCTTCTTTTCAAGAAATGCTGTGACTAAAACTAGGTACTCAGCTTCACCAGTTTCCCAGCCCAGTGTGGAAGGAGGGTTAGCAGACAACTTTACAGCAATAGCAGATGGCAGTCTCTCTTGTACTGATGCTTACAGCCGTGTGTCCCTTGGGCCCCTATGGTTCTTACCCCTTTCAGTCTCTGTGTTGAGTTGGTATTTGGCATTCCTTGTATTTTCTTGCATTTCCAAGACCCTTCTGTAACAATGAAAGAAATAATGGCGCCCAGCTGAAGGTGCAAGTCCTCTGAAAGAGCTGCACTGGGAATATATAGTAGTATCTGCTTTTGCCGAGCTATTCCACTTCATAGTGTTAGTGTATTGGTATTGGGGATCAATAGATCTGGGCTATGCAGGTCTGTATTTGTCAACTTTTCAAGTCATATTTTCAAAGATTTCTACGTGCAAGAGTAATCAAAGGGTCAACCTTATAAATAGTTGAAGGCCAAAGGGAAGCTATTATAGAGATTAGAAACTCCTGTGAAGTTTAACTTGCAAAGTCCAAAAAGAAGCAGTTGTCTGCCTCTCCTGGAGAGCAAGACAACATCCCTTGTCTGTTCCTCAGGTGGCAATTCAGCATTATCCAGAAGCATTACACGTTGCTTATATACATGTCAATTCCTGGGGGCCCTTAAAAAAAAGAATTTTTAACCTGCTATTGTAACCATTCTCATGGGAGGCTGCTGCCTCCCACCTTTCACCTTGCAGGGGTCGGGGTATACTTATTTTAATTCAGCATCGGCATCTTCACTGCTCTCTTTTCTCTTCGACGTCACCTGCAGGGTTTGGAATAAAAACGAAAAATAAAGTAAAGCTAAGTAATAATAATAATAATAATAAAAACAATGACAAGATTTAGCGGATTAATGTATGTCTGGAGAAAAAGAGCCAAGATTTTACAAATTCAATCCATTTTTGCCTTGCTAAACACGGCATTTAAAAGTGTCAAACCTTAAGAAGCAGTCAGCTCGGTTAACTACCTCCGAAGGGGCAAACAGGTCTTTCAGTGCTATTCATCACCTTAAAGACCGTGCTCTTCACACGCAAGTTCATGAGTTTGGACTATTTTACTGAAACCTGCATATAAATTAGACAGTCGTCTTCTACCTTTTTTTAAAAAATTTTTTTTTTTTTTTTTTCTCTATTTTTTTTTTTTTCTTAAACAACTGTAGGATTACTGTGAGCTTTCACGTCTGTTGGATAGCAGTATACCTACATATATATATATATATATAAATATATATATATATATAATTGTGTGTGTGTTTTTTTCCTGACCGGATCTTTAAAGATTTTATCATGATCAAATACTTACATTTCCAAAAGGAATAGCTAAGATGGGAGGAAAGTATACCTGTTTTGTTTTGTTATTTTATTTTATTTTATTTTTATTTTATTTTATTTTATTTATTTTTTATATTCCACGCAATTGCTGTTAAAATATTCAATTCACTTAAAATTACCAAGGCAAACCTGTCAGATATGGTCCTTTGTGTCTGGACATCTAGACCAGGGCAAAATATCTCTGAATCATCTTGAGGAATTCGCTACGGGATTTATATTCATGTCGTTGCTAACATTTTTTATTTTTTTTATTTTTAAATCGGTAAAATACACGTCATTTCCAATCACTGTTTTTCTCTGCCGCGCATTTGCCGCTGAACCTTCTCTGGAGAAAGAATGTTTTTTTTTTTATGATTTAGGCACCTCGGTCTCTGGAAGCATCGTTTTGCTCTGGAAGGAGCGACACCGGTACCTCCAGGACCCCCCAGCCGGCTGAGATGTGCGATGGGAGATTCGTCCGGCTGATCGATGGGAAAGGGTGCTAAAATCTGATTTATCCAGAAATGTCCCCCAGAATACCCAGAGTGGCCCGCAGGAGCGTTACTTTATCTCTGAACTAGCTTCCTCCCCTTCTTCTCAGGGTTTATTGCCTGCACTAATAGGGTCTCGGGTCTTTTCCTGATAGATGCCTGAATGGTAGGCAGTAGATTTAGAGATAATAATGACAATGACTCTGATAATGGCCGGCTCCGTAGCCCAAAGCTGACGGCGGGGAGTGTGAAAGGATCCTGGCCCAGGCGGGCCCAGCACTTTCCTCCCTTCCTGCTGGGAGATTATCTCCACCCTCAGGAGTTTAACTTGCTCTGAGGGTCAGCCCTCTTTGACCCGCTCCCTTCTGACACCAGGATTGACATGTAAAGGTATTTTCGAGCATCCCTATTGATTTCATCACAATGGAGCCATTGCGGCACAATGGCCCAGCCCAGGGCTTTCTGGCCCTGGCAGCTGCTGCGTAGGGGCAGGGGATGGATGGAGCAGGATGGGGCTCTGCCGAGCCTCGGTCCTGTGAGGGCTGGCTGCCACCGTCCCCAGGGCACCTTCTCCAAGGCAGTCAAGACAAGGTGGAAGCTTGCAGGAGAGGGAGGTATTTGGGCAACCTTCTGATCAAATTGTTTGTAACCAATATTTATTACGTCTTCTTTGGCACGCCCCAGAACAAGGAAAGTTTCCCCCTTGATGATTTCAGTGTGCTGGCCTCTGCCAGGTCCTTGTCTTGTCCTGCTGAATATATCTTCCTAATCCCGTTTGTTCAATTCCTTTTGATTTTCCAAGGGCAGAGCTTGCATTTACATGCCTGGTGATGTGGTTGCTAGATCATTGCATATATGCCTCCATAACCAACTTCAGAAACTCATGTAACACTCTACTAAGCTAATAGCTCTCTGCCTTTTGGCATTTGTCAGTGTAGGGCATCTATCCTCACTGTAGCTGGGGCTCTAGTAGCTGAACAGAATATCCTAGGCAGGTGTCCCTGAATTCGTTTTCTACCCCTCTATAATAAAGTTATTTATTTGTTATAGGCACTTAGGTATACATGGAATTTCCGCCTGCATTGCTAAATTTCCTTTTGTGCAGACTTTCTCCTTGGAGCTGAAGCCCTTTTGTTATTTTAAGTAGTGAACAAATCGACACAACTTTGTACCTACTTAAAACTTTCAAGATTATAATTAGCACATATATGGGAAAAGATCTAAGACATACACACTCTTTAGAAGAAAGACAGATGCTTGTATTGCTTGATTAAAACCTTACTGTCTGCTACGCCAGTTACACTGATTAAAATTTACTCCTTCATTAACAGTGTCTTAAATAAGTATATTTATGTTGAGATACTTATGGCCTGTTATACCTCTTATTTCCTCAGTAATATTTAGTAGCTGTTCACTTCATATCCTGCCCATATTCAAGAGCCTGGTGGAAAGCAGGCACAACAATTAGGGGCTGCTGCTATATGCTTATTGCTTTATATATTTCAGATGTAAAAACATGAGAACATGAGTCTCTTGAGATAGGCGGAGGCCTCTTGATGAATGATGAATTCAACAAAAGCCTGAAAGCCAGCCTCCTTGCTATGATATTTACTACTGAACACCCACACTTCCCCAGGTGTAGGGGCTTGTATGAAAGGGAGAAGTTCCCTTGGAAGAAAAAAAATCACATTAGAGGATACTGAGATTGTATCACAATGGACACACTGCAAGAAGCCAAAGAGGTTAAAGAGAAGAAGCAAACAAATAATTTTAATTCCAGTGAATCATCAAAGCTTTCGATTTTTTTGATTGTTTTGGGGAAAATCCTTGTTTTACTAAACTTGGAGATCAAATTATAATATCTTTTAATCAGAAGTCAAACTGTCATTTTGCCTGCTAATCCTTATCATTTATTCTGATAATTTCAGTTTATGATCTTTTTGCTAAAAGCAAGTGAGGAAAATTGTTTTCTCTCTCCAGGTCTGTTCTGGACAGTGCAGATTTCTTCTGAAGAAAAATGCAGTTTTGAGGGATAAAGCCTTCAACAAGCTTTCCATGAGTAGGCTTCCTGATGTTTGTCAGTAACTGGGAGTTTCTGGGGTCAGTACGTAACTGGGAGATCAGCATCTTCATGTCTGAAGAATTTTGCTCTTCTTATGAAATAGTGCTCCAGGCACAACACTTGAACTTTTGTGCTTCCTCCAGTCATGGTATGTTTTACTAAAGGAATAAAAATTCTCTGGGACTCCAGAGGCTCAGCTATTTTCTTACTGATACGGGAAATCCTAATAGGGAAAAAAAAAAAAAAAAAAAAAAAAAAAAAAGGTAATTTTTTGAAGAATTTCCATGTCCATGGGAGACACCAGGAGGAGCTAATTGGAGCTTTGTGTGGTCTTTATAAAATTCACTTCATGGCTGATTTTTTTTTTTTTTTTTTTTTCCCTGATTGTGTGTCTTTCCATGAGCACAGATGTCCTTGGCTGCTCTTCATTGATAACTGATACAAAGATCCTGCTGTACTTTACCACAATGTCTGTAACCAAAATAATAATAAATATATATATATATATATTTTAAAAAGGGATCAAAAGTGCTGGATAGAACAGATAAAACATTTGCTCTTGCTAATATGAAGGCTTCTTACTAGAAATTGATTTCTTGATTTTTTTAATGCCTTTTAACATAAATACACTCCCATTACACTTCAGGTTTCAAAAAGTAAGAACACATATGATTGACATCTATAAGTATGTCTGTGTGCAGCATATGTGCCCTTTTCAGTGATCCTATTGAACATATCTCATCCTAAGATGTATGACCTTGAGTTGTTATTGTTTTAGTAAACTCAGCCTGGTTAGGAATCTTCCATTAATGCCCTAGAATGAAAGCTACAGCTCTAGCCCCTGGGATATCAGCAATAGAGGAATTTCACTGCCTCTGAACACTGAAATCCACTTGTTAAAATATATCCTAAGTCAGAAGATCCCAACCTGAAACTGTAATTTGTTTTTAAGGTGATACCATGCTATGCAGATTTTTTTTTCTTTTAATGTCATCCCTTGTTCGTATTTTAGAATAACAATTCCACATACTTGGAAGAAATATATGGAAAAATTGAAAAAAAAAAAAAACTTTTTTATGTACAGCCATCTTTTTTTTTTGTTTGATTGTTTGATTGATTTGTGCTTGTTTTTTTCTTTTTTTTTGTTTTGTTTTGTTTTGTTTTGTTTTGTTTTCTTTCCAAATCACATCTGAAGTGAAAAAAAGATTTGAATACGTCATGGAGCTACCATACCTGATGAGCAGGTTCACCCTGTTTAAGCTATGAATGCTTTGGCAGGTAACTAATGACCTGATACAAGAATGCATAACTGAGAATGCATAATTCAATGAGAACCTTTGGTGTTAGAGGTCTGGGCAAATTTTAACTAGCCTGTTGTTGCAATCCCAAGGAAAGTGAGGAAAAAAATTCAGCAGCAAATATTGAAAGAGGATGACATGGATTCAAACAGGACGTGTGGTTTGTGATAACAGCATTGAGAAAACAAATGGGATACAAAGGCAGTATAGCACTGTTAGCAACTATTTAGATCATCAGAAAGTCTGGAGGTGTCTAGAGGAAGATCAGGTTTGGGAGAGCCAGGCCCCATGTTTCTATTTCTGCCCTTCTAACTCCTCTGGCCTAGGGAGTGATGGGCTGTTCCTGAAGCCTTCTCTTGAGCTGTTCCTTCCCCATTACACTAGATAGAAATATTTCACATTACTCAAAATAATGACCTTTCTATGGTTGTTTGATGATGGCAAGTCTGGTCTGCATTTCAGGGAAAGGCATATTTGCTCAGATAAAGTCATTCAGCAGTGTATGTTCAGACAGTGATTAGGAGAGCATCACCATATAGTCCTGCAGAGCGTGGCTGCCACAAGAAGCAGTATGTCCCAGTGTCAGAAAGTGGTGGCCACCATGCTCATGGCAGTATTAGGAGGAAGAAGGAACTCACAGATGCACAGAAGGAAAGAAGTTGAAACGACATCTTACTGAGTCAAGGGAAGGAATGGTAGTCTTTATATGCCTGACCAAACCTGTATTGTCCTATTCCCTGGCTGTAGCCGGTTTAGGGCAGCTATACAATGCTCTGAAGCATATGTAAGACCTTGGCAGCAGGAGCTGATTGCCCTTTCAGTGGTGTCTGCCAGTTGTGTTGCTGTTTGTGTCTTGTGATGGTTATCTGGCTTGCATGTTTCTGAGTGGGGTGAGGGGTGTTGGGAAGGGAGAAGAAATGGCAATGGAAAAAAAAATACAGGTAGAAGTTAGCAGTTACCTCATGAATATCAGTGAGAATAAGGTTGGGCTTCTTAGGCACCTTATCAGAGCACAGTAAAGGTAAAGGAAACAATAGAGGGTGAGGAAGAAACAGAAGACAATGTGAGGAGGAGAAGAGGAAAGTCAGAAGGACAAAACAAATGAAAGACTACAACTGAGAAAACAGAAGGGAAGCAGGGTAGTGGGAAGCATCAGATCAGGTGGGTTGGAGACTTGATAGGAGTTGGGCCTTAGCTGCCTGAAGTTCTTCTCTGAGATGGAGTAAAGTAGAAAAGCAGCAAGCCAAAGGTCTCTGAAGAGCTGTTTTACTGTTCTCTAAGCAGTGAGGGCCAAGCCCCCCTTGCAGCTTCATTTCTTCTGGAGACCCCTTGGTGACAGGGGAGAAAGGAAGCTCACTAAGCCCAAGTGTCTCATTCAAGTACAGATGTGCTGGCTGGGCCAGGCTGGGAACAGCCCCATCCCATGCTGGGAGAGAAGGACTTCTCTGCTGTTCTGCTGGCCCTGGCACATCTGCCTGCATTCCAGGGCAGGGAACTTTCAGGGCACAGGAGTGCTAAGGACCTGTGTTGCCTTAGGTACACTTTCCTTTCTCATGTTTGACTTTGTTTGGAAGACCAGGCAAATCTGCTTAGTGCAGTTTGATGAAAGGATTATTGCAAGCTGCTTAAATGCTTATCTTAAACAGCAAAGTGTGCCTCCCCCTGTTAGCCAGAGAGTACAATGTGAGTGCAGACTGCCTCTCGGGGTGCCTGCCTCTCAGGGTGCCCGCTCTTCAGGGTGCCTGCTCCGCAGGGTGCTGCACTGCTGGGGACAGGACACAGTGGGGCTCCCCTACAGAGCCCTGGTGTCAGTGGAGCACCATCTCTCTACCCTCATCAGAGGGCTGATCCTGTCTGAAGCCATGCCAGCGACTGGGCTTTGGTGAGCCCTGTGAAGAGGACATGAAGACATGCTCTATTAGAGGTGGGGGGAGGAGAGAAGCTATGGAGAACCTCTTAAGTTGGTTCCTGCTGTAAGTTAAGTTGCTGTTTTAAATCCATTTCTCATGAATATGTGCCCTCAGGAAAACTATCCAGAATCAGGTACTTGGCTCTCCAGTCTTGTTTTGGTTGAAATCTCACAGGCATTGTGCACAATGTTCTCTCCTTAGCAGGAGAGAGAAAGTGTCTACAATTTGGGCATAATTCTACCTCTGTAAAGCTGCAATAATATTATTTTTACTCCCATCTTCTCTAGCTTGCAAACCCACATGCTGGTGAAGTCATGTTAGATTGCTCACCTCACTCTTGGAGTTGTTACTTTAAATTAGTGTGACTCAAAATATTAGCAAATGGGCAGCTGCATATGTCACATAGCCATTAGTGTGCCAAACTACAGCTTGATTTCTCCTAACATCCTAAGAAAGGCTAGGAACTGAGGATTTGTGGGATGGCATTGGACTGTGCTAATGCAAGAAAAAAGTACATACTGCTTCTTCAGTGCAGATCACCATCTGTAAAAATTCAATCTTCCTGATTTATTTCACACCTCCAGGGTGATGCTGGACTCCAAACTCCCAGATGTGTATACACAAGGATTTTACACAGGTATGATAGGAGGAGTTGTTCAAAACCAGGTCTGCTTTCAAACGTAGGCATGTTTTTCATGGGGCAGAAGCTTCATCTGCAACATCTGCAGTTTTGTTTCAAGAAAACCCTTACATAAGTACTGCTCTGGCCTAGCTCTGCCTACTGTACAAATCTCAACATAGGGAGCTAAAAATATGGACACATGAAAAACATGAGATTTCATAACTTCGGGAAATTTCAGGAGATAGCTTGAAGTCATTAATACCAAAACATTATTTGTTAATATAAACCTTCAAGAAAATGTAGTCATTCCTCCATTGTAGGAATTTTGAATGTTTCCTTAAGTTCTGTATTAGGAAATTCACCCTAATTGTGAGATGCTAGGGATTGATATACAAAACTTTAGAGAAACAGGTCGGGGCAGAATAGCCTTGATAGTAATACATCAGGAGTTAAAACACTTCCCTAAAGTTTCCCATTGAGTACTGGAAGAAGTGGCCGATTCCTTATCAATCACATGATCAATCGTGATAAAAGCCCACTTTGCCCACTCTTTGTTTTCTAAATGCTCCACCACCGGATTTGTCTAGAAGTAGCCTCTCTAATGGAAGGTTCCCTAAGAAAGAAATGTCATTCACCATCTGTGAGACCGTACACCAAGACAGAAGGCTCCAGAGACACTCCTGCACTATAGAGATGAACAATTGATCCTTGCCACGGTACTATTAAGAGTCCTTGATACCCGCAACCTCCAAGACAATGTATTGTATAGAGAATTGTGGTTTGTTGTCAGTAGCCTGCGGAAAGCATAATGGAGGTACTTGGTACTATAGATTGTTTAGAAAGGCAGACATTGATGAGGAAAAAAAAAAAAAAAAAAAAAAAAAACCAACTTGCTCATGTGATCTGAAAATTAAAACCCAGTGAAAATGAGAATAACAATGGCATTTAATTATAAACCCTGGTACTTGCATTCTCCCACTGGCTACTCTACCTGTGCTGCTCCTCGTTTGCAGACATTCTCAGCACAATACGGTGCTCATGAGCTCTGTTATTCAGATGGCTTTGTTCTGGAAGTTATCTGTTTCTATTTGGAGAATAAATGGTGGATAGTTAACAGTAAACATCAGCCTTACTTACCGACCCTTATCCTAAATTCCAAGATGCACACCAGAAGTGGTCTCCATTAGTGAGGAGTGTGCTGTAAGCTGTACCCTTAACTGTCTTTGGTGTTGCCAGGAGGTCTACTTAATATGGGTGGGAGAAATGGAAAATAGGTGTTTTTCTTGTTTGGCTGTTTTTTGTTTGTTTGGGTGGGTGTTTTTTGTTTGTCTGTTAGTTTGCCCACCTTGTAGTTGAAAGCTACACCATCTCAAATAATCTTGCTGAAAACAACAGCAAATTTTTTTATAACAAGTACAGCTATCTAATGTTCAATCTCTGCTGAATCAGATTTTTGGAGAACTTTGAATATAATTTTCACGATCAGTACTGATATGGAAAACAAAAACCCACAACTGATGATTGTGAAATTAGGCAGTTAGGTCTAGCATCCACTAGTAACTAAAAGAGTGCTGGCAGTGGTCAAATATTGAGCAGGTAAGTGGAAGCCTGAGGATCAAGAGTTGTGAAACAGGAGTTGCCTGATATATTTTGCAGCTGTTATGGATATGCTTGAATTCTCTGCTGACACATTCAGATAATGCCAGGGAAATAAATTACTGATATTCTTCTGTCAAGACTTGGGTAGCGTTTAGGCCTTCAGAACCAGTGCAGTGACAGAGTTAGGGCAGAGGAGTTAAGGGAGAAGGCAAGGCCACCATCTCCCAGCTACACTTGAGCCACCCATAGTTAAACCTACATTGACTCTGCTGGGGGCTGTTTTGGCCGTGTGGACTGAACTACTCCTTTAGCAAAGACATAAATGCTGACATTATAAAGATAAAGTAAGAAACTTGGTCTCCCTGCCCTCACACAGACATATGGAGGGGACAGTCAGGCAGAGCATGCACCGGAGGTGCAGGAGGCTGCATACACTATATACCCAGCATTGTTCTTCACCAGCAACAGCCAAATACTCAGAAAAGTTCATTTCAGCACAGAGATACCAGCAATAAGTCTATGTCAGTGTGATTTTTATTGCAAATGTGGTTAAGGTAGGAAAGGTTTTGTCCCAAAATACATCACTATATGATAATTTTCATGATCTGTAGCTTTAATTTTGCAGCTGTGAAGAAGTACAGTTAAAAGAACAAATGGACTGTGTCTGTGTCTTCGGATAAAATTGCTATCCTTAGTTTGCCCTTGCACAGTTCAGCATCAGTGCATTATTGATTAGAATTAGGAAGTTAATAAGGTTTGGGCTAATTAATCAGATGGGTAGGGACTGGAACTGCACTGCAAGGCTTAATCAAGTCATCAAAGCTCTCAAACCATGAAGAAGGTAATTAAAGGAAAAGGAAGCCTGTTATATAGTAACAATAATCTAGGAGAGGACAAGAACAAGATAGAGAACCTCCATTTTCTTTTGTATGTTTTTCTGGTATAAATCAGACCAAATGACCCAAGTACAGTGCTCAGCTTCCTATCAGCAAATTAAGTTGGATGAACTTATAAATCACACCAGAGAGGAATTTAGTCCAGCTAGTCTAATTGCCAAGAAATCTATGTTTGCTCGTACTGGCTTTTTCTTTGCAATATTGAGGCCGGCAACACAACTTCTTACTGCTTGAGCTGGTTGATCCAAGGTGGCTAGATGTGGAATGAGGCAAGGTGGCTTAGAAACCTAATACGAAAACATGTTTGTTAATGCAAAACCAATTAATGTGAACCATTATTTTGTGGAGTAAGTGTTTATTATAGCAGGTTGAATCTTAAACTTTCTTTACACAATTGCTTTGCTGCAAGTAATCAGAGTACCACAAAAACCTTAGTGGTTTCATTAAGAAGCAAGTTTATAGCCTCTCTGATTGTATTTTGTAGCTCATTGCTCGCAGATTAACAGTAATGTGGGTGATATTTGGTTGTTGTTACTGATGAATTTTTGCTTTGTTTTGCTTTGTTTTTAACCAAAAGCTACACAAGAAATAAACACTAATGGCCTAAAAATAGCATTTAATGTGTCTTCCATATATACAGTCATGGACAGATATAATATTTAATGTAAACTATTAATAGCAGCTTTTCTTGCATCCAGAGTTGATTCATGTGTTATTTTACTGGAAATTTCAGAAAAATATTTTATTTGAATAACTTATGTTTGTTTTAATTCTGTTTTCAAAACTAAACTTTTCATATTTGAATCTTTTTATTGCAAAAAGAAATAAAATAATCCTTTGGAGGAAAATTCAGAAAAGCAATTAAAGAAATTGGCACTGAAGAAATGATTACAGTGGTAGGTGAAGCATTTGAATTTTCAAGAGCTGGTGTTCTCATCTTGTGTCCTTACCAGAGGGGACTTTGATTTTGTAAGTGCCTAGCAAAAATAAAAATAAAATTAAAAACCAGTGTAGTAAAACATTGATAATGAAGAAAAAATAAGAAGATTATTTAGCTTGAAAGCAATTACAGATGAAGTGTGCTTCAATTATGCAATAGTGAAATTTTGATACACTTTGATATGCTATTTTAGATACATTTTGGAACAGTACAATTTGAGAAATGAAATTGTGTCTGTGCATACAAAATATAATTATACTTAGGGCCTGAGACATGGAATTCAGATGGTAATTTTTGGTGGTGGTGGTGGTGTTTTTTCCAGCTTTTGGGAGAGATGAAAAGAGACTCTATCTGGTTCTCTAGTGGGGGATTAAATCCATATGTGTGAATGATATTGATTTACAAATTTAGCCTGCAGTAAGTATTCTGGAAAAGTGTGCAGGTGATCTTGCTTATGTTTTCAGATGAAATTGAAGGGGTGAAATGCTAGTGCTGTGGTGCATGTGTCAAATTAGTTTTGATATTAAGTTTTGTGTTTCAATGAGCAGTTGACAGCCATGAACATGGGACTGTTCATTCATTAGAGAGAAAGCATAGCATCCTCCTCCTTCCAAAAATTGTTTTGTGTTCCTTACCCAAGTTCAATTTTACCCTGTACTTCACTCACTAACTATGACTACAGAATGCCAGCAAAAATTCTGTCTATCAGGACACAGTGTTTCACACCTGGACTTGCAAGATTTGCAATCTAGGCTGAATGGTATTTCTGTTGGAGTTATTTATTTATTTATGTATTTATCTATTTTTCCCCCAGATGATACTGAAACATGCCTTTCTAATACTTTTTGCTTGCTTGTAGGATGTAAATGAGTCTGTTAACATAGAATCATTGAAATCAAGGTTAAATATTACTGAAATTGAAAACAAAAATCCAGTGATCTTTACTGTCTGTCTGCAAAGATACTTTTTTAACGACTCCCTTTCTGTCCTGCACAAGTGCACTCATATACATTTGCCCAGGAAAACTGTAGTATTAACCAGAGGGCAATAGTGGCTTCAGTGTGGTAGATGGAAGGGGGGTGAGGGGGGTGGGAGGGGTGGAGGGGAAGAGATGAGAGAGAGAGAGAGGGAGAGAGAGAGAGAGATTAAAATGAAAACATCTAAAAATACATTTGCTTATGTTTTTTAACTCTACATACCTCAGCTGGTTAACACTTCAGAGAAAGTCCATAGAAAATATATCAGTGCTACTGGTTAGTATTTTGAAAAAAAAGTCCATCATATATACATCAAGCCTACTGGTTAACATTTTGGAGAACATTTGCTGCTTTTTAAATCTTCTGCCTAACATTTTCATTTTAGAAACAAACAGGAAAAATTGTTTCAGGACACTCCTGCTACAGCAGGGTTTATGAGACTGGCTTGGCTTTACCATGCTTCATATCAGGATGGACCCATGTGCCTGTACCTATGTCTCCCGCTTCCCCCCCCCCCCCCCCCCCCCCCTCCCCCCCAGTGCTAGGAAAATAGAAAACTCAAGAGGTAACACAAAGGAGAAGCAGAGCTGTTTGACATCAGGCAGGCTTTTAAGAGACCATGACAATTTTTTGTTGCCAAAGTAATTTGAGAGTTAAACCTTCAAAATTATATCCAGCTACTGCTGTCTCAGTATACTGTTGCTTTAGAAATATCCAGTGCACGTAGCATGGGGTTATTGTTTTTGGCCTGTTCTTGCTTAGGCTAGTGATGATATCTGCTCGTTGATCACAGTTTTCTACACAGAGGGGGAGATCATCTAAATGACATGTGAAATATCATGCCTACCTTTAAACAGCAGTTGCAAATGCTGTAATTACTTATTGCTCTGGAATATTCTTAAATTTAAATACGTAAGAAAATATATCTCATATCTCCAGTATTAGTTTGTATTTTAGAATCACTGGGCTTTTAACAGTGGAAATTTAATTCTTTCAGTCATTCGTGTTGGGTAAATGCTCCTCTCATCTGTGAGGTGAGGCCATAATCCATTTAATCAGCTGATGTTGGTTACCTGAACTGATACCACTTGGTACTTCTCTGGAGGTGCTAGGAGGATAACAGCCTTGTGCCAGGTCTTTGGCAAGACTATTTTCACTCAGAGAGGTATGTTAGCTCCTCCACTATCTCTTTCATTGTTTCTGCAACTGAAATAATGAGTGTCACAACAGTGATTGCTTGAGGGACCTTCAGGAACATTATTATTATAGTACTTTTGGGCTGATGTGGTGCTTGATGTTTCTTTGAAGTTATGTTTTTCATTTTTGTTTTGAGTGGAGGGAGTTAGAGAAATGATAATTTCTTAAATTATTGATAGCTGGAGGATGTCCTTCTGTTAAAGCACCTGGTCATGTGTGTATTACTCCCAGTTCTACTTTTGTTTAAGAGTTTAATGCCCTCTTATTTATTCTTCTTATTCTAAATGTTCTAAACAAATATATAAATATATCCTTATGGCTACATAGCGGCTCTCTGGCTGGCCATATATTAGATTTATTATTATTATTATTATTATTTAAAAAAGGTTATTTTAGCAAAGCGCGTTTCTATCAGTAAAAGAGGATACCTGTGCTCCTATATTCCTGTGTAAATAATTTCACGTTGTACTTTAGAAGCCATTCTTCCCAACCCCAGTGATTCATATCAAAAATTTGTCTTGATACAAAGATCCAGAAAGCAAATTTGGAGGATAACTCTTATTGACTTATGATAAACTAGGGTTTGACCATGGAATTGGCTCTTTTTATTTACTTATTTGTTGGAGTTAGTGTAATGAAAACCTGCACTTGTGGTTGAAGTGTTCTAGTGCATGACAAGGGGTACTTCCACTGCTGCAGGCTCAGCAGGTAAAGTGAGTCTTGACTAATAATGTGATTTACATCTTCACTTCTGAAAGCTTTCTCCCTTTCCTGAGATGGTGTCATCATTTTATAATCTCCTATTCAAGTCCTGTTTCTTACCAGTTATAATTTTTTCCTATGTTACATTGATCTCATGTATCAAACTTGTATATTGTCAGTATCTTTTTTTTTATAGCACTTGTCCCTTTGTTACCTTGATCTCATGTAACAAAGGTAATTTATACTCTTTCAGTATTTTGTTTCTAGGATTTGTGCCCTTTAACAAAAGTGAAATAACATTAAGACATTTAGGCTTGAAGAACTTAAAGGATGAAATGCTGTGATTTGTCTCATGACTTGATTATGTAAAAGATGGGATTAAGAGATAGATAAGTTAATATGCTCAGCAGGAGCCAGACATATCAGAGGGAGCTTTTGCCATTCTCTATGGTGTGATCAAATAAACAATGAGAAGAGAAGACAGGGGAAAGGGGGGGGGGGGGCACTAATTTAATTCAACATTTTTGTTTGGTGTTATTTTCTCCAGGTTGCTTCAGTTGCCTTGAGAAGACCTACCAGTCTAGAAGGTGAATAGATAACACCCAGATGAGCAGAATTTAGTACAGTTCCTGTCAGTTATCAAATTTCAAGTCCCTATAGAAAGGGATTTCCCTCTCTGCTGTGCCAGTAGCAGACAGAGAAAAGTTAGTTATGCCTGGAAAACCCCTTCTTGAAGATTAGGATTGTGTGACAGGAGGACAAATACATTGATGTTTTCCTCCAGGTCTATCAGTGTAAAATTATTGCTTGGGCAGTATAAGGGGAGAAAATTAAAGGGAGAAAAACCTTTGCAGGTGTATCTTGTAAGTGTTTGTAGCATTCACTAGAGCACTGAAAGAGTGTACGGAGGAGAAGGTAAACAAAATTTACTGCCTGACTTCACAAAAGGTTAAGCTAGTTATCTGAATTTACTTATGCTCTTCCTATGTATAAACTCTGTCCTATGTTGTAATTGTTTATAATGCCAGGTGGCTTTATCTATTAACTTTACAGTAAGACATTTGCTACGTGGATGTTACTTCTAAAGAGAAATCCCTTATCCTTTGGAATTACTCCTTATTAACCTTGGCCTAATTGTGGTCTTGAGCTGTCACTCATTTATTATTTATCTTCATACCCTTTAACCTGCTTCTCTATCCATTTTAACAAAACAAGGCCACCCTGGAGGCTTTGCCTTGTCTAAAATACATGCAGCTTTCCTAGCTGCAGATGGCTTTCTGTATTAATATCCAGCAACATCAACAATTTTAAGGAGAGCTTGGCTTCCTGCATTAAGTGGAAGCTTTGCTGAGCTCCTCAAGAATAAGCAAGCTCAAAGTTTGTTACAAACTACATTAAACCCCATTATCTTATCCTCTACTGTTTTACTGAGACTGATAAAAGTGATGGTGCTGGCTTATGGGTGCATTTTGATATATTTTTCTAAACACTTTTTTTATTTTATTTTTTTTTTTTAATTTAAAATTTCTTTTTAATCACATCAGTTTTCCAGTCTTCTTCAGAAGATGTGCCCATGAGCAACTACATTAGATCAAATAAGATTACGTCACCAGTATGTCACCTACCTTCCAATAACATGGAATTGTGAATACTTGTGCCAAGCACTGATGGGTCGCTCAGCTCACTATTACTACAGAGAATTTACTATGTCAGCTGTATGAAACCAGTGAGCTGAATTTTGAAACTGGCATGGAGTATGTTCCATTCACATTGTCGAGGTTAAACTACTGTTGTTAAAGGAAAAAGGAAAATGACCTTTGGAAATGGGCTTCAGGAAGGTTGGAATTTAAAATATTTCAGGAGTTTTATTAGCATGTTGTTCAGCTCTTAGTAGCATGGGAAGATGTACAAGTAACAGATGTATTTCTTGAAAACCTGTGTTTAGTTCTGTCACTGGAGTTTTGCAGGAGTTGAGACTTTACAATTTTTTGGAACACATTGCAAAGCGCTACAATTTGCCATGACCCAAGTGTACCTTGTACTTAGCTTTTTCAGAAGGCTTTTGTGCATTATATATATATATATATAATATATTTCATTACTTTATTTTTAATATTATGATGCATTTTGGGAATAGAGCATATCAGTTCCTGATATATCTTAAGTGTTGAACTACTTCAATGTCACTTCTACCAGTATTTTGTAAAAGAACTAGGAAATGCTGACTGGTATGTGGGTTTGTAATTGAAAAATACCATCTAAACCTTTTTTTTTTTTTTTTTTTTTTTTTTTTTTTTTTTTTTCTGTCAACCCATTCTGCTCCTCAAACTTCCCCTGAACATGAGCTAAATCCAAAATGAAATCCACTTTATGGGCAATTTAAGGGGCAAGAAATTATGGTATTTCTGTTTAAATTCAGAAAGACAGGACAGTCCCCTAATGACCTGCTTAGCCCTAGCTACAGAGTGGGCTAGCACAGCACACAGCGAGTCCCAGGGTGAGTCAACATGTAAACAATAGAGATGGCTGGGCCTGATGGGGCAATGAGGCAAATTCCTGAAAATTCACCCCCAACTGACAGGAACGCACCATGGAAGCAATTGCTTTGACCTGCTTCCTCAAAATCTGTGGAGTTTTAGAGTTTGAAGGGGTCTCTGCTATTTATGGGTTAGAAAATATCATTGAAATCTAATGGGGGTTGTCATGGGCATTTGCCACTGCTTTCCAGTTGAGGGCTGCTTGTAATAAAGGCTGGATTAAGGGGGGAGGGGGGGGCAAAAAAAGGGGGAGGGATGATGAGCAAGGTAGGACAAGAAATATGTAGAGGTGACTTGATCACTTCATGAACTCAAGGCTGCTTGTTACCCAACAGGGGAAAACAGGTTTTATTCCCTCATTTCTGGATGTGCTCCTTTTCCTTTGGGCTGCTACTGATGCTTCTTGGATCCTCAACAATGAGTCAACTTAGAGAGCAGATTTCTTTTTGTTTTTCCCTCTTTTTGTAGGCTAGTCTGTCTTACTTTCAGACATAGATCCAGACAGATCTCATTGATGGTGCAGTCAAGAGGGAATTTGAGGGAAAAGTCTGCTTAGGAGATATAGGGATAACATCTAGATGTTGGGTAAATTTTTTTGTGTTATGAAACAACACAGGTTTTGTCAACCAATCTTCAGAGGTGCCTGGGGAAAATTCTTTCTTCAGTAGCCCAAGGCTACTTGCTGAGCCAAGTGCAAAGCTGTCAGAGGAACAAGAGGTCTTCCCCATCCCAGGTAAGGGTCCTAATCACGGATCTATTGCTTAGTCTGGGGTGGAGTTGTCTCTCCAAATTCCTGTGCTGGAGATTCCTTTCCTGGTGCAAATTTCCTGTAGGGCAGTGTAGTCTCAGGTAACATCTCCATCTTCACAAATTAGCATTGAGGTTAAAAACAAATGAACAACAACAACAAAAACAAACAAACAAAAAAAAAACAACACTCTTGTTGGAGAACTCCTCCATAGGTTGCACCTGAGTGTTGTAACAGTATGAAAGGCTGTAGTAATATCGCTGCCTATCTGAGAACCCAGGCAAAAGGAAGGGGGTACTCTGCTAGGTTCTGTGTAGAAACAGTCCTGTCTCAAAGCCTGATTCTCCTATCCTGCACATATAAATGGCACAGTAGAAAAACTGTGACTGGAAGGAGAGAACCTTGCTCTGATCAATTAATCCTTGACCCGTTTGCTTCTTTAGGTGGTTCTTCAGGGACTGTCAAATAATGGATCCAATATTTGGATGCAATCAACACTGACATTATGAGTTAATAAAACTCATTATCCTCTGGCTGTGTACTCCCCATGGCAAGGGAAAGGATGTTATTATTTTTTTTTTTTTTCTGTGTGTGTTTGCTTTTTTTTTTTTTTTTTAATTAACTAACACTCTAAGTAGCCACAAGCCTCTAGCTAATGTTTTAAAAATGAAAAGAGAACTTAGAGCAAAGCTGTTTGTGTGGCAAAAAGCCTCAAAATTATGTTACTAGCCAAACAGCCGTGAAGTTCCTTAAGTTTTGAGAGTTTGCCTTTGAGAGCATAAGATTATTTTAATTTCACTTTTCCTGGTTTCCTAAGGTAGTGAAACAGAAACTATACGGAATGTCATTTACCTGAGTTGTTTTTGGTGAAATGTGTGCATAAACAGAGATTAGAAACTTGTAGCTTATGACCAGTAAGGAACAAAGTGGAGCAAGCAAAGAGCTCAAGAGTTACCCATTTGTACAAGATGGTTTATGTAAAATGGCAAAAGAAATCTCTGGTCCTACAGGATTTGAAAGCAGATGAAAGATTTCATCATCTGCTGCTGAAGTGGAAGCATGAGGGATCTGCCTGGCTCAGATCACGCCTGATCATTTTGTTGAAGAAGGTCACAATTCTGCTGATGTCTGGACTGTGCTAGCCACTTCTTGCAAACATTTATCTAAACTTCCACCACTGAAAGCTAAGCCAAAGGTAAGCTCCCGTCTTGAGTTGATTGTGTAAGTGCTTCTTGTAGATAGTCATTAGAGATACACCTTCCTGTCTTAGCTGGTTTATATACCTGTCTGGGGGTGGGAGGAATATCACTGTGAAGGTGCCTATTCTGGCTCTGCTGACCACGGGGGAGCCTGAGTGAGTGGGTCAGACCAGCAGCTTATCTGCTGGCTGCTGAAATGGTGAGGCGATTCCCACCCTTGTGTAGACGGGATCATTATGACAACTGATAAAACCTAAGGCTTTGATTAGGAGAGTTAAAACAGCATCTTTCTTTGCTGTCATAAAGCAAAATCTGCTGGTGAAGCTTCATGCAAATGAAGGTCCCTAGCAGATTTTATCCAGAAGATTGTATCCAAAAGATTTTATCCTTTTTGCATATACTAACTCCACCATACATTCAAACTGGCAGAGGACTACTCCTTTTAGTCATTATTTTAAACTTGTAGAAGGACATGAGTTAGACTGCATAAATTCTGCTTCCAAAGCAGTGTATCCAGCTGTGTATTTCAGCATTGTCTTCCACCCCCAAAGCCCAAAAAGCACTGGCTGGAGGGACAGCCACAGCAGCCTGCTTGTGGCTGTGTTCCCTCTCTGCATCTCTTTGCAACACCTGTAGAAGCAGATACACTATTGCAATGGTTATAGTATACTAATGCATATCATTATTGAGAAGCAAATGTCAGACTAACACAAGATGTCTTGATATCAATACATGTTATATATAAAAATAAATATATAAAATACAAAATACTGGAAGGATTAGGCATTCAAAAATGATTGGGACCACACAGTTTAAAAAAGTTACTGCCTCCTAAATCGAGGTGCTTTAAATTATTTAGGTTCTGCACTACGGCAATTTAGGAGCATGCAGACAGTCTAGCCCTGCATTTCAGCTGAGGGTATGGTAATTTGGACTCACATTGCCATCGTTTAACCTGCTCCAGGTAGATGGCTTGTGTTTCTGACCAAACCCTCTCTATGCCCTAAGGACTAGATAAGCATGACTTTGTAATTTCAGATATCTCATCTGCCCAGGACAGACTACTACTCAAAATTTGGTGACATCAATGGGCACCTTAATGAATTTGGGCCCAAAGATACTATCACGGAAACATGTCTTGTCAAAAGTCCAAAGCAGTGTGTTACTGACCTAGCAACTCTTTGCATTCTCTAGTTTCACTTAGAGCTACATGGTGCATCCTCACGAAAGGAAAAGCCAGACTTATTTTGGTGACTTCAGTTTGTCTGCATAGATTTAAATCAGAGTATTGCATCCACTGTAGTTTAAGTATCTCATGTTATTTATAGGCACAAAATCAGAGTTCTTTGAAAAAGAGCCTTCACAAACTTTGTATTTGTATTTTGTTCTGCTATCGGATCATCTGTCACTGTCTCTCTGCCTTTCCCCTCAGTGTTCCCGATCCATTCATTGATAAATACCTCATGGGCATCTCAGAACAGAGATCTATCCCTTGGCAAGTACAAACACTTTATTTACAGGGTCTGCTGATAGACCTGCATACTACATGAAGTGTTTAATATTTCTGTAATAGAAGAAGTCTTAGTAACAATACCTTACAGCCACAGGACTAATAAAACTTTAAGTACATTAAACCATTTGATACAATGCATTAGACTGAAACTGGCAATGAAGCTGAAATCCAATTGAGGTCAGTTCTTTTTATATGTTGTTTCTGTTTAAGGGCTTTAAGACACTGCCAATCAAATCTAATTGCTCTAAACAGTCTGCATTAAGTGTGATTACCCTGTTGAATTCCCACTGTTGTTAGGGTCTTTATTTTAGCAAAAAGTCTAAGCACTTATCAGATCTTCCTAACAAAACACTTTAGCCGCAGCCCAATACCTTAACCCTGCTGTGCTATTGTCTACTTTCAACTACATCCTGCGTCTAACTATGCCATCTTTGATGGATCTATGTAAATATGGGCTGAAAAGCCCCAGCGAAACCTTTTGTTAAGTAAATATGGAAATCTAAATAGGGACAACACAAATGAATTCATCATAAAGCTTGAGTATGGTCTGACTTCACACAACAGAATTATTTGCATGCCTTAAAAAAAAAAAAATATTTGTTATCAAAGTTATATAAATATCAGTGAGACAAATTTTTGGTTGCATTGGTTTATGCAAACCTAGCTTCCACGTGCCAGAAGTGATGGTCAAAAAGTAATATACAAGTACAAATTACAAATAACAAGAATGTATTTTAAATATAAAAGCATATGCGTTTGTGAAATAAATACTTATTTCACATTTTTCTAATGAACCAAAACATGCAAAATCATGGTATGGAATTTTGCATGCATGAGTACTAATATATTTCACAACGTCCAACTGATTTCTCATAGTACATTGTTGTCTGGTAAATGTTATCATTGCTGTTCACAGACTGGTGAAAATAAGACGGGCAAGCCTGAGCTTGTTAGCTTGGTTAAGATAAGCACAAGCAAAAATATAGAAGTTAAGTTCATCTACGACAGTGGTCTAATTTGAGGATCAAGATTTCTGCACTGTCTCCCATAATACTGTAAAAGCTGATCTATTTTAAATCCATTAATATGAATGCAAATATCCTGATAGGAAAAATTAGAAGTATGGTATAGATGCTTGTCTTTCTCTGCAGGCAGAACCAGTCTGGGAAGTTCCCTGCTTGTGTTGCCACTGAAATTCCTACTCTCATGGTGATTTTGTTTGCAGCATTGCTCACAGAACGTTGCATGTGCACAACTTTGTGGGCTGTCATCTGCAGTATACAAAGGGAATTGTATGAGGACAAGAGAGGTGAAAAAACGAGAATCAGGAAGTTCTCAAGAGCTTTTGCTACCAAATAAAAAGGTGGTATAACTATATTCATGGTTTTGTATAGATTGTGCCAATACTCTTCTTGTCCATTCCTTCTTTGCGGTCATCTTCTGCCTTTGGGGCCAATAGAGAAACTTAAAAGCCTCTAGTATGTCATCACAGTATATCAGACCTCTTAGATATAGATAACCATGTTATCTTGAACCACTGGTGTAACAAATGAATGGAGTACTCAGTGTTGTGTTAGCTTAGACCATTGGTGTAATGAATGAATCGTCAACTCAGTGTTGTCCTGGGTATTTGGTGGCTCCTACTGGATTCCATGGATATCAGCATCTAAACTGGATATTCACCAGGAAGCAACAAGTTCTCTCCAAGTTCTCAGCAAGTTCATTCAAACTTGCTTCACAACTTTAATCCCACCAAAGCCTTTAATGTTCAGTTACAAGCCTTCATTTCACTACCTATAAGCCATCTATCCATTTTATTTTTGAGAAAATGTATACAGGCACATTCCTAATATGCTTGATGAAAAACAGAGGGAATTTCACAGTAGAAATAATATTGCAGTCCTTCTTTATGCCCATTGCAAGAATTTTTGGATTCAGTGAAGAAACATGTACAAGATATTATGAGATACTTTATTATTATTATTATTATTTTATTTTTTTTTAATGTAGTATTTAAAAGGTACCCTGTTAGTATTCTCATGAATGTCGAAGTAGTAGACATATAGTGTTATCTTGGTCTCGGACTCAACAGTGAGTGGGCATAATCTGTTGTAAAGTGCTTTCTGTTAAGATAGTCTGTGGCTTCTTACAGTGAGTAGATTAACACTGTATGATAAATCAGTTCAGGAACCAGAGTTGGCCTAAAGACACTGTGAAAACACAGTATTTAAGAGTCTCTTGTCCTAGGGACCTTTCAGTGCAAATGCATGAGATAAATGCAGGAGGAGGAAAAGGAAGTACAGCGAGCAATGGGATAGCAGCATCCATTGTTGGTTACAGTGTCTTGAGGTGGGCAAGGCAGGGGGACAAAATTTAGAGAGAGAAGGTTAGAATGGACAGTCAGCCAGCAGAAAGAAGTGAAAATATGCACATGTGTAAATATGTCTCTGGATGTTCACTGACTCCTGCTTTGGCTGCTTTTGCAATTCCTTGTACTGCCTGAATCCTAGTTTTACCCTACATCATGTAATATAAGTAAGGGACATTTCCACTGCTTGTACAGTGTAAGAGTCCATAGATGTTCTTTCCTTTCTTCCTTCTTAACTGTCACCCTTCCCTCCCCCTCTAATAGTTCATCCTTTGACTTTTTTGTATTTTCCCCTTGAGAAGTATCTATTTTCTTGGAATTTGTCTCTAGCCTACATTCAGAAAGCTGTGCCTTCTTATGCAGGTAGCACTTTGTACTGTGATAACTTTATTACTTATATATGTGAAGTCTTTCTTATGTACTGCCCGATGGATGTTTAGCTGTTCAGGGAATCCTTAGAATGAAAACTGCATCATGTGATAGATTAAAAAAGCAAATTTTCTCATAAGAATGAGTAATATGTGAGCAGAGGTTTATGATCTCTTGTGAGTTGAAACAATAATGTCTAATTCTAGAAATTATGTACATTTACTTGCTATTTGTGAAGACACATCTTTTTGTGAGGAACGCATCTCAAAGGTTTCACTACTTTAAATTATACAATGGACAATAACTTTCCATGCTCTCAGGCAGTCCTTGTTGAATGAAGAAGTTTTAAAGTACCTGTTACCTATGAGTTACAGGTATTTATGTATGAATGATCAACTCCTTTCCTCACTCTCCATTGTAACTTCATTAAAATATCCTCCACACAAATAACTCCTGAAAAAATAAAGACCGACATCAAATTACACCAACTCAGGTGCAGAAGTTGCCCACAGAAGTAATACTGTCTTACTGTAATACTGGAATGTAAATAGTCTCATTAACTTTAGAAAGGCTGATTATTAGCTAAAGGTCTAATCCTAGTCCTGCAGTCCAGCCTTCTTTTTGAACTCCTATGCCTGTTTTTTGCTACTGTTTTCCAAAAAGCCAAGAAATCTTATAGACTCCAAGGGCAAACAACCCCTTAGTCAAACGTGGATTTTATCCATCCATATCTGTCTGAAAAGGCTGCGTGCAGCTCAGCATATTTCCAAAATCTTACAGGATGGAGCATCAATTTACAAGGGCAGAACACGGAGGAGTGTGCATGTTCCCTTTTCCCTGGTACATGGTACAACTTGGCCAAGTAGTCTCAATATAGATTAGATTGAGTGGTTTGACCATCCAGTACTTAGCATACCACCACTGATTGTAAGAAATTTGACTTTTATCTGTTTGACTTGCTATGACCCTATGTAATGTAAAGCTATAAGGCTGTTCGTACAACCACACTGCTAATGGCAGTGTTCCTTGAACAGGTCTTTCTTATGAAGGATTAACAAAGTCCTTTAGCAGAGATTAAACTGGTTTACAAAACTAATTTTGAGTTGACGTGTATGATACTTCAATGTATTTTCTTTAAAAACACATATTTTCTTATCTTACACATGAAAACTTTCTGCAAGTTTAATTGAAATAGTGGGTAGGCCCTTTTTGTTTTTTATTCAGTTTAATTTAAAACAGTAGTTCTTTCCTCCCTTTCCCTTCTATGATTTTTAACATGTATTAGAGGTCATGACATTTAACCAAAACTTATTTTATTTCTTAAATTTCATCTGAAAACTCACAGTTACTAAGAACAATGAATACCAAGGGGTGACTCACTTGTTGGGTGTTAAATCTCAGTAAAAATAAATAAATAAATAGAATCAGCCTTCTGGCTGAAAATACATGAATGTTCATGTTGTAGTCATGCTGAAAATGCTAAATGACCCTTCAGTCTTTGCTGCGAAACACTATCTATTCAATTAATGGGCCATAAAATGATTTAGATAAAAGACAAGCCTGAAATGTCTGTAGAAATCCAAGAGAGGAAAGCTAATACCATCTAATTTCTCAAACTTCAAGGATATAAAAGGTTTAGGAAATGTAAAACACCACTTGCACAGGATTCTGCATAACACTTTAGGAAACCAGAAACTACAAACTGAAAGGGAAGGAGAAGTACAATATCCTATATGCGGTAAAACACATTACTGTATGAGTGTGTGTGCTTTAATTTTCCAGCAGCACTACATTTAAAACTCTTTTCAGCTAGGATGACTGAAGAACAAAAAGGTCAAGTGATCTGACCGCAGATGTCGGTCAATGGCTTTGTGCAATTGGAATTAGCACTTTTCTGGCTCCCACAAACCACTACACCAGGATCTCTCATAAAAACATATATATATATTTTTTTTTAAATTTATTTTTCAATCTGTGAAATGACTTATCAGACACCATGCTTATTATGTCATGATAAAACAGTAATTTGTATCTTTATTCATATATATGTAGAAAAGGAAAAAAATGGCAAGGAATTGGTTTTCATTGATTTAGGCAGTTTTGAAGATTTCATCCTATAGTTGCTAAAGTTGCAATATTATTCCAGTAGTGCATCCAACTATTTGAGCCTTTATATATATATTTTCCTGCACAAACATTGTTGTCTTGAAAGGTCTTATAGTATGATAGTCCTTCTACTATCAGTAAGACACTTTGCTTTCAGTTATGCACCTGTATGGAGATTTTGGCTATAGCTTTCCTGTGTCAGGTGCAAAGACACTGACATTTAATCTTTATTAGGTCCCCCAAGTGGATGCTGCACAGGCTTAAAGAGTGGGTAGTTACGATGTACAGCAGAGGGAGTCATAGTAACTCCCTATTGCCAAACATTTCATGGCAATAAAGCTACTGCCAACACCCTACGGGTTTTATGATGTTTACCTTGGCTGACTCAAAATCATAGAATCATTTGAGGAAAACTAATGATTTCCCAGTTCTAATTGTACAGATAGGAAAATGTAGATGCTTCCAACCAGAAAAATAACAATTAGCAGTGGTAAGAAGCCATTTGTACTGCACCTAAAAATATGATCCTTGACTATCTATCACAGCCATGAAAATAGTGTCCCACTGAGTCACACGTAATTGTGTCCATATCTCACAATAAATACAGAGCCATAACACAGTCTCAAAATAGTTGTAAAGATGGTGGAGTTTGGGTAAACTTAAATTCTGTCATGACTGCAGTAAATTTAATAGGGGTTTATTGCATTAGGAGATAAAACCCAGTGAAGTAGATTTCCCTGCCCACTAGGCAAGTGCAGTACCTCTGCTTGGTCAGGTGCTGCCTTTCCTTCTGCTGAAGCAAGGGCTGGGGACTTTCCCCTCTATTCACGCAACAGTTCACATGCAAACTGCAGCAATGTAAAATCTCTGAGGCCTTTTCCTCTCTCAGACGCAAGTACAATTGAACAAGAAATTCAGAGCTCACTAGGAGAAGTGAAAGGACTGATAGGTAGACAGGTATTATTATGGACAGATTACTGTCTCTGTTTAGTGATCGCATTTTTTTTTTCTTGCCAACAGACTGAAACTTTTTATATGACTGTGTAACAGCATGGATCTATGACACCACATGTCTTGGTACATGGGAAATATTGAAAGGTGTGTAGGCTGTTGTAGGCTTGTCTACCAGAACAACTGTCGGACTGTTCAACCTTCAAAAGTTATTACCAGCACATCACACTGCTGTGGTGATGATGGCAGGACCATTTCCAGGAGATGTCTCCTCTCAGGCAGTCTATTCCAAATATGTTGTCAGGAGAAGGCTATCAAGTTACTACTGAAAATTTAAAGGCATTCCTTTGAGAACTGGAAGGACAAGGGGAAAAATGATGATGGTATGTCCTTTTTTTGATGACAGTTTGAATTCTGTAGCATTATACCATGGCAAATGCTATGGCCAAGGAAATGTTTGCTGGCACTAATGCTCTTTTAAGTTCTGATGAGCAGCCTTATTGCTTGTGCTGTTACCTTGTGGGAGCTCGTGGGTCAGGAGGGCTGGAATTATTCAGACCCTGTATGTTTGCTGAGGTGTTGTGTCAGCCAGTGACATGCTAGGCAGTTCTCCTATGTGTAAACCTAGTGGTCAGGCTGATGGGATGCAGGTAAGTTCTTGGTTTTACAGTAATTTTTTAAAAAAACAAGGAGCTATTCACAAAAGCATCTAGGTCAAATTAAATATGTTTGTATTCAAGTCCTCCTTCATTTTAATTATTTGTCTTCACTCACTGTGCAGTTGTTGTATGCGTTGTTTTGCAGAGGTGAATTTCTGTAGTGTGTCAGCTGATCCATATTTTCCCTTGCCTATATTAGCCAGCAGAGGTTTTGTGCTTGATTATTTAACATTTGCAAAACTCGTCTCAGCTCTTTGAAGCACAAAAACTGGCAATTACTTCAAGCCATGGCTGCTATGGTCTACAGTGTTTCTGAAGTGTGTGCTACTTTTTTTTTTTTTTTTTTTTTTTTTTTTTTTACTATTCAGGACAACTGATGAAGATCATATGAAACTTTATTTTGGAGATGCTAGCCATGATGCTTTGGTGCTTTGCTTATAATTAGTCAGCAAGCAACATTTCTGCAGGAAATGTCAAATTGTGCAAGATTTGACTTTTTGATATGAAAAAAAAATAGGCTGAAAACAGCAGATTATTTGGAGTATGCTGTTTATCTGCACTGCACTGCTATGATCTTCTTGATAAGTATTATCCGCTTGAATGTTAGATGGAAACTGGCACAGTCTGCCAAGAAACGTACCCCAGATTTGGCAGTAGTTCTCTGAACATGAGGTGCTTCTCGAAGGAACACTTGGGTTCAGGGTGCCTGCACCTGTCCATGCCACTGGGCCATGTTTCTGACCCCCTAGTTCCACCCCCCTTGGATCTCATCTTACTGGAAAGCACTGAGAATGCAAATTACTTTACAGTGCAGACAGTGACACCTCTAGAAATGCACCCACAGTGTGCATTAGACTGTAAGACCAATAGGACACACTGGTTGGAACAGGAGGATAGAAAGACCAGCAGGCAGGAAGCAGAGATGGGGAAGATGCAAGGAATGCTGTGCTGTCCACATGTACATGGCCACCACATTTCACACACACAGGTTTGCAATGCCAGAGCAGCAGTATGAGAGCTGAAATCTACACAGACAGCTCTTTTACCTTCTCTGAACTTCTAAAAAAAAAAATGAAGTAATTTTATTTTCTTGTTCCTGCCTTTCTTCAAGTGCATTTGCACGTATACTTTAAATTAACCCATGCTCTCTGAGGATAAATACTTTAGACCTTCAGGTGGAGGCTTCAGCCTGGAGGCTGTCTTGATGGGTGCTGGGCTCTGATGGGCAAGCTTGTAAGCTTAGCAGTAAAATTCAAAATAGCTATATAACAGAGTGGAAGCGTCATGTTATATTGGTATAAACCGACAATTTCTTTCCTTTATTTCATAACATGAATTTCTGTCGTTAGCATGACCTTTCTGTCTTTTAGGTGACATAATATTGCCCTCTCCTGGTCAAATGTGGAAATTACCTTTTTTTGTTATAAGTCTAGAGCGCCCTCAACTCTTGTTCATGCGAGCCAATGGGATAGCTCAGATGAAAGCAACTGCAAAACACAAGACAAACAAACTTGGCATAATATGCAGCTGTGCTGACTGCAGAGTGCAGGAAGCACCAGCTTCACCTCTGTACCCGTGCGTCTCAGCACTGCAGGGATGCACCAGTGCAAGTAATTTCTTTTTAAGCGACCTTCTAGACAAAAACATGTGCAACGAGTCATGTTTTGCAGTGCTCAGAGGTCTGAGGAATCTCAACATGTACAGACATGTGCCATGAAGCCAGTCCTTTGGTGATTTACCTGCCCTCCTACCACTGCCGTGTTAACCAAACCTCATATGCTTTTGTTTTCTGCTTATATCCTTCAACGCTTAGAAAGTCGTTTTTCCTGTAACTGCTGGGATGAGTGTTCAGGCAAATAATAGTGTTGCATACACACAGATTTCTTGACCTGTGGCTGTTCTCTGCTACTGAGTAGTAGAGTAATACTGGCTTATTTTACCCATTCACCAAAATCCTTGGGTGAAGTAAAAAAATCTCATACACTTATCTGTAAAGAAAAAAAACACACACACACACAAAACAAAACAAAACAAAACTCAGGTAAAAACCTCAGGTTTGGGAAAACACAGTAAGTTAGAGTAGCCTTATTAATGATTTTTGTTTGCCTGAAAGGGTTTTTTAACAGAAAATGAATATGAAACCATTTCTTGAAGCAGCCTGTTGACATTGCATATGAATTTTTCAGAAGCAAAGTCGGCGGTCTAAATGCTACTTAGAAAAGGATAATAAGTACCATGAAAAACATAGAGCTAGTAATAATTTCAAAAGAGAACTTGCAGTTTACTCAAAAATAGGTGTCTTATACATAGATTTTTATACCTAACCAGTGGATGGAGGCCTCTGGGTCACTCCATGATGTAGCAGCATGGCCGTTGTCCCCCTTGGTGAACTGCTCTGCCGTACCTCTATGCAAACTCACCCAGAGGAAGGAGCCTGGCAGGCTGCCCAAAGGACAGAGCTGTGGGGCCTTTGGGGATGTATCCTGAAAAGAGCCTTATCATAGAATCACAGAATGGCTTGGGTTGGAAGGGACTTTAAAGATCATCTAGTCCCAAAGGGAGCTGCTGTGCACCAGTCATGTGTAGGGTCTCCATGTCAGTATGGAAATAGATTGGGAGATTTGTCTCTGGAGTCAGAAAAATAAGGGAGAAAAAGAAGAGATCTGGAGTTATTTTTGTTGTTGTTGTTGTTTCATCCCTTGTAAATTTCCTCATCTTTTTTTTTTTTTTCTCCCAGATAGCTCCAGTTTTTTGCAGCCTTTTAAATGCAGTCAGTATCTGGAGCCAAATATATATTGCATTTGTTCAGGAGTTGGAGCCAAACAGGCACTGCATCTATTCAGGAGCTGGGCTCCGTCATGCAGGCAGGACATTTTTCCAAATGGCTTTCAAATCCTTTGGGACTCAGAACTACTTGTTCAAAGCCACTCAACTTGTTAAATATAGTTTGACCTTTATTTATGGCACTGGCAGAAAATGTAATGCTCTCATCATTAGAGTTGAGTATATCATTCAAATGCGAGATTGCAAAGTTATTTGGTGACTTTAATCACGGTGTTGGCATGGAAATCTCTACAAGTACTCAACTGTATGTAAGTCATTGGTTTTGCTTATATTTATTCATATGAATTCCTGACCTTCGAGCTGTCAGCATGCAGAATTCCCACTGGTGTTCCTAGGCTTTCTGAGCCAGTGAAGTCCTGCAGAACCAAATTTCAAAGGCCTCTGCCTGGAAAGATGTTTGCACTGAACCTGGTAGCTGAGAGACTCTATGCGAACACAGATGTCCCACCACATTTGTGTGTACAGGTTAAAGAGATGTCTACTAGTTGCAGTGACTTGATGAGAAAGATGAAGTTTCTCCTCTTTACTATGCGCCTAGGGAGGAAAAACCCTTGGCACCAGCACATGCTGGGCACCACCCAGCTGGAAAGCAGCTTTGCAGAAAAGGACCTGGCAGTCCTGAGAGACACCAAGTTGAACAAGAGCCAACAGTGTCCTTGCTGCAAAAAATGCTAATGGCATCCTGGGCTGCACTAGACAAAGTGTTAGCCCAAGGGAGGTGATCTTTCCCCTCTACTCTGCAGTGGTGAGGCCACACGTGGAGAACTGGGACCAGTTCTAGGCTTCCATCATGAGATAAACATGGAGCAACTAGAGAGAGTCCAACAAGGGACTATGATGATAAGGCAGGGACTGGAGTACCCCTCCTATGAGGAAAGGCCGATAAAGGTGGCACTGTTCAGCCTGGAGATGAGGAGACTCAGGGGGATCTCATCAAGGTCTATAAATACCTGAAGGGAAGGTGCAAATAGGACAGGACAAGTGGCAATGACCACAAGGTGGAACACAAGAGGTTCCCTCTGAACATCAGGAAGCACTTTACTGTGTGGGTGACTCAGCACTGGAATAGGTTGCCCAAATAATGTAAAATGTTTTATTATTTGCAGGACCTGTTCCACTAAACTCTCAAAAATTGAGAGTTTCAGAGTAACTTTTGATGACTGCAGCATTCATTAATCACAGATGGTCGGTCTACTTTTCACACAGGTGACATGGGATCACTGCATGTTTATGTAAATTATTTCATTTATTTATTTATTTATTTTCCCTTGAAGATTAAGAGTCTAATTCTCCCTCTCCCCAGAACCAGCTGAAGATTTTTTTCACTTCCAGCTGATCAGTGAGGTGTGACCCCAGAGACAACTTTGGTATATGCCTTAAACGGAAACCTGGGTTAACTCACCAGAATGGATAGCAGATCCAGGTAAGATAGCAAATCTACAGGAAAATGTTCATATTCTTCAAACACCAGATTAACTTGTAGCTATTACAGTTTAAAGTAACTACTCAAAAATCTTCCTTGGTGAAATATCTCCAGCATGTCTTCAGAATAAAAGTTTTTTTTTTCCTTTTTTTTTTTTTTTTTAATCAGATATATAAACTTCTAAGTAGTTTCTCCAGTAATAGTTTTTATTTGATATTGCTGCTATTATGACATCTTCCCTGTAAATTCAGTCTTCTGAGATCATGTGAGGTGTACATGGCAAACATAGCTATTCCAGGTAACAGAGCAGCAATATGCTGTCCAAGTGTGTTGCTGAAAGCACTGTTACCACTGTGTCATCAGGCTGTTAAGCAGCTCTCACCCACATATTTCAGAACAGCAAAGACTTCTGGACCAGATGCCCAGCACTGGATCTAATAAATGGCAAAATATAGTAACAGATAGAAATGTGTCTGGTACTCCTTCTTGAATGGTGTTTGTATTAGTGAAAATGCCAGGGTTTGTACGCCTTTCAAGAACAGTCAAGGGACTGCAAACAACTGCCCCGCTAAGAGCAGCTGCTGATTTTGTCAACATGTCTTTTCATGTCTTTATTTTCTTAGTGTAGTACAGATGGTTCAAGTATTTAGCTGCAGGTACAGCTGCAGCTGGAGTGGGGAGGGTATATCTAATGTAATGCAATCACTTTCCAATCTATTTAAAGAGGGTTATCATTGTTTCTTACCAGTCAGCAGGAAGAGGGGAAGAAAGGGCACCAGCACTTTCTGAAATAGAGCAGAAAATTGGGGTCGTTCTCTTCTTACTATTCTGTCCTGCTCAACAGTGCACACTCAAACAAGCAGAAGTGTTCATATATCTGGAACCTACTCAGGTAAGAGTTAAGGAAAATGAAATAATAGCACAGTAATGTAATATGTTGATAGGAAAGAGCTGTCAAAGTAATTAAGAATAGAAGCTATAACAGTAAAAAGGCATCTCAGATCTTTTCCTTTTCTTTCCTTCTGAAAAATATTTGAACTCAAAAAATTGTCAGATTATCTCCAATGTAAACTATTATATATAAATATAAATAATGTATAATTATTTTCAAAATAAAAATCATTTGCTTCATTTGCATATTTACAGCATTTCAGATTTTTGGATGGTGAAAGATGACAAAAAGCTTCAGTTGGCACTTAAATTTTTGACGTTGAAGCTACTCACAAGTAAGATCCAAATTAAAAGAAAATCAGCTTGTTAAGAAAAATATATGGGCATTTTTTTTAAAAAAACTGAAGCAATTGTTTAAATTTTGGCTTTGGCAAGGGAAACCATAAAGCCTCTGTCTGCTCGGTTTTCCTGCAATGCAGTACGTTTGTGTAAGGGACTCTCAGAACAAATGGCCAGAGACTAGCCAACGAGAGAGACACCACGGAGGAGAAAGCTCTGTAGGCACCATGGAACAGCACTGCTGGCAGCTCAGCTTTCGGTCTTACCCTGGGGCTGGCAGGAGCCACCAGAACAAAACAGAAGATACTGTAGTACAACTTGTCCAGCTGGGCACAACTGCTGTCAGTATGGGCCTGTGATCACCTCAATCTTGGCAAGGTTAGCAAGGGGAGGGTCTTGCCTCACCTAGTTCTTCTCTCCCCTTGAAAGTCAGGTGGGGCATCTAGGTCCTACAATCAGAAGGAAGTATCTCCACAGGATGTTATCATCCTATCTTAATTTGACTGCCTGTAGTAAGCCAAATTGTCTTCCCGAAGTGGAGGTCTTTCCACTGGCTGACAAAGAATTTCAAGCACACCAGCTCAGGCTGCATCCCTAACTTACAGATGGATTAAATTAGGTGAGTTAGATCCTATCCATGCTGTCCAGCAAACCCAGGGTATGACTGTGGTGTGCAGAGCTATTTTCACAGTGATTGTAAAGCCTGGGGAATGTATGGGCAGAAGTTTGATTAATGTTTGTGCCAGGTCCCTGACTACAGTCCAGCAGACAGCTAACTGCACTTTAAGTTCCTTCCTCATTAATATTTACAGAAGTAGGAAGTGTTGCTATAATGCTATTTTTTTTTTTTTTAATGTTGATTTAAATGATTCATAGCATTTACTAAGACGCTGTTTTGCCATTGCAGTTATTGACCAGCATTATGTCTGCCACACTACCACTGCCCTTTAACAGATCACAGAGTTTTTTTTTATTTTTAATGAAAACAAGCTTTAAAAATATTATTGGAGAACATTTCATTTTCCTTAACGCAGTCAGCTGAAAATACCCAGACTCTCCAGATGCGCTCATTTCTGATTTCTCCCTTATCCCCTCTTCCCTTCGCTGGGTTAGGTTAAGACTTCAGGCTAGTGCTTGTGCTGTGCGGGGTGGCCGGGGCTGTCAGCCCCCCTGTGTGACGTGACGAGAGGTCTCGCAGCGATGAGATGTCAAATGACAGTTGACAGAGAGACATTTCATTTGAAACCCTTTCCAAGAGGCTTTTGTGCATCCAATACACAATGGAAAGCAGGCTACAGAGAGCAAAATGTACAGTGTCCCCATGTTCCCTAGCTTTTCCTTTTACACATTTTTTCTCTCCAGTCAGAATCACTGTAAGAAGAACTGGATAATACATGTATATATGTTCCTGCTCTCTGCTTCCCTGGTAATGATGCAGTCTAGAGGCTATAATTAAGAACATGCACTACCTCCTTACCTCCTCAGAGACCATAAGAGAGCCTCATTATCAGTTTTTCCACCTGACAAATTAACAACTCACCTTTTTACCTGTCAGTCATGAGGCAGACCAGATCCTGCTTCACTCCAACCAGCCTGTGATCACGCTGAGATTCACTTGTTGAACCACATCAAAAATGCAGAATTCCTTGAATTACTGCATACATGGGACAAGATCCCAGGTGCTCCAAGTCAGTGTAACTCCAAGGGTTGCAGTAGAGATTTAGGACAAGGTCTTTGATGTCCTTGCAGCAGAGAGATTTTCTTTGCCTGTGCAGATTCTTCACATGGCAGCTTGGAGGGCCTCTCTTCAGCCCTCACTGTCATGACTTGGTACTCCTGCGAGGCAGATGGCTTCCAGATGGCTGAGGTATCTGTCTCATCATCCAGCCTGAGCAGCCAGGAAACTTATGTGAGAACAGCAACTGCTACCAAGGGAGGCCAGTACAGGACTGCTGTGTGGAGGATGAGCTCTGGCATCCAGAACTTACTCACAGGAATTGTAGTGACTGACCTTGAAAATACAGTTTAAATGGACACAAGATATACCTGTATCCACAGGTGTAGTTGCTGAGATGCAACATCACACAATCAGGGGCGTTCCACTTCTGACCCTGGGTGCTCTAGTATGAAACCAGTCCTTGTGTCTCTGCACCATTCCCATATCATGAGCTAACAGGCTCCTGGCTTAGACTTGTCTGCTGAGGTGGGACAGGCCCTTTTCCTGGTGGGTGTTGGGTGGTGCAGGGAGGCTCTTGGCTCACCCCTTCTCCTGGGTCTCCAGGGGAAGGCTGGGAGCCAGTCCTGGGTGGTCCCCAGCCATGCTGGGCAGGATGCTCAGGGATGCCAGTCATCTGAAAAAGGCATGAAGTCTGGTGGCTAATGTGGCACCACCTTGTTCAGAATATGTACAGGGAGCATGTTTCAGTCTGCTTTCTACCTATGCACTGACTTACAGAGAGAGCTGACCAGGACTACCGCTGGTTCTGTTCATGTAGTTTTTGCTTTATTACATGGAGGTGGACACAGCATCCAGCTTAACTGGCACAGCAGGACTTGTGTGAACACTTTATTTTCTAGTTAAAAACACTTAGTCCTCATAGGACTGGATGTTGGTAAATGTAGAGAACCCAAACTAGCTCCAAGTAGGGCACTAGAGAGCAGAATCTGACCCCATTTGCTTTCTCTGCCTTTTGCCTTTTAGTTACGTAGTACAATGCAGTTTCAAAGATGACTGCAATGTTGTGATGATGCATTTGATTCAAATATAATACATTGCATTGCTACCATTTGATTTATAATAACAAAGCTGTGGCAGATTCCTTTCTTTTACAGCATTACTTGAAGAAATCCATGTATACCTCTGTTGGTATACTGCTGCTCAGTTTGATTCATTCCTTCCAGCCATAATTTCCAGAGCAGCAGTGCTTGCTGTAACTGTCCCTGAGCAGAACAGGAAATCAGGACAGGCAAAGGTTACCAAATAATGTCTTCTTAACACTACCACTGTCACTCTTGATTTAGTGGACCATTGCAGACCATTGTATCACAGTGTAAATCACCTCACCTGGAACATGTTTTTTTTTTTCCTGCAGACTATCTCAAGGTGGAGTTTATATAGTCATTCTTGTGATATTTATTCCAGAGATGTCTATTTTCACTGAGTCAGCTTTGGAAAAAAATCAGAGGCACTCTATTGTCCAATGATAAGAACAAGTATTTGTGTACTTTTTGCTTTTGTATAAACAATGTCTATGACTACATCCATTTACATGTGGAATCTTTAATTGTCTCATGAAACATTTATACAAGAGTTACAAAGACTAAAACAGTAAAAATTCAACAGCTCTTGTAATTAAAGGCTGTGTAACTTCTTTTGGGTAAATATAGGCTTCATTTCCCACATCTTCTTTGCTATTCGTCTTGGATCAGCTTGGTTAGGACTATGATCAATCAAGTAGTCATTGTTATTCTCATCCAGAGCCTGAGAAATAATAAACTGGTTGGCATTTCTGAATAGAAAGGCATAACATATCATAGCAGGCTTTAACAATCCTTGAATAATTAAGAATGATTTGGCTTGTTTGCCTATTGTTTTGAAGAACTGCTATGAAACTGTGCTATTGTTGCTGCTAATTTTGAAGTAGATTGTTATCCAGCAGCTCTTTAATGGCAGTACCTCCAAGGCTGTGTTGGAAATTGCTTGATTCAGTTTGGACAAGCTGACTGCTAAAATCACAGCTGTACCCTGAGCTGTCTGTTAAAGCCTTCCCTCAGTGAGTTTAGCTCCCTGCAATTGGTTTCTTTCCCAAAAAGTTTTTCCCTCTGCTTCACATCCAGGCTCACAGCATGTGCCATGCACATAGGGAGGAGATGGTTGTTCTTAGGTGCCTGCCCTGCCCTGTCCTCAGGAGCCTGGGGACATGCAAAGGGCAGTTTGTCCCTGAATAACCTGTGCTGGCTATTTACTGCAGCAGCGAGAGAGGCAGCCCCATGTCTAACTGGCAGAAACAAGAGTCTCCAGCAGAGTCCCTTGCTGTGCTGAAGTATTGGCTTATTGGAGACAGATTCCTGCAGTCCTGAAATATCTTTTTTGCTAATATCCTCCCTCAGCTCCCCAGGAGCAGCCAGGTTTATGGATACCCAAACCGATAGATGTCTGATGTACATGTTTTTTAATAACCGAATCATAAAATATTCACTAACCCCCGGGACTGCAGCACCCGGTCTGTAGCTATTACCTAGCATAATTCTCAGAGCAGCTGTCTCTTGCAGCCCAAGGGCTTAATTTAGAGTCCGTAGAGGTGAGCAGGGACTTTCTGTTGACCCTGGTGGGGCAGGATCTGGCCTGAAGGCACAGATCCTTCATTGTTTTATTCCTACATGTGATCATTAAGGATTCTGCTCTGTTTCCACTGCAACCTGCTGGCTTCCTCAAATGTGAAAAAATATATCCAGAATCCTTCTTATATATTACTTCAGAAGGAATTTGGATATTATTTTTCCTCTGAGGACTAGGTTAGATAGGCATGCATAGAATACCTGTTTTGGATCTTGATAACATTATATTTCAGATCTCTCTGAGCATCCCAATGCAGCATCACATCGCGCAGTGTGGACCTGTGAACAATAGGGGTGTAACAGATCCATTGTCATGCCACATTTCAGCTTGCTTTGTCCATTACTGTTAGACAACCCAGTGTTATGTGGCTGATGAAGCATTCCAGAGCACCTCAAAGGGCTGTCATATAATCTGGAACAAACACCAGGACTAACTCTGCTCAGAGGGCTGAGGAACAACTCACTGGTACAAGAGTGGTAGTTTCCTATATTAGCAATGAATTAAAAATACAGAACAATCACTTTCTTATAATGGAGGCTTACGTTATCTGACAACAGAGAGAAAGAGATAAAGTTTATGATTCTCACATAACAAGTGGTAGCACATGAGGAAACAGTCTCAGGTTAAACCAGGGATGTTTATATTGGATGCTAGGAAGAATTTCTCCATGGAGAAGGTGATTAAGCATTGGAAGAGGCTGCCAAGGAACATGATGGAGTCACCATCCCTGAAAGTATTCAAGAAACATATGGACATGACAGTAAGGGACATGGTTTAGTGATGGGACTTAGTATGTGAGGTTGATGGTTGTACCTGATGATCTCGAAGGTCTTTTCTAATCTTGATGATTCTATGATTCTAAGTTGGGTTAATTACAGAAAACTCCCCACATCCCCAGCAAATGTATCTCAGATCCCCTGGGCACAGGTTTTGCTAGAGAGAGCCACTCTGACTGAATGTCTGCAGGTGTGGCACAAGTCTACATGGGGAAAAAAAAACAAACTAAGCCAAAACAAAAAAGCTAAAGGAACAACTGGCAGAGCAGGGACAGGAAACAGTAAGGTATGAGGTCCCATGAATGCATCATATAAATTCCATCTCTTAAATGTTATTCACATATAGATAGAAGGGCACAGTTCAAACCTGATCAGGCAAACCTGTCTTAGATACATAGGTGGTTCAGCTCTACCTATGCAGATGCTGGCTTTGGATTTAGTATCAGGACATGCAGTTACAGAGAAAATTCCCAGTCTGAAACTTGCCAGTTATACCTGTCTTTGTTATTTTCAGCTGTGAATTCTTTTTCTGTTTGGTTGCTCCTAGCCTTTAGAGCAGGTTCAAGGTAATGCAGTCTACTGGCTTATCTGTGTCCTTGATTTCTGCAGCTCAAGTGAATGCCTTCTGGAAGGCATCCTTCCTGAGGATACCACTCAGTGAATCTGTCCTGTGAGCTATTGTAGTGTACCTGCAGCCAAGCACAAAGAGGATCTGCAGCTACTAAACATTCCCTAGCCACCGGAGGAATAGCTGATCTCAAAAACTGTTCCTGGAAATGAGAACAGCTCATAGCACCAGCTCCATTGCTCTTCTAGCAACATCTCTGTGGCAGTGGCAAAATGCATTGCCCATTAAACAAAGTATGACTAATACCCTTAATGGCTACATTACAGCAGTCCTTTTTAACTCTTTTTCATTTGGCTCTTGAGGGGGAGGTTGTAGGATTAAACATCATAGCAAGCACCAAGGGCATGGGGTTAAATTTCAAAATGGTGTGTGTCAGAACTGCTAAGCAGAGCATGCTAAAGAGGCTACAGAGAACACATCCTGCTCTGCATTCCTGAATATTACCCTGTATATTACTATAGTTTCTTTGTTTACTCAGTATTTGGGTTATTGATAGTCGAAGGGCCAGGTTTACATCTTAATTGCTACAGCTTGTTGATACAGCTTCTACAAACTCCAGCCAACTTCGTACCACCTGACAGTCAAACAGTGAGGAATATTTTTGAAGCATAATTTTGATCATCACTTGCAATCAATACAAATGCTGTTTTAAATCACCAGACTGTAAGTGTGCTGTGGTCGCAGATAAAACCCTGCTGTGTCTCTCAGTTGTGTTGTCTTCCCTGCCCCCCCTGCCTTGGACATGGATACCCAAGGGGCAGAACAGGCAGACTCAGCCCAACTTCTGCTGTTCCTGGCCAGTCCCTGTACAGTATGTGTGCAGGGGAGGAGCAGTCTTAGGCTTTCCTGCACTGTGATTGTAGCAGTGAGAAGTGCTCAGGATCAAAGCCTTATACACTCTTGAATTCCTGCCTGCAATATTCATCAAGCCATCTCCTTTGGGAGGTTAAACTGGTAGGCATTTTTTTGCTGTGTGTTTTCCAAAGCAGCAGTACAGTTCTTTGAATTTAATGAACTGATGTTTTCTACCTTGACTTCAGCAAGACTTTTGACACTGTCTCACACAACATCCTCATAGGCAAGCTCAGTGTTGTGATCAGTAGTGTAGAGTCTATCTGGAGACCTGCAGCTAGTGGTGTCCTCAGCAGTCAGTACCGGGTCCAGTCTTACTCAACTTATTCATCAGTGACCTGGATGATGGTACAGAGTGCACCTCAGCAAGTTTGCTGATGACACAGAACTGGAAGGAGTGGCTGATACACCAGAGGGCTGTGCTGCCATTCAGAGGGACCTGGACAGGCTGGAGATGTGGGCAGAGAGTAACCTCATGAAGTTCAAAAAAAGGGGGTCCTGCACCTAGGGAGAAATAACCCCATGTACAGGGGCTGAGCTGCTGGAAAGCAGCTTTGTGGAGAAGGACCTGGGGGTCCTGGTGGACAGCAGGTTAACCGTGAGCCAGTAGTGGCCAAGGAGGTCAACGGTATCCTGGACTGCGTTAGGAAGAACACTGCCAGCAGGCTGAGGTAGGTTACCTCCCCCTCTACTTGTCCCTGGTGTAGCCACACCTGGAGTGCTGTGTCCAGTTCTGGGCTCCCCAATAAAAGAGAGGCATGGGGCTACTGGAGCAAGTTCAGTGAAGGGCTACTAAAATGATTAGGGGACTGGAGCACCTGCCATACAAGGAGAGTCTGAGAGAGATGGGCCTGTTTAGCCTGGAAAAGAGAAGGCTGAGAGGGGAGTTTATCAAAGTTTATAAATGTCTGAAGGAAACGTGTCAAGAGGACGGGGCCAGATGCTTTTCAGTGGTCTCCAGTGATAGGATGAGAGGCAACGCGCACAAACTGAAACACAGGAGGTTCCAACTGAATATGAAGAAATTTTTCTTTACTGTGAGGGTGACAAAGCACAGGCACAGGTTGCCCAGATAGGCTGTGGAGTCTCGTACTCTGGAGATGTTTAAACCTACCTGGACATGATACTGTGCAACGTGCTCTGGGTGACTATTTGTACTGGGTTTACATGGCAAGGTTTTGGTAGCAGGGAGCCATAGGGGTGGCTTCTGTGAGAAGGATCTAGAAGCTGCCTCATGTTTGGTAAGGGCCCCACTGCTGACAAGAGCCGAGCCAATAAGTGATGTTTTTTTGTGCCTCTGTGAGAGCAGATTTAAGACAGAAAAAAAAAAAAACGCTTCGCCACACAGCAGCTGGGAGAGTGAGAGGAGTGAGGAACAGCCTTGCAGGTGCCAGGGTCAGTGATGAAAGAGGAGAGGTGCTCCAGGCACCGAAGCAGAAGTCCTCTGTGGCCTGTGGTGAGGACCATGGTGAAGCAGGCTGTCCCCCTGCAACCCATGGAGTACCCACGGTGGAGCAGGTGGATCTGCACCGACAGAGACTGCAGCCTGTGGAAGACCCCTGCAGGAGCAGATTCTGGGCCGGACCTATAGCCTGTGGAGAGGAGACCACGCAGGAGCAGGTGACCTGGCAGGAGCTGCTGCCCGTGGGGGACCCAGGTTGGAGCAGTGTGCTCCCGAGGGAGGGACCCTGTGGTACATACGGACCCATATCTGGAGCAGTTCTTGAAGAGCTGCTGCCTGTGGGCAGCCCACACTGGATCAGTTCAGCAAAGACTGCATCCCATGGGAGGGACCCCACAGCACAGGGGACGAGAGTGACTGAGAAGGAGCAGCAGAGAAGCGCTATAGACTGACCATATTCCCCATTCCCCTGTTCCCCTGCGCCGCTAGCGGGGAGGAGGTGGAAGATGGTGGATGGGGGGGGGGGGGGAGGTTCTTTTGATTTCTTTCCTTTATTTCTCACTTCTCTAGCTTGTTAATAATAGGTAATAAATCTTACTATCTCCCTATGCTGAGTCTGTTTTGCCCATCATGATAATTACTGTGCGATCTCCCTGTCGTTATCTCAACCCTTGAGCCCTTTTCATCATATTTTCTCCCCTCTCCTCTTTGAGGAGGGGGAGTGAGAGAGTGGTTGTGGTGGAGCTCGGCCGCTCACCTGAGTAAAACCACCGCACTCTGTTTGGCAGGGGGGTTGGACTGGATGACCTCCAGAGGTTGCTTCCAGCCTCAGCCATTCTGAGATTCTGGGAATGTTTGAATCCAATGGTCCAAATCAATTCTTCACATAACCTATATCTAGTCTTAGTTCCATATTCTCAGTTGTTATTTAAATGATTTCCTATGTCAGAATATTTTATTACCAATGACAGCTGGTCAGCGTCAGCTGTAAGGATTTATTACTAATGCTGTCAACGTGCATATGTAATACACACATCAGTAGGAGAGGATTCAGCTGCAGCACTGACTGTAAAGATGCTCAGATGTAGTCATCTGCCCAGCAATTTGCATATACCATGACACACAACAATAACAATAGAGGCTACCCCTCCACCTTCCTGCAGCCTAGTTCCACATATGATTTTAACTTCATTGGAACAAAAAATCCATCTGTATAATGTAATTACTTAATAAGCCAAACTGAATATTCTTTTTGAGGAAATGATTCACATATATAGTTCCATATCTGGCTTCAGATCTACCATTTTTCCTTTTTGTTCCAGAGGTTTTACAGTGAACATGATAAATACTATCCGGATCATCATAACTCTGAGACTCAAAGTGGAGTGCCTTTGTGATGGGAAAGCCCAGCTGGTGAAGCTCAGGCAAGCCTCATACAATTACTGATGTTCTCTAACAAGCTAAAGATCTCTGATTAATGAACTAGTTTAAGAAGAACACTGAAATATCAAGAATCTTCCCCTGCATTTCTATTAGAGGCGAAGCATTACTCAGCTTACCTGATCTAAAGGAAAACAATGCTACTTTTCCTTTCCTATTAACACAAAATTCCCAACTAGAATAGAAGGGAAGAAGTAAAACACAAATGAAGCTAGACTGCTGTGCCATCCCTAAAGAACCAGGAGGAGTTTTAAATTTTATTATTATTTTGTTTTGCTTATATTCATTAGTTTCCTGAGCTAGGAGGAATACAAAATCTAGTAACTTGCTGACCATAGATCTGTCTGCCATGACTGTGGCTTGCCAAGGGACAGAAATGAAGCCAAGATAACAGCTAGAAATTTGTAATCCATTAGCTTGCTTGTTCTCTTTGCTACTCAGCATTCAGTTTTGCAGACCAGTGCTTAACCAATTGCTTTGATAGATTCACTTGATTTGATTTAGTCTGTTTCTAGAAGAACATCTAGCAATAAGGCCATTCTTAAAGTAATCTAATAAACATGATAAGAGCAGCAAATCTGCAGCCAAGCTGTGCTAAAATTCCTACCATCTAGTCTGGGGCAGAGAGGAACACTGTGACAACATTTTTTATCAGGCTGCTAGGGTGGTCTGGGGACTGGTGAAGCCAGGTACCCAAAGTGGAGAGGGAAGCTTTCCTTGGCAGCCACCAGGCACCAGCTCTGATATGAGCTCATATGAGGAGCAGCTGAGGGAACTGAGATTGTTTAGTCTGGGGGAAAGGAGGCTGAGAGGAGACCTGAATGGAGGTTCCAGTGAGAAGGATATTGGTTGCTTTTCTCAGGTGCAAGTGGTAGGACACAAGGAAAGGGTCTCAAGGTGCACAAAAGGAGGTTTAGATTGGACATTCAGAAGAATTTCTTCATGGAAAGAGTGGTTAGGCATTGGGACAGGCTGCCCAGGGAAATGGAGAAGTCGCCATTCCTGGAGGTGTTTAAGAAATGTGTGGATGTGGTGCTTAGGTTTAGTGGCAGACTTGGTAGTGCTAGGCTGATGGTTGTACTTGATGATCCTAAGGGTTTTTTCAAACCTAAATGATTCTATGATTCTTCAGTGAAGAGCAAGCATTTTGAAAATAGATAGTACTGAAAGTGTCCATTATGGTGACAACCTGTTCCACAGCAATCTTTAAAACTTTCTGGGTGAAGATAGCAGGGAGGGAAATCATCCAGAATATATATATTTTAAAACCATATGATAACCATATGGCCACAGTCTAACCAGGATGGATGGGTTTCAGTGTTTGTCCCCACTGTTTTTGTTTTGCTGTCAGCTATTTGTTTTGCATAAAACACACAGCTGTCACGACACTTTGCAGGGACAATCTCTATCAGTGTTGGTTGAACGAGGCTGCAAATCACATTGAGATTTTCTTTGTTTTGTCTGATCTACATTCTCTAGGAAGAAAAATATGATTTGTAAGAATTATTCAGCTTTGATTTGGAGATGTACAGTTAGTGGTGCTGGTGGACATACCAGAAAGCCACCAATTACTTATACATTTTTTTTCATCTATTCAGATTTGTTTGAGGGTATGAAGACCATCTGCCTTATTCCGGCCATCAGCAGCACTACTAAGAAAACAAGTCAGAAGTGGAATCATAATTCTTTTCTCATGCCAAGTTTGCCAGAGGCATCCCGTGTCATTCTGAACAGTCTGGACGCATGCAAAATGGATGACTAATGCTCATAGTATAGGTTTTATTCCATTAGATTATGTCATCTGTAGTTTCAGTAGTTTCCCTGGAGGACCTGTTCACTTCTTTATATTTAAAGGGTATTTCTGCATAAATGAGCATTTGTTATTTTACAGGTAAGAAACAGAAAACATTAACAAGAATGGCAGATGGGGACAGTTATTTCCTTTAAATAATTAATCCGTTTTGCTCGTATCTCTGACAGAGACCTACTAAAGAGCCATTGCACAGAGTTAGGCATAGCAATATGTTAGGCAAGACTCCCGAGAAACCTTTCAGACTTTTTCTGTGATTTTATGCACAGATCAGTTTCTTGTGGGCTGTTTTCAAACACACAAGTTGTTCTGAGCTGTGTGCAGGAAGGGAGACACAGCTGTCAGGGGCCAGGGGTTGCCTTTTAATTTAATCTTTCTTGCTCTAATTCACTGAAGTATGCTGTTTATGTTTGCATGGATGGGGAAATAACCTCATTTGTGTTCTGACAGTCGCTGTGCTGCCTTTCTGGAGGGGGCGATTGCCTCTTGGTTGAGAGGCACCAGGGTTAGGAAATAACAACATTTAAAAAGTTGCTATTTTATATTTAAAATAATCAACATACATGAAGACAAAGCAGGCACCAGAGGGACAGTCAGACATCCTTAACTCTGCTCTGTGATAACACAATAACCACAAAATGGTGATGAGTGCACAGCTGGATTTCTTAGATCAGTGCCTTGATTGTCAGTTTCCCAGTTTATATTGCCTGAGCTTTGGATAATTACAGTAGTCCCTTAATGTATTTTACCCGCGAATTATTGGCAAGTGCATTCAACCTTAAATCCACGTAAGGATAGAATGGATTTCTGAAGTGACCATTACTCTGTCGTGTGTGTCTCTTCCATTACACTCTAGACACTATATTATATTTGTATATTTACACTTATATGTGAAGGAAGTGTTTGAAAAACCCCTTGGCTGTGGACACATAGCTAAGTATCTGATTAACTATCTTCATATGATTGTTATTTTCTCTCTTCCTCCATTTCTTTTTGCTTATTCATTGTATCAAAACTAAATTTACTTGACCTGCTTTTATTTTATTTATTTATTTATTTTAATTAATGTTTTTTTGAAGAACGAATTTTTCTACATATTTAATGCGATACACCAGACATGCAATAGTAGCAGGTACAAAAATAAACTTGACAATTGTTATTTAGAGACAGATCTGATAAAAACACAATTGTCACATTTTTCTGGCTTACAAAGGCAGGATGATTCCTCCTGCAGTCTTAGGCTTGATGATTTAGTTAAGTTTTATAAAAGAGTTCTGGTCACTCCCAATTTTTACAAACTCTATATTGACTTTAATACAGTTCTAATCTGAATTAGAGATACTGAAAAAAGTTTTAAGTACCTAAGTTTGTGTCTCTTTGAATAAATTCTTGGACAAGTCCTCCTGCTTTGGGGCATCAGTAATTTCAGAAGATTTTAATCTAGATATTTACAGTTAAATATGAGAATAACCCCAATATTTTTGGTTTGATGACCTGTGCTGTCCTGTGATGTTTAGAAATCACTGAACAAGCACAGTGTGCTTATTCCACTGATTCCCAGGTAAGAGCATTTCCCTCCTCTTCTCCACAGGTTTGTAAGGTGCAACTTAACTGACCAAGCAGAGCCTTTTAGGTCTGGTTGCTGGTCCCTACAGCCAGGAGTGCACTGGGGCCAACATCACAATGCCTAAAATATGGTTTAGAGCCACACATGAATGAGCCCCATGACTGAGGGCTTGCCTTCATCCAGAGGGAGGAAGCAGAGCCATACATGAAAGTGAGCTGAGTCCCCGCAGCCCAGCTGATCTCCAGGGACACTGCCTCCTGTTCCTCATTTGCTGAGGTCTCCATGTGCAAAGAGGTCTCATCTGCATGTTCCTATGCCTGGCATGTGCTGCCCAGGGAGCACCATATGCAAGTCTTGCTGTTTCCAGTGTTTTCTGTGAATGCAATCCCCACCATGTTGTTTTCAAACCGTATCCTGGCAATAAAGACCCTGACACCTCAGCAGAAGCCCTTTCTAGAAGTGCAGAAAATGGTCCTGATAGAATTAAACAATGTTCTGTATTTCCAGCCTGAGAAGAGTCTGGATTTAGACCTGAGATCACCAAATGGGTAAAACTTCACGCTCAGCAAAGTGTGAGTACGTTTACAAAGGGGTTAATTTTCATGCCAGCTGAGCTGTTTGCTGGGAATCCTCTGACAGAGGCCTGAGGGACATCATGTCTCATGTGTATGCTCCTCCATGAATTGTTTTCCTCAGTATAAATGTGAGATTATGTAAACCTCTGCCATTGATGACTGATTGTGCCTCCTTTGGGAATGCTTTTAAGAGTACACAAAGTACCCTTTTCCAAAGTTACCTATAATGAGTGGTACTTGGAAAGGGAAAGAATAATTTCTTACATCAATTTCAACCACTGCAAATGATTACTGAGTTGTTGCCTGCTAACTCACTCTTTTCCTTCTCTCCCTCTTTCCCTCCTTCCCTCCCTCTTTCTCTACTTTCTCCCCCCAGACCCAAATCATTTAAATTTCTGTGCTGGCAACTGAGCCATTTGGATGACTACTCGATCTGTTTCTATCTTCCCCTGCCCCAGGCAGCGTTAGGATCTGGATTTAGGCCTATGTTCCTTAAATGGATAAAAATCTGCACACTCAGCAACAGGCAAAAATGCATTTATAAATGGGTTAATCTCTTTGCCAGCTGAGTTTATTTTCAGGGAATCTCAGCCCTTTCCACTCTCCTGGATTTCAATATACACAAGCCCATGTAAATCTAGCAATATAAATCAGGTCAGCTCTGAGATTAGAGGTGTGGAAGCGAGACAAAGAGAACATAATCAGTTCCTGCATGCTGCTGTGATGCTAATGACACAGTTACACGAAGTAACTTTAATCCTGAATGTCCTATGTTTTCTAAAAAATGTGTTGAGTCGACCTGCTAGGATTTAAGAAAAATCCACTGAAATGAAGTGAACTATGGCCTTTGCCTTTTTTCTTTTCTTTTCTTTTCTTTTCTTTTCTTTTCTTTTTTTTTTTTTTTTTTTTTTTTAAGTGGCGGATGTGAGTTGTTGATAGGTTGGTTTTGTTTCTGTTTTTCTTTGTTTATTTTTCTTTTATTTATTTATTTATTTATTAAGCCCAAACTCATTTAAATGCAGAGATTTAACATAGAAGCTAAAACTGTTTCAACTTTCTGGCTACATAGCAGATTGTCTGGATGTACAAAACAATACAAAAACTATGTCCAGAGTATATTTTAGAAAATAGAAAAAAAAAATCATTTTATCAGTAAAGAACGAAAGCTAAAGTAAACCCATAATATTTCTGCAGTATAATCACACAGCGTCTGGCCTCATTTGCCTGCAACAATTGTAATTCAGCACATGCAAAATTTTAAGCAAGCTAGCTGAGCAGTTCCATACTGTAATTATTACAATCATTTATTACAATCATTAATAATTAATATTCAGAAGACGGTAAGTATTCTTGGTAAAAAGGTTTACTTTTAAGTATTTCTCAAGATGCTTTATTATGTAAGTGCAGGAATCCCAGATTGATACTTCTAATTAAATTAGAGGTTTCTTCTGAGGTGAGCATGTTAGATAACAGGGACAGAAAGCAATGTGGCTTTGAACTTATTTTTAACCTCTTCATCATACTTCGTCCATCTTTCCTCAAATAGATCTGCTACTAATAGTAACAGTGATGAATTCCAAGTTGCAACTCCTACTGCTTTGGGGACTTGTTAATGTTCTTGTAGGTTCACTTTGGGTCAGACTGTCATCTAGTTTACATGGAAAGCCCATCTTCTTAACACTGATGGAGGATTTGGCTTGAAAATAATGAAGGTACAGCTACCAGGACCAGGATTTAAACAAATACAATAGACAGCACAAGTAACAAGCTCCCACTAGGTACTTGAACCTTACTTGTTACTACCTAAAGTTTAATCTGGTGCTTCTGCACTTTTGCACTTCAATTAAGAGTGAATTTGTGGGGTTTATTAACAGTGTTTTACTCATTTAATGTAACAATGTAGTGTAAAATTGTGCTGATGGAGGTTCTTGTGCTTATGGAGTTTATGGCTTTGGATAATAATGATAATAATATCAGAGAAACAACCTGATGTTTGGCTAAAACAGGTAAATTAAAGAAATTAATCCTTATTGAAAAAAAAAAAAAAAAAAAAAAAAAAGGTGGGGGAAGAGAGTGGGGAATGGCCCCAGAATGGGAGAACGATTGGCAAGAGAACATTTAAAGAATTAACTCCATGTATTTAACGGGAGATTTCAGGAGGGGATCAAGAGTACACACACAGCTCCCAGGGGCCTGCTTGCCTCAGGCTCTGGCCCTCTACAGAAAGGGGAAAAAATGTTCATTTTCCATCCTGCACAATGTGCTCTAGGTGATCCTGCTAGGCTGAGGGGGGTGGATTAGGTGATCTTCAGAGGTCCCTTCCAGCCTCAAGCATTTAGTGATTCTGTGATTTAATTCATTGCTGTGAGGTGAGAGCTGTGCTTTTGGGTCGAGCCCTTGTTGCTGGAGGGGTAGCAGTTGCTGTGGCCACAACCAGGCAGGAGGGCAGGAGGGAGGGAGTAGGGCCAGGATGCACCTGTGGGGCTGGGGGGGGATCAGGAGCTGTGGAGAGAAGGTGAGCTGCAGGCCAGGCCCCTGTACTGTAAAGACAGAGAGCTGGGATGCAGAAGTAATAGTGGGGGGGGAGGTTGGCTTTGAGAAGGGGTTGAGAAAGCCAAGGGAGGGGTGACAGATATTAAGAGTGGACTCCATAATCAGCAGGTCAGCAGAGGAGGGGGGAACTGTTGAAAGATGTCAGTTGGAGGAGCAAAGTGATGAAAACGCTTTTTAGACTGATGTGTGCTTTTAGTACCGGCATAAAAGTCAAGCTGTTTAAAGAGGAAGGCCAGCATCCTATATCCATTACACAGGAGGAAAGGTGATGTCAGAAGAGCTGGAGTTGCCTTCTTCAGTCTGTAAATTAGTCAGATGTGCAACACAGGCATCTTGATGCAAATGTGGATGCACTGGAAAGTGCTGGCTTGCAGCTCTTCTTTCTTCACACTTGGTGAGGATGAAACACTCTTCCTGGAGACAATCTGCACTGGTTCCACAGGGTGAAAGCAATGGAGAGGATTGTGGAGTCTCCCATGGAGATACACAGTCCATTTACTTTACAGAACCGTGTGTCTCCTAACAGGTCTGAGCAGGAAGGTTTGGGAAAAAACAGGATGGGGAGCACACTGACAAGGCACACAGATTAGCATCCTCTAGCCTTTGCAGTAGAAATACCAGCAAAAATTCTGGACAAATAATTTACAAGTTGAGAATGCATTTGGGCATAATGAACATCACACATTTTTTTCAGAATGTAGAAAAATGATGATGGCTAGAAAAAGGAGGACAAACTAAGCCAAGCTTAGCTTTAACATAAAAAGCAACTGAAAGAACTTCACTTTTGATTTAGGAAGGTTGGCACTTTAAGTTGTTTTGCTAAAGAATGGAAATCTTTTTTGTTTGTTCTACATGTACTAAAATGTCTATACTTGAAGTTTGGCAAGCAGTATTTTTTCCAAGTTCTAAACTAATTGCACAGATTCTGAAGGAGATTCTGAAGGAGGAAAGCAGACCTAGAATCTCAGACAGGTCTATAGAACCTGTTCAAAATAGGATTCTTCCAGGTCCAGTAGGATTTATGCATAAAATCATTACAGAATGAACCTAGATCATGTGGTTCCCCCACACACCCTCCAGCCATGGGCAGGGACACCTCCCACCAGACCAGGTTGCCCAAGGCCCCATCTAACCTGGCCTTGAGCACCTCCAGGGATGGGGCATCCACAGCTTCTCTGGGAAACCTGTGCCAGTGCCTCACCGCCCTCTGAGTGAAGAATTTTGTCCTAACACCTAATCTAAATCTCTTTTAATTTATACCCATTGCCCTTTGTCTTATCACGACCTGCCTCTTTAAAAAGTCACTCTCCAAAGATTAGATAACAAGACCATTTTTTTAAAGATGTTAAAATACAAATATTTTTTCCTTGCCATATATTTTATACCAGAAATTGTTTCTTCCATAAGAACGTGACCACCTTGTTTACGTAGGCTTTCAGTCCAGCCTCAAGGGTGAAGATATCTGAATTTTATCTTACTTCATGATAGTGAAATTCTGTGTGATCTGAGAATAAATGAACAGTTTTATGACAAAGACACCATTGGCTATAGAAGCATCCAATAGTCAAATGTCTCTTTATGCCCATAAATATGTTTGTCAAAACCTATTTCATAGCTTCCAAAACAAACAAACAAACAAAAAAACAGCCATCAACACCAACAAAAAAACAACATACATAAGAAACAAACAAGTAAAAAAAAAAAATCTCTTGGGAAGACGTTTCCTTTCTCTTTAGCCAGTTAATTATTGTCTGCAAGTTTCTTAAAATTAAATTCATCTTCAAAAACAATGATAATTATATGATTTCATATTTATTTTATAACTGCGCTCAAAAATCCACTTAGCTATTTTTTTATTTTTTTTTCATATTTCCACTGAGGTTGTGCATGGTAGCCAGGAGCTGCAAAGCCTTGCACACAAACACTAGGTTTAATGTGTGTCATCTTGTATAAATGGATTCAGCTTGGGTGCTGAATCAGCAGAGCTGTTAAGCACACACTGAATTCCCCAAATATGCTACAATGCTTCATTGAGTGGAGACAAAACTTTTGAGTAGAAACAAAAAGTGACAAGTGGGACCTTATCTGTCGACTTGTTTTAGGCAGTGTGTGATTCTGGAAACTTCTGATAATTCCCTGAAACACCAATGTTATCAGCTTCATAAAATGTTTTGCTTGTCTCTGAAATTCTCAATAACTTTGTGTTCTTATGTGCATGCCCATGATGACACTCAGTGTCAGATCACAGTGATTTAAATGTAGGTACCTATAAGTATGTAGTGACGTGTAAACTAGGTGTCTACACTTCGTTGTACTCAATGGAAACATAATCAATGCAGTTGAAGGACAGTGCTCACTCCTGTGAGCTCTTCAAATCACCCTTAAAAAGCAAGCAACATGAAGAGCTCCAAACTCTATCACATTTGCCTAATGGAGGAATCTAATACCCTTTGGGTGTCCTGCCTCATCTCCTACTAAAGTTTGGACAGGACTGGATCTCCTTGTGTCATGTCTGCCATGCAACACTCCCAGGTGTCCTGTGACATTCCTGATGACATCTATGTTTGGCAAGTGAGTCAAGTATTTTATCTTTGGTGGACTACTATATATGTAGACACCTATGTTTAGATACTAAAATGTCTATAGGATGGAGAGTATCAACTTTTGTAGATTTTTTGTTGTTGTTGTTATCTCATGCTGTCCATGCAAAATCTATTCAAAAATATATAGGAAAAGAAAAAGGAAAAAGAAAATGAAAAAGAAAAAAAAAAAAGGAAAGGAAAAAGAAAAAGAAAAGGAAAGGAAAAAGAAAAAGAAAAGAAAAGGAAAAAGGAAAAGGAAAGAAAAGGAAAAAGGAAAAGGAAAATAAAAATAAAAATAAAAAGAAAAAGAAAAAGAAAAAGAAAAAGAAAAAGAAAGAAAAAGAAAAAGAAAAAGAAAAAAAAAGAAAAAGAAGGAAAGAAAAAGAAAAAGTAACAACTGAATGTTTTCATGTTTATGAAGTCTGTCTGCATTTAAACGAAAATGACTTTGAGCTTGCTAATGCATTTGCTATGTCAGACACAGTACTATATTACACCATAATGCCTCTTTGATTATATGACCAGCCATGCTAAAATCTTATTCTTTTAGCATGGGATATTCTTTTATCTTTTGAAGATAAAAGAATCTGCAAAGAATCCCCTCTTTTAGTCTGGGGCACTACCTTGCAAGCATGACCACCCTTGTTTCTAGAGTTCAGAGGTAACTCAGGTATTTTTCTGCATAGGAAAGATTATGAGGAGAGGAGAGTACGAAGCTGTGCCATTGTGCCAAAGCCAGGCTGAAAGGGACAGCTCATTGCTCTGTGATGCAGAGACTGCGTGCTGTAGGAGATGGATGTCCTCCTGCACACCTGCTAAGTAACTTCAGGCATTGCTGGCAGAGCAATGGGACAGACCTTGTTGAAAGGATGGATGAAGAAGGGGACAGGGTTGAATAGTAGAAATGGAGAATGTAAATGACGAAGGGAGGAAGGGAGGGAGGAAGGAAGGGAGGAAGGAAGGAAGGAAGGAAGGAAGGAAGGAAGGAAGGAAGGAAGGAAGGAAGGAAGGAAGGAAAGAGGGAGGGAGGGAAGGAAGGAGGGAAGGAGGGAAGGAGGGAAGGAAGGACGGAGGGAAGGAGGGAGGGAAGGAGGGAAGGAAAAGAAAGAAAGAAAAAAGAAAGAAAGAGAAGGAAAGAAAGAAAGAAAGAAAGAAAGAAAGAAAGAAAGAAAGAAAGAA